>NC_072491.1:3547500-3872500 GCF_027574615.1 Eptesicus fuscus
GGCGGTTGCCTGGCACTCAGAAGCTCACACCCTCCCTGCCCGCCCCTGGTGCTCAGCACAGGGCCTGGCATTCACCCGTCAGATTCCTGCGGGACATGCTAAATCATGGGACACGTGCAATTCCGTAGGACATGCTACATTCCACGGGACATGCTCAATTCCACGGGACATGCTCAATCCCACGGGACATGCTCAATCCCACGGGACATGCGCAATTCCAGGACACACTCAATTCCACGGGACACGCTCAATCCCACAGGACACGCTCAATCCCACGGAACATGCTCAATTCCACGGGACACGTTTAATCCCACGGGACACGCTCAATTCCACGGGACATGCTCAATCCCATGGGACACGCTCAATTCCACGGGACATGCTCAATCCCACGGGACATGCTCAATCCCATGGGACACACTCAATCCCACGGGACACGCTCAGTCCCACGGGGCAGAGGCTGGGTCCCCTTGGCCACGGCAGCCTGTGCTCCATCTGTCCTGGCAAGGGTGTGCTGTCAGCCCTGTCCTGTCAGGATGAGGACCCCCCCACACATGAGGTTTGCCCCAGAAGCCTTTGCTGCCTGGCCCGCCCAGCGCTCCCTGGGAGCTCCCGGGCACCCCCATGTGCCCTCTGCCTGCTCCTGTGCTGCCCTTAGGAACTCAGCTCCCGGGCCACCTCCCTGGGAGGCCGACCCGAAGCCCATCGCCCTCAGCGCTGGCCTGCCCCCTGGTGGCAGCGTGTCCTCATGGCACCACAGTGGCCCAGGAGGCTCTGCCCTCGGAGCCGCCAGGCTAGAGCCGGGCAGCAGCCATTGTTAGTGTTTTTCCGGTGTGATCGTGTTCCCGTAGAGCTTCAGGGCCCGCTCCGCACCTGGCACATGGGGTGGGCAGCCAGGACGTGGGGATGACTCAGTGAGCCTCTGAGCCGCGTGACCTGGGCAGGGCCCTGCCTCTTCCCTGCCAGCACCCCATGCTGGGCTCGGGCTGGGGTGCTGGCAGAGGGGTGGCTTCTCTGGGGTCCCCGGGCAATAAGCCCAACCCCCTCCTCCAGGGGCACCGTTTCCGGGCACAGTCGGGATTCGAACCCAGCACCCCGACACCGGGACCTTGGTCCGTGACCCAGTGCCAAGCTGGCATCCGTCACAGAGGACTCCGAGCTGGAGGGAATCGGGGAGGGTCAAACTCATCCACTCCACCCCTTCCCCCAGCTGACAGTGTTGCCCAGAGAGACTGAGTCATTTGTGCAAGATCACACAGCATTCAGAGGAGAGGAGAGGGGGAGCTGGGTGCTTCCGTTCCTAATCCAGGGCTTTCTCCCCAAGCCCTCACCCCTCCTTCGGCTTGGGGCCTGGAGAACAGGCAGGGTCCCAGCCCCACCTGGCTTAAAACAGCCTTCCCCTCGCTCACAGCAGCCCCTTCGCCAGGAGGGGACAGTGTGCGGACGGTTGGCCTGGGCCTGGCATTGGCCTGGTCTGGGTTCAGGGGCCAGGACTCAGGTGCGCTTGGGCGAGTCAAGTCTCACCTCTCCCATCCTCGGCTTTCTCCCCCGGCCCCTGGGCTGCAAGGCCCGATTCGGCTGATGACCCCGCCGACTTGTTCCGAGAACTAAGCCCAGCCATGCATCTGAGGGCCCAGCCCTCCCCGTGCCCCGCGCCCCCAGCCAGCGTGGCTTCTGTCCCCGCTTCCTCATTCACGCTCCCTTGCCCTGCCCACTCTGCCCCGGAGCCTCGGCGCACCCCACCCCCTCCTCGCCGCTGCAGGCTGCGTCTGTGGTTCCTCCTCGGCCGCCTCGCTGACATCCTGCGCGGTGTTGCAAGCCCCGGAAATGAAAGGACGCTGGGCTGTCTGCACCCCGCCGGGCTGGGCGCTGGCTGCTGTGCCCCTGCCCTGCAATCGCAGGCTCCGGCCGCGGCTTCCCTGCGCCTGGAAGTCCCAGCGCGCTCTCTGTCTCTCTGCTACGTGCTTGGTATCTCAGGAGCCCACAGCGATTGGGTCCCTGGCCCGTTGCGGGTGCCGCTTTGTCCGGATGAAAAGGAAGCTGTGAGCTGGTTGAAGCACACTGCCCGTTAGTCAGGCCCTTTAAGGAGGCCTCCACGTGGGTTTGGGGAGCCGTACCCGCCTTCATCAACTCCTTTTATCATCCCTGCGCCCCTGGGTCGAGAACCACCTGCTGGAGCCCAGATCTTGGGCGGGGGTTGTGGTGTCAGAAGACCCCAGAGCTGGGAGGGTTGTCCTGTCTGTAACGGGGGGGCCGTGTCATCAGCTCAGTGCAGGCTCCGGGCAGCGGGGGTGGGCGGTGCCTGCCGGTGGCCAGCTCCGGCCTGGAGGACGCTGCCCGGGTCTGGGTCCTGGCTCAGCGCCTCCCAGGCTGGGTGGCCCTGGGCGAGTTCTTCACCTCTCTGTGCTTCAGGCTTCCATCTGTGAAACGGGTCGGGAATAACTCACTCAGTCCTCGGTAGGAACCAATGGCCCTGGCTGGCGTGCCCAGTGGTTAGAGCGCCGGCCTGCTCGCTGGAGGGCTGAGGGTTCTCTTCCTGGCCAAGGGCACGTCCCTGGGTTGCAGGTTCGCTCCCCACCCCCTGTCGGGATGTGTGGGGCAGGCACCCGATCCCTGTGTCTCTCTCACTTCGATGTTTCTCTCTCTCTCTCTCTCCCCCCTCCCACTCTCACTGAAAATCAATGGAAAATCCTTGGTAAGGATTAAAAACAAACCGACAAACAAAAATGCCCAAAAAACAAATACGTGTTGAGTGGTCACACACGACGCTGGGGAGAGGGGGTCCCCGCCGCGGGGAGTCCCCTGCGCGTTGCGGCAGCAGGACGGGCGGCGGCCGTGATGTGCGTCTGACAGGACTCCTCCAGGCGCCGTGTCGCTTTGAGGTCGGTGCTGGTTTGGGCACCACCATCGCCCTTACAGAGGAGGGGGAGGGGGGCACAGAGAGGCCAGGAGACTTGCTGGGGTGGGCATCGCCCTTACAGAGGAGGGGGAGGGGGGCACAGAGAGGCCAGGAGACTTGCTGGGAGGGGCATCGCCCTTACAGAGGAGGGGGAGGGGGGCACAGAGAGGCTAGGAGACTTGCTGGGGTGGGCATCGCCCTTACAGAGGAGGGGGAGGGGGGCACAGAGAGGCGAGGAGACTTGCTGGGGTGGGCATCGCCCTTACAGAGGAGGGGGAGGGGGGCACAGAGAGGCGAGGAGACTTGCTGGGGTGGGCATCGCCCTTACAGAGGAGGGGGAGGGGGGCACGGAGAGGCGAGGAGACTTGCTGGCGGGGGGCAGCAAAGATTGGGCAGCGCGGGATTCAGACTTGGTCACCGTGGCTCAGAGTCCACGTGCTGAACCACGGGGCCGACCGTCTCTTGGCGTGGAGGGCCCAGCGGCGTGTGTGTAGCTGTTTCGACGGGCCATGGGCTGTGGCGGAGGCGTGCACCAGGGCGGGACTGGGCGGCCTGATTTCTGGCGAATGCCACATGGACCTCCCAGTCTGGGCCTCTGTGGTGTTTGAGGGACTGAGCCACCTCCCAGGAAGGGCTGCACCCCACCGTCCCCCAGGAGGCCTTGCAGCTCCCCTCTAGCCCGCCCCCGCCCCCCCCCCCACCCACAGAGCGAGCAGCAGGGGCCCCTGGTGCAGGCTGGGAGCAGCGGGGCTGGGTGGGGGCAGGGCTCAGAGCCGTCTGTTTGGAATTAGACTCGAACTGAGCCCAGTTGGCCAGGAACCAGCTCCGTTAAGCCAGAAAGCAGTTTGGAGACGGGCCGACAGATGTCTAAGCACAGCCGACTGTCCTCGTGGGAGTCCACCCCGGCCTGTCCGTCCAGCTCTCCTTCCCAGCACCTCCCCGCTGGGCCGGGGACCGAGCAGGAGGCCTCTCCATCCAGCTCTCCCTCCCAGCACCTCCCCGCTGGGCCGGGGACCGAGCAGGAGGCCTGTCTGTCCAGCTGGGCCGGGGACCGAGCAGGAGGCCTCTCCGTCCAGCTCTCCCTCCCAGCACCTCCCCGCTGGGCCGGGGACCGAGCAGGAGGCCTGTCCGTCCAGCTCTCCCTCCCAGCACCTCCCCGCTGGGCCGGGGACCGAGCAGGAGGCCTGTCTGTCCAGCTCTCACTCCCAGCACCTCCCCGCTGGGCCGGGGACCGAGCAGGAGGCCTGTCCCTGGGAGGGGGAGGAGGGAGACTGCACTGCGGTCACATCCTAGACCAGAGAAGGACGTCCCTCCAGTAGGCCAGAGGGGACGGCCAGCAGCCGTAAGTGTGTTGCTCCCGTGCGAGCGGGGGCCAGGGCTTGCCGTGCTCCCCCTGGGCCAGGACGAGGTTTGTCTCCAGTTTACTGACGGAACCTGGGCTCCGAGGGGTGAGCGAGCGAGACCCCGCAGTCACGGGCTCCGCTGGGATTGGAACCGGGCTTCCTGGAGCCAGGGGTGGGCTCAGGGGCCAGCTGTGGTGAGGGGCCTAGTCCTCCCGGGGGAGGGGGTGGTCACACAGAAGGCCTGCGCCCCTTTTCCTGCTCTGTCCCTGAGCAGCTGTGTGGCCTCAGGCAAGGTGGGCGACCTCTCTGAGCCTCACAGGCGGGTTGGTGAACCTCTCTCAGCCGTGGCGTCTCATGTATATGACGTTGGGACGTGTCCCCACCGGGGCAGTGCTAGGGGACCCAGCCACACGGGACCACGTGGGAAGTCAAGTGAGGCCTCTCCGGCTCCTGGGTGAGAGGCTGCCACCCTATGGGCCTGCCGCTGGGGCAGGAAGGAGAGGGAAATCTGGGCGGGCGGGCCGGGAGCCTGGGGGCGGGACGGTGTTTCTGAGCCCTTGTTCCTGGGAAGCCCGCTGTTTTCTTGTGTTTTGTTTTGTTTTGTTTTGTTTTGTTTTGTTTTGTTGCTGGGACCAGTCCTCACACATGCTGGCTCCCATTGTTCCTGCTCGGCTCTGGGCTTTGGGCCTGGGGAGTGGAAGCCCGGTCCTGAGAGCTGTCTCATTCCGCACAGCCCTGGGCGCGCTGGGTCCCGGTCGGGCCCCCCCACGCCCCCCCCCCCCCCCACCCCCCCCACCTCCCACCCCCCGCTCAGTGCTGGGTGCTGGAGAAGGTTTTAACAGGCCTCCATTTTTAAGGGTTTTTTTTGTTTGTTTTTTTTTAATGGTAGTTTTATTTTCTGGTCGTAAAAGTAGCCCTGACCACCGAAGAAAATCCTGAAAAGAAAGCCAAGTGTAGCCCTGGCCGGTTTGGCTCAGTGGATGGAGGGTCAGCCCTCAGACGGAAGGGTCCCCGGTTTGATTCCGGTCAAGGGCATGTATCTCGGTTGCAGGCTCCATCCCAGCCCTGGTCAGGGTGCAGATGGGGGCAGCCCATCGATGTGTCTCTCCCACATCAATGTCTGTCTCTCCCCTTCCTTCCGCTCTCTCTAAAAACCAATGGAAAAGTACCCTCAGGTGCGGATCAACAAAAAAAAAGGAAGAAAGAAAAGTGTCAAGGCCCCGGGGGAAGGGGGTGTCCCACTTACACGCCCCCTCCCGGAAAGTACCTCTCAGCATTTGCGGGGCTTCCTGCCTCGCTCTTTCGGTTCCTGGATTGCTACCACGGTAACTCTGGTCTGGTGCTGTGTCCTTGGTTCCCCCAGTTCACAGCGGAGCAGGTGTCCCCCTGTGTTCCTCCTCGTGAGCCTTACTGGCGAGGCCGGCTCTTCTGTCACGGAGCAGATCCCGGCAAGCACCGAGAGGCACTTAGCGATCTCCCCGTGGTGGCGGCCTGCGAGCTGGCTGGCGTTTGCTGTTAAAAATGACGAGCCTCAGCCGAAACCGGTTTGGCTCAGTGGATAGAGCGTCGGCCTGCGGACTGAAAGGTCCCAGGTTCGATTCCGGTCAAGGGCATGTACCTTGGTTGCGGGCACATCCCCGGTAGGGGGTGTGCAAGAGGCAGCTGATCGATGCTTCTCTCTCATCGATGTTTCTAACTCTCTATCCCTCTCTTTTCCTCTCTGTAAAAAAAATCAATAAAATATATTAAATTTAAAAAAAAATGATGAGCCTCTTTGGGCGGCTCGCCCTGTCTGCATGCGAGCCCCGTCCTGGAAGAGGTTCCTAGAGGGGGTGAGGGTTTGGTGCCCACTGGGATGGCCTTCTGTCATAGCCCCGGGCCGCGGGGCAGGGCCAGCCGGAGCTCAGCCCCTCTGCAGGGGGCTCGTGCTTCTGCCCAGAGGGGGTCCGAACCATTGGCTGGGACTCAGGAGAAGGGTACGAGATGGGCCAGACTCAACATGTTTTCTCTTCTATTTAAATTTTTTTATGGAATGTATTGGGGGTGGCATTGGTTAATAGAATTACACGGATTTCTTTCATTTATTTTTTAAAAATATATTTTTATTGATTTCAGAGAGGAAGGGAGAGGGAGAGATAGAAACATCAATGGTGCGAGAGAATCATGGATCGGCTGCCTCCTGCACGCCCCACACTGGGGACCGAGCCCACAACCCGGGCCTGTGCCCCGACTGGGAATCGAATCGTGACCTCCTGGTTTTTAGGTCGATGCTCAACCCCTGAGCCACACCGGCCAAGCAAATTATATGGATTTCACGTGTACAACTCCATAACACGTCACCTGTATATGGCTCGTGCGTTCACGACCCCAAGTCCAGTCACCCTTTCTACCCCTTTCCCTCCTCTCCCCTCCCTCCACCCCCCTCCCTCGGGCAGTCACCGCACGTGGTCCTGTCTGCTTCCTTCTTCTTCTACTTTGTTCTGAACGCCTTCATTTTTCTTCCGCTCTGCCCAGAACCCTCCCCCTCGGACAGCGGTCCGCCTGTCCTCTGTGTCGATGAATCTGTTTCTGTTTTATTTTCAACACCTTTTCTCGAGGCCTTTGAGGAAGCTCCGGGCGTCCTGATGTCTGACTTCCATTTCACTGGAAGCTGGGGCGACGAGCAGGACGGGGAGACAGGGGTATCCGGGCACCGGGGGGGCTGCCCGGCCAGAGTGCATCGTGGAGCGTCTGCAGCCCGCTTTCCCGCCCAGGAGCAGCGCGTGAGTGAGCTTGCCCGTCTGCGAAACCCGCGGACACCTGGCTGAGGCCTCCTATGATTTTTTTGGTGAGGTTTTTCTGATTTTTAAAAGTGCCTGTCACGTTTTGCCGGGCTGAAGGGTATCAAGCGATGATGTCTCACCCTGTGTGTGTATTTTTTCCTTTCCTTTCCTTTCTTTGCATTTCTCTGATTGCTAGTGAGGCCCCAGACCTCTGTGCGTCCCCCAGCTCAGCCTGGCCCTCGCCCACCCCGGGCTCACTCTTGCTCGCCTTCCTCTGCCCCCCCGGCTGCCCGGCAGGCTCAGGTCTCCTTTGCAAACCCAGCTGTGGAGCCGCACACCCCCGGGTCAAGGCCGGCTCCAGCACCTCCGGGCTGCTGCCCGTTCCACGAGGGGCCTTCGCCTCTCCGTGCCTCCGAGGCTCCCCTGCACACCGGGGGCGGAACGTGGGAGTGCGGTGAGGTCCTTTCTGGGAAGAGTTGGGCGCGCAGTAGGGCGGAGCAGGGGTGGCTGTCCGGGGGCAGGGCCCTTGCCGTCCTGCTCTGCCGCCGTCTCTGTGCCTGACCGGCTGCCGCGGCCCGGGAGGACGCCAGGGTGGCCCCAGGGCGGGGCTGCAGCCCCGCGTCTTTCTATTTCCGGCTCCCCGCAGCGCTGGGCAAACAGTGGGACCTCGCACGGATCGTGTCAGCCTCGCCGGAGGAGAGTCAACTGTCAGATGATGCGTTGGCCAAACCTGAAATTCTAGGATCGGGAGATTACCCAGGAAAGCGTTCTCCTGGCCGGGGCCTTTCTAAGGTTTCTAAATGGGGCTTTATTACACGCGGCAGGTAATTGTAGGAGGCCTCGGCGCGGGGAGCGCGCGCGGCCTGCCGGGTGCGCTGCGGAGGCTATCAGCTTTCGCTGACCAGGGCACCGGGACCCTGGCGGAGGCAGGCCTCTCCCCTCCGCTGGGCGGCGGGGGCAGCCCTGGAGGCTCAGCCTCAAGCTGGGGGCCCTCTGCTATCTACCCCGGGGGGTGGCAGGGCAGCACCCTAGTAGCATGTGAGGAGCCTGAGGAAAAGCATGGCAAGAGGAGACCTGTAGCGCACCCAGTGCAGGGGTCCCACAGGGTAATGCCAATGGGTAAAGAGGTCTGGGTAAGGCACTAGGGAGCGGTGGGGCCTGGGGCACACTGGAAAGCTGACGAGGTCCTGACCAAAGGAAATGACTGCTGCGCCGCCTCCGGGAATTGTCGCGATGGGGAATGCCAGCCCAGGGTTCCTGGACCTTCCCTTCCTTTAAGAAGCCAAGCCAGAGTCCAGATTTTTTTTTGGTGAGGTTTTTCTGATTTTTAAAAGTTACAGCTGATGGAAAGTTCCCTCCACGGCTGCGTGTCACCGACGAAACATCCCACGAGGCAACCGTTTATCCTGATTCAGTGCAGCTCTGGACAGATTAGGAAACTGAGGCTTGGAACGTGGGGACTTGACAAAAGTCACGAGGGAGGGAATGACCCCGGGGGACAGGGAAGTCACACGGCTTGTCCTGGCAGCGTCCAGGGTCAGGCCGGGGCTTTGGGACCCTCCTCTCTGGGGCTGTCCAGCCACGGTGCTGCCAGACACGACCCTGGGGTGGCCCCCTGACAGCCTGACCGGGAGCTCGGCGCGGGCCAGGCTGTGACTCGCTGCCAATCCGCGGCAGACGGCTCGCGCATGGTGGGCGGGCAGAAACCATCGCTGCCCAGGGAGGCTCGTGTGTGCATTTGCTAATGCTTTCGGCCCTGATGGTTGCCTGGCAACCTGGATGCAGGGACCGACTCTGCCATCTACTTGCTGTGTGACCTCGGACAAATGACTTCACCTCTCTGGGCTCACCTGCCCAGGGGGTGCCACCGAGGGCACCTGATACAAGGCTGTTGGGGAGGTTGGACTGGCTGGAGCCACATGAAGTGCTTGAAGCAATGCTCCTGTCATAGTAAGGGTTAGCGTTTGTATGCCAAGGGCCAGGCGCCTAGTAGGTGTTCAGTAAGGACAGGCACCCTGTGGTCAGGTGCCAGAACAAGTCCGTTATGTTCCTCTTGCCGCTCTCACAAGGACCACCCGCTTCCTGCCTATCCACCTCCCCACGCTCCGGCAAGAATGCCCCACCCGAACCCAGGCACCCTGGCTTTTCGGTTCTTGGCCAGCTTTGGCTCGACGAGACTTTCCCCAACGTGTTTGTCCGTCTTTTGAAAGCTCCGAGGTGAGGATTCACTCCAACCTGTGCACATATATCAGAGGGACTTCCTTCGGGTGCTGGAGTCTACAGCGGCAGCGGGCCAGGGCTTCCTCCCTTTGCCCTCGGTGGCGGCTGCAGCGGCCGCAGCGGCCGCTCCCCTGTCGATCTCTTCACATCCTGTTTAAAAAGGTCGCCGATGGTTTGTGTGAACCCCCCGTGGGAGGACCCAGGAAGAACATGGGAGAGCGGTCCCCTCCGAGTCCTGCTCCGTCCCCTGTCCTTCCCGAGGAGGGTGATTTTGTCCTGCGTCCCCTGGCGGCTCCCAGCTCCAGTGGCCACCCCTGGGCGGAGGGCCGCTGCGCCCGTCACAGGACGCCAGCGGTAATGAGAAGACCGGACACGGTGCCCAGAACGTGCCGTGTTTTTGAGCCACCTTTTTTACAAGTATATTTTTATTGATTTCAGAGAGGAAGGGAAAGGGAGAGACAGATAGGAACACCAGTGATGAGAGAGAGTCATTGATTGGCTGCCTCCTGCATGCCCCACTCTGGGGATCGAGCCTACCGCACAGGCTCGTGCCCTGGACCGGAATCGAACCGGGGACCCTTCCGTCCGCAGGCCGACGCGCTATCCGCTGAGCCACACGGGCCGGGGTGGGAGCCGCCTTCTTGCCCGCTCTCTCGTGCCCCTCCTTTCTGGAGGAGGAGACGGAGGCTCCATGCACGTTCAGCCTCCGTCTCCCGCTGCCCAGCAAGGACGTGTCCGCACCCAGGACAGCAGGGCGCCCCTCTGAAAGCCCCCCCGTAACGGCAGGTGCCCCCACGCCTCCCGCAGCCCAGGGTGCGTTGACGGGAGACGCAGTGCAGGGCCGTGACGTCAGTGCTTGTCCCCGGCTGACGGGCACCTTCCCCGGAACCCGGAGAAGCATGTGGGAGGCGGAGCTGTGTTCCGGAGGCCACGGATGGGTTTCTCCGCGAGGCTTACCCTCTGGCACCGAAAGGGGGTGTCGCCCGGGGAGATCCCGAGCCCACAGGGGTGCAGCGGCTTCCCCAGGGACCGAGCCAGCCCAGAGGACGTGACCAGAAAGGGACCTGAAGAGCAGCCTCTCACCTGTGCCGTCCTCCCGGGGGGACAGAATCAGGCCTCACTCCCCGCGCTGACCTCATCCCGTAACGCGATCCCCGGGACTCGGCAGCCTTCAGGCTCGCATGGCCCGCCGGCGGGCTGAGTGCCGGCTCCTGCCGCCTGGCCCGTGGTTTCCCGCCCCCGGTCCCCTGCCCGCGCTCCGGTCCCGCGCTGTCCTGGCCTGGCCGCCTCCCTGCCGCCCGCTGCCATGCGGAATGCCACTGCTCTGTCGGAGTGGACATGTGAGCTTCGAGAGGAGAGGGCCTTGGCCTTGGCCTTGATCCCCGGTGTGGCACAGCATCCCCCTCCGGGCCCGGCAGGTGCTGGGCCCCCGGAGCCTTCGCTAAAGGGCCGATGGCTTCTGGTTGCTCGTTCTAAAGCCCAGGAGGCTGGTGGGAGAGCCTCCCTGGCCTCACACACGTGCTCTGAGCGCCTCCCAGCCCCCTGCACGGGCCTCTGCCCTGACACACGGTCCCCTGGGACCTGACCCTCGGCGGCCTCCTCTGACGGGCAGGAAGCTGAGCTGCCGCGGGGGTGAGCCCGTGCCCGGAACGCACCCCTCCGACCTACCTAGAGCAGGAAGTGGTCCGAGAGACCTCGCGCTACAGAGCTTTCATGAAAGGTGTGCCACTCGAACCCGGCGCTCGGGTCCCCGGGCTCCCACGGTGCAGGTGCCTGCTGTCCCCTCCCGGCGGAGGGCGGGGGGTGGGCCGTCCCGTCACAGGAGTCTGAGCTGTGCACGCTGCCGGCTCTCTCCCGTGAGACCGGCCCGCCCTCTCCCTGTGGTACCTCTGAGCTTTTTTTTTTCCTTCTGTTTTTCAGATGAAGAAGCTGAGGCTCAGAGAGGTTAAAGAACTCGCCCGAGGTCACACAGCCGGTAAGTGGCGGAGCTGGGATTGCAACCCAGTTCTCTTCGGCTCCAGAGCCCATTGCCTTGCTTTGTCTGCCTGAAACCGTGTTGCAATGACCGTCCCCCTCCCCCCCCACGTGTGGGGCGCCGTGACGTGGTGTGTGTGGGGTGTCTCCCTGTGCCTCCCCCGCACCGGTCGCCGTGGCTCTCAGACTGTAGGAAGTCCTGTCTAAGCCACGTGGTCGGGCGGTGCTCGGGGAATGGGGTGTTCATCGGATCATTAGAAAGTCCTGGCTGACCCAGGGGCCCCCTCTGGCTGCGTTCAAAGTCACCTCGGACCGGACCGCGGCAGAAAGGCGTCCTGCCCCCATGACGGGGTGCGGACGGCAGCTACAGGCTGGGGCAGCTACAGGCTGGTTCGAGGAGGGCGATTCTTTGTGATTGAGAGAGTGGGGCCCCTGACTTCGTGGTAGGAAGGGGAGCAGGGCAGGCGGTGGGGGCGGGGTCCAGCGTGGGGCCCCCTCCCCTCATCCGCTTAGGCGCCCACGTGTCTCTGTCCCTGCCGCTCACCGCCCCTCGCCCGTCACCAGGAGTGCCGAGTCCCCATCTTGAAACCCGCTCTTCTCTTTGGGAAGTTTCTTAGAAGCCGTTTCTGAGAAATCTTTGCGGGGGGACCAGCCCCTGGGGTAATGGATGTAAGTGAACGGCCTGCTGGTCTCTGAAGTCCTCAGGGGCCCCTCGTGGGACGGTGGCTCGGAGTGGGCGTGGCGTTCTGGGGCCCCCAGCAGGGGCTGTGTGAAGGGCTCTGGTTTCCAGACCACCTTGGGGGTGAGGAGGGAGCCCCACAGCGGGGCTTGGGGTCCCCACCCCCGCCCTACCCGGAAAAGCGCGGCCTCGGTGGCTGGCTTCTGCCCGAGTGTGAGACCCACGTTCCAGAGCCGGTGAGACCCGCTGTCTGATGGCAGCTGTCCCCCAGAAACGTGGCGAGCAGGTCTGGCTCTGCCAGGCCACGCTGTGTGGACCGCGCCAGCCCCTGCCCTTCCCCAGGCCTCGGTTTGCCCATCTGTACAGTGGGCTACGGAGCAGGTGCAGCGGCGGCTGCCAGCCCCGTCCGGCGGGCGGCAGTGCCTGTGACGACGCTCCTGCAGACCGTGTAGCTGACGAGGCGGAGCCGTGGCAGCAGAGGTGGGAGGCGGGTGGGTGACATTTGAGAAAAACCACCCCGTCCGCCCGGGTGTCCTGGTCAGGACCAACCCCGAGCCTCCCGCAGCCCCGGGTTCAAGAGCGAGCTGACGGGCCGTTTCACCGTCCCAGGGAGGGCTCTCCGGGCTCCCGGCTGTCTGGGAACCAGACTGGGAGGGCCCCCCCTCCTGCGCTGGGGGCCCCACATCCTGCCCAGCCACGGGGGGGAAAGCGGCAGGGCGCGCACATGCTCGCTGCCTTCTGGGTGGCTGCGCAGATGCGCGGTGCGGTTTGTAGTATTTTTAGTTTGTTGTTTTTGCAAAAGCCAAAGGAAGCGTGTCACAGGCTGAGCTCCCCGAGGACGGCCGAGCTGCTCCGCCTCAGCCGGGGGCAAGTAGGGTTCAGGCGGGGGGAGCACCCTCCAAACACCGGCCCCCGGGGGCGGAGGGGCCCGGGCGGCCCCTGGGCAGGGCTGGTTTGAGATGGTTATTGGAATCGTCCCGTTTCCCACATGAGGAGCCTGAGGCCCGGCACGGACCGAGGCCCCCACCTGCCACTGTGCACAGCCCCGCGTGAGCCTCCGCCCCTGTGCTGGGAGCACTGGCCACTCCGGACGGAGTGGGCCACATCGGCTCACAGTTGTTCGTGTGGAAAACAGTAGAATAATAATAATTAATAATAATAATAATAATAATGCAAGAATAACTCTGTTTTGCATGCTCACAGCTATAAAACTACTGCTCCCCGCCGTCTGTGTTGGTATCCGTGCCTGTCTGCCCCCAGGCTGGGGGCGGGGGGTGGGCTTTGGGAGTTAAGATCCCCAGGTTCTGGCCTTGGTGCCACCGGAGACTCGTTTGCCACCTTGGGCCGGTCACATCTCCTCCCGGAGCCTCGGTTTCCCCAAGGGGCAAAGGCAGCCGGAGAGGGTGGCCCTCCCTACGTTCCTGTGACGCTGAAATGCCCGACCCTGTGCCTCCCAGCGGCCCTGCCTTCTCCCCTCTCCCTGACCTGGGACCTGTGGCTGCCGGGCCGGGGACCTCTCTCTCCTCGGGGCCCAGAAGGCGTCGGGAAGTCTTCCGTGAACTGAACCTCGTTCCGCTGGGAAAGGAATAGCCAGCGAGCAGGTCTCCTTCCTTGTGGACCCGAGCCGCCTGCCTGCCCGCCTCCTCCCCAAGGAACAGGCGGCCGCCTGCGGGTCGACCAGCGAGCCCATCTTCCGTCTGCACCGCTGGGTCGCCCACCTGTCCGTGTGCCCAGGAAGCGGCCCCCGGGAGGGGCCAGGCCGCGGGCACAGTGCCAGGGATGCCGAAGTGAACCAGACACAGTCTGTGCCCTCCACGGTCGGGCTCACCCCGGCCGGCCGCGTTCTCCATTTGGCCGAATTCCAGAGAGTTCTTGCTGTGCTCACTCTCCAGCCATAAAAATGCTAATGTCAAGACACTTTGACCTCTCTCTGTTTTCTGTTTTCCCCAATGCCCGCCCCCAAATTCACTGGGTTAACATGTTCTGTGTTTACTAACCAACGCTAATGTCTCTGTTAAAATCAAATCACATTTCCTTCTGGCCCAGGTCGTGGGACACACCGGAGTCTCCTATGAATTCTGGGAAGCGGGAGGAGGACCGGGGAAGCTCCCGGGGAAGTGAGGCTCACCAGGTGGGACAGAAAGGTCACTCCATCAGCGAGGACCTTGTCTGGATAGTAACTTCCTTCCCCATGTGGGACACAGGACAGAAAAGGTATTCCGCCTGGATTCACTTAGTTCTCACGTAAGAAGTCCGCCCGTTAGTGCCTCTCGGCGTTGGCAGAAGACATGAGACTCCTGGGTCAGGGACCAGGGACTGGACCACTCAGGCGCAGCCGGCAGTGTGAGCTTCAGGTTTGTGTCGGCTCCCTCTCTGCCCCAGCGTCCTCGGGGACCAGCCACAGGCCCAGGCCGACGCCGGCACATGTGATGGGTTGCAGCATAGACCAGGGACCCTGAGCTGGGGGAGTCCACCGCGTGCAGCGAATCGAAAGCAAGCCATTCCCTCATGTGTCATGACTTCTTGCTGCAAACGTCACGCTGAACAAGGACCCCGATGAAGGGCAGTCAGGGCCTTGGATTCTTCGCTCAGCCGAGAGCGCGGGTGGATGGGAGACCCTCGGAGGAGCGGCATTGAAGGAAGTCCGGATTTGAATCCCAGGTCTGACGCCTACTGACTGTGAGATGAGGCAGATTACGACATCCAGACTTCTTTTAGCCTCCGTCTTCTCATCTGTAAAATGGGGACGATACCTACCTTCCAGGTGATTATTAGAGAATATGGAAGTTCACTCTGCCAGGAGCCCAGCGGAGAACAAGGGACCGTCCCTGAGCTCAGGGAGCCGCGTGGCACGGAGAATCTTTTCGGCTGCGCAGGAACGTAGGTGGGGAAACAAACGGGGGACATGCCGGGAGGGGCTGCGCATTGTGAACCGGGTACAAAAGGTTCAGGGGGAGTCTCTCCGAGGCGTGGACCTAAGACCTGGCATCCTGAGTTAAGAATGTCGCAGTATCGGTGTGCAAAGCATTCTGGGCAAAGCTGAGAGCCTGGGCCACGGTCCTGAGGTTGTCGTGCGTGAGGCCGGTGTCGCTTGAGCAGAGAAAGCAAAGAAAAGGCGTAGAAAACGGAGTCAGACAGAAGGCAAGCACCAGCTCTTACAGGCCCCTGCAGACAGTGGCCGGGACCTTGGATTTCAATCTAGGTGTGGAGAGAACCCGCTGGAGATTTGAGCAGGTGCGGGCAGAGCAGAGAACAGCATGGAGAGGGCATGGGAAGGGGGAGGTGGTGGGCTCTGGCCAGGGCTTCTTCTGTGGGACCAGCTCAGGCTGAGACTCAGAGGTGGACACTTCCCCTGCAGAGCTGGGGCTCCTCGAGCTTCACTCCTACAAAATGTACGACCCTGGGCCTCCACGTTCCCATCTGTAAAATGGGCGTATTAGTCGATTCAGTGAGTTCACGGGACTAACGCCCTTAGACATGCTCCGAGAGCTTCACTCGGGGCTCAGCACATGGGGATGGCCGCTCTCATGGGTTAGTACAGGAGCGGGGGCGGGGCAGGCCGCCGGCCCTCACCCAGGCCGGCGCTCTCACTGCGGCCTGCGCTCGCTGGCGCTCCTCGGCACGTGTAGTTGTGTTTCTACTTGTACACAAGGGCCACGCGTGGTGTGGCGTGGTCAGGTCGCTTGTCCAAGGTCACGCAGCTCATCGGCGCTTGGGACGGCAGCCTCCCTCCCCCACCCTCTCCCCGCTTTACACACCTGGACCTGCATCGGCTGCCTCCATCCACTGCTGACCCCGTGGTGACCCTGAGCAGGTCCTTGAGCCTGCCTGACCCTCTGTCCTGTAAGCACTGGGCGACGAGCCTCCTGTACCTGCTAATGATACAAGGTGGGAGGCGGCTGAGGTGGGGTTCCTCGTTCTGAATCGTCTATTTTTGTCATGGTTTCTGCACCCCCACATCGGAGCCATCCCCCCTTTTCCTCCCCCTGGGGCAGCTGTCAGCCTGGGCGCGCCAGCACGGGGCCTCCCCAAATTCCTGACCGCATTTCACGCTCCAAGTGCTGCCTGGACGTCTGAAGGCAGCGCCCTCAGGCCACGCAGGAGGAGATTTGTGGATTTAAATTCCTTTTGTGCGACTCAGAACAGGAGCACGTACCCAGCTCCTTGTCATAGGACCCTGATCCCCGCTAATCGTGTTTCCTCGGGGCGCTCCTCCAGGCCGCCTGACCCTGAGGTGTGCTGCAGGGACCTTTATTTCCCTCCGCTCCTGGCACAGGAGCCAGCGAGAGGCGCGGGTGGGAGAAGGCTTTGCAAGCCCAAGACAGGCTCTCCCCGCTGCCGGCAGGCGTGGGGCGTGGCAGGCAGTCACGTGTGCGCGGGAAGGAGTGGGGACACTGTGGCCCCAAAGGAGACGGGCTCCGACGCCAGGGGTGTCTGTGCACCCCCTCCAGTCCAGCCTCCGTGCCACCACCACCTGCTGCTCACGGACTGTCTGTGGCTCCCCATTGCCTTCACCCCCACGTGCCCTTTGCTGCAGACGTCCATGGCCTGCCCCCACCCACTGCGGCCGCTCTGAAGGGCACCTTTCTCTTCTTAGCTGTGCCAGGCGCCCCCGTCACCAGCGCCGCCACCTGTACTCTGGGGAGCTGCCCGGTTCACCCCATTCGCTCTGCTCTCTCCCATCACTGTCAGAGCCCCCGTCTCCACGGCCGTCTCCCCTGAGCCTTCTCTCCCTTCAGCTGCCACCTGCCTGCCACCGCTGTATCTCCAGGGCCCTTGGCGTTCCCTCCGGAGCTGGTCCCTGGGGAGCAGGGAGTGACCCCTGTGAACTGCCTCGCCCCCTCCCGGGGTGGGCTTCTCTCTGATGCTGTTCTCCGGAGGGTCCTGTGTGGCTGCAGCGGTGGCTGGTCCTTCCCAAGCCGGGGGGGAGGGAGGCAGAGCCCGTCCGTCCGTCCGGGTCTGAGCTGCAGGATCACAGACACCCGCTCGGGGGTGACTCAGCGGGGCTCGGGGTGACTCAGCGGGTGGGGCTCTGCTGGGCCGCACGCAAACCCCGTGCAGGGCTCACGCCCCCGTCTGCACGTGGGGATGGTCCCCGTCCCTCTCCGACCCCTCAGCGGCCAGGCTCAGGGCAGGGACAAAGCCCCAGGGGACAGCCCTCGCTGGGCCCCGCCTGGGCTGGGGTTCCGGCTCCTTGGCGGGTCTCTGGCTGCTGGGGGCCTCTGTGGCCGCCTCTGGAAGATGGAGATAAAACCCGGCCCCAGACGGCGATTGTCCTGGGCCCAGGCGGGGTGACCCAGAACAATGACTGGCAGAGAGAAAGCCTCCGTCCTTCCTGGTAACAGACGCTTAGATGAACCCCGCTTTGTGCGGCCGCCTGGGAGGCAGGGATGGCTTTTAACCTCCTTTGTCCAGATGAGGGACGGGACATCCCTGAGGTCACCCCCAAGGGCTCTGTGCCTTTCAGTTTCCCTGCAGGCCCCACCCCTGGCTGCTCCCTCCCCCCCGCCCCCACCTCTGCCCGCCTCTGCTTTCCGGGGCCTCCGCTCTCCCAGTTCCCTCTCAGCCCACGTGCCTTCCTGCTCCTTCCGGGGAGCCCCACGCCACCGCAGCTCCTCCTCTTGGAGTCCGGGGTCGGTTCCCCCCTCAGCTCTGGCAGCCCTCTCGCTGTGCGTCCTGGGAAAAGTCTCTCCCCCTTTCTGAGCTCAGCCTCCACCTCTGTCAATCAAGGGGGGCAGAAAGGGTGGGGCTGGGGTGTTCATTGGCACTCCGCGCGGGAAGACGGAAACCACTAGGAGTTCGGTAAGGAAACCCCCATTCAGGGGCACTCGCGACGTGCCAGGCACCTCCGTGCTTCCCCTGCAGGGACTCGGGTCGGACGCGGGTCCTTCTTGGCGCAGCGCTGCGAGGTCGGTGCCACGCTTTCGGATGAAGAAGCGGAGGCCAGGTCTCGGGCGGTCTCACGAGGCGGGGGAGTCAAACACCGCAGATAAGAAGCCGAGGTCAGGGCGTCCAGGGCAGCCGACACCCAGGATGGGAGCCCCCAGCCCCGCGGAAAGACGGGGAGAGACTCGGCACGCTGCACCTCGCTTTTCTTTGAAGGCATCTGCCAGGGCGTAAGGTGCTTGGATCCGGAGCCTGAGAACCGAGCCAAAAACAGCAGCCTCGAGGCTCAGAGACTAGACGGAGCTCTTGGCCACCTCCCAGGGCGGCAGGGGAGATAAGAAATCAGAGGTTACAGCGGGCACGGAAGAGGCGCCTCGGGAGGCATCCCAGCTCTGCTCCGAGAAGGGCTGTGCCCGATCAGTGAGCACAAACCCGAAATGCCCGGTCCTCCCAAGGGACTGAGGGGCAGGCCCCATCACCCTGACCATCCAGGGGACCCAGGTCACGTGCCCCTGCTCTCCCTGCCCGCCAGGCGGAAACAGCTTTTTCCCGGAATAAGGACCGCCGCAGCCGGAGCCTCTGCATGCTTGCCCTACACCGTGTCTGCACGTACCATGCATGTACCACGCCATGGCCGAAGGGAGAAAACAGACGGTATAAACAGACCCACAGGATGACAAGATGGGGAATTTCACCGGGAAACTACCACTCAGACAAAAAGGGCTCCGATGGAAATGCTAGAACTGAAACATACAAGAACTGACGTGGATGGAACATATGTTTCAAACACACCGGACACGGCGGAAGAGAGGAGGCACACGGCAGGATCCACCTCAAGAGGCTGGAAAGACAACAGGTTTCAAACCCGAAAAGAAACGTCAAGAAAGCAGGTAACAACGAGAGCAGGTATTGGTGGAGGAGAAGGACTCGCCGTGGCTACGTAGAGACCCGGGAGGAGGCAGAGGCGTGGGTCCGAGTGCGGGCTCGGCCTCCGCTTCCCTGCGTGACCTTGCACAAGCCACTTGCCGTCTCTGGGTCTCAGTTTGCCATTTCAGGGAAATGGGCGTGAGCACCCGTGTGGCCCAGCTGATGTGAGGATGACAGGCCCGCTGTTAGAAGTGCTAACGTCCCCGCCTGTCGGCAGTGTTTGCTCCGTCATTTCACCGGCACCCGTGGAGCAGGGGGCTTCACGCGGAGATGGGCGGGTGACCCGGCCTCGTGATAGCTGCTGCCCAGTCCAGCAGGCGTCTGCTCAGCATTCAATAACGCACACTGCTCATTCTGTAGGTTTTCCAAGTATTTGAAACAATTCTCTTAAAAAAAAAAAAAATAATATAATACACACACACACACACACACACACACTGAGTGGCCAGATTATTATGATCTCTGAACACACAATAATCTGGCCACTCTGTGTGTGTGTGTGTGTGTGTGTGTGTGTGTGTGTGTGAGGCCCGGTACATGAATTGGTGCATGGGTGGGGTCCAGCCAGCCTGGCCAGGGGGAGGGGACATGGGCAGTTGGCCGGCCTGCCTGCTGGTCGAACTCCTGGTTGAGGGGACAATTTGCATATTAGCCTTTTATTATATAGGATATACACTGAGTGGCCAGATTATTATGCGTTCAGAGGTCATAATAATCTGGCCACTCAGTGTATATATATTTATTGATTTCAGAGAGGAAGGGAGAGGGAGAGAGAGATAGAAACACCAATGATGAGAGAGGATCATTGATCCACTGCCTCCTGCATGCCTCCCACTGGGGATGGAGCCCACAACCTGGGCCTGTGCCCTGACCGGGAGTCGAACCGTAACCTCCTGGTTCAGGGGTGGGCGTTCAGCCACTGAGCCACGCCGGCTGCACGGAAACAGTTCCCTTAGTGGCAGGTCATTGCCGCCCTCTCTCTATCACCATGGACCCGCTGCTGCAGACAGGACAGGGAGTGTCTCTCTCCGCCCCCCCCCCCCCCCCCCGGCTCTCTGTTCGCTGAGGCGTGGCTCACTGGGCAGCAGAGATCTTGGCCCGCGGAGTCTTGGCCCAGGTTCCAGCCAGGGAGCCAGGGCTGGCGCTCCCCGCGTGTGGCGGGCTGCCCCACTTAACAGAGAACAGGGAAGTCACGCACGCCTCCTTTCTTCCCTGGGGCCGGGAGGGTGCAGGGCGTTCTTGCTTTTCCACTGTGGTTCTTTCCAGGGCCATTGAAAGCGCTCATTGTTACCAGCCCAGGCGCCTCTGCTGGGGGGTGGGAGCCCATGAGCACCCCGGCCTTGGAGATGGTGCCACTGGGTCGTGCCGGATGGAGGGAGGAGGGTGTCGCTGTGCCCCTCCAAGCCCCCCTCCCCCCATTCTGCAGCTCAGCCTCACCCTCCGTCTCCTTCCACCCCAGTGTCCCCTGCGGGCATCTGGATCTCACAGGCAGCCAGGAGGTGGCGGGGAACCGGCCCGGCTTCCCGGCTCATCCCTCCGTGTGGCTCCCAGGCATCTGTTGACGTGAATTCGTCTCGGCCGTTGGTGTTGGGACCCAGGCCCTGCTTATCACCACGGCCAACACAGGGAGACCCTGTCCCTCCCTGCTCAGCTCAGACCCTGCGGAGGGCTCCGTCCCTCAGAGAAAGCCTGGTCTCGGGAATGTCTTCCCTCCCCCCAAATACACACCTGCTCCCCCTCCCCCACTGACCAGGCCCACCAGCCTCCTTCCTCCCAAAGGCGCTGGGCCTCCCAGACGCTCCGGGAGCTCCCACCTTAGAATCATTTATGCTGGATCTCGGCCTCAGCACATGCACTGTGAGTGGCTGCTTGATTGACAGCCCCGAGATGTGAGCAGAATCTCTCTTCTCCCTTTTCCAGTTCAAGGAATGGCCCAGAGAGGTTAGGTTGCTTCTTCACAGCCACACAGCACACGGGTGACACAGCCTGGTGGGCATGGGCATCCTCGGATGGGGTCCGTGCTTTCTCGCTCGGATCTGTGAATTGCCAGCCCTTGCCTGTCCCTCATTCACGCCTGCCTTCCCCGATGCCACGGGTGTGCCCGGGGTCAGGCTCAGTCAGAGCGTGAGGCTGAGTTTCTATCCTCTTGGAGCGCCCGCCAGGGAGGAGGAGGAGGAAGGCAGATGCGGAAACAGCAGGCCGAAGGGAGCCAGGACTCTGCGGCCGCCGGGAGTGGGCAGGCCTCCCCTGGGAGTCAGCGCCAGCTCAGGCCTGAAGAAGGAGCGAGGCCCGAGCAGGGTGGGGTGGCTGTTCTGGACAGCGGGGGCAGCGTGGGCAGGAGCCCAGGGGCAGGAGCAAGTGTGCTCTGAGGCGCAGTTGTGTTGCTTCAAGTTGCAAGTAATCTGCTTTACACAATAAAGGGGATTTATTGTCTCATGTGCCTGAAAGGTCAGAGCGTGGGGGGGCTGCAGGTGCGGCTCCGTCAGGGATTGAATGCCTCCTGCTGGTCCTGCCCGGCCGTCCCCCCTGCGAGGAGCCCGCACCATGACCCGCATGGCCCTGACTGCCTCGTCCCGGCCTCACACAGACCAGAGCAAAAGCAAGTGCCTTCCCTTCCTGCAGAAGCCGGGGGGGGTTCCCTCTGATGGGATGGAATTAGGGCGCCTTCTCATCCCTGGACCAACGCCTGTGCTGGCCAGGAGAAAGCAGAGCGAGCCGGTCTTGGAAGGTGAATCTGGCTCAAGTGGACAAGCTGCTGGGTGTTGTTTTTTTTTAATGTGTCTTTATTGATTTCAGAGAGGAAGGGAGAGGGAGAGAGGAATAGAAGCATCGACGATGAGAGAGAATCATTGATCGGCTGCCTCCTGCACGGCCCCCCTCCCCCCCCACTGCGGACCGAGCCCACAACCCAGGGCATGTGCCCTTGACTGGAATCGAACCTGGGACCCTTCAGTCCCCAGGCGGATGCTCCGTCCACTGAGCCAAACCAGCCAGGGTGTCATAACAAGGTAATAGAATTCCATCCCGTTTTGCTTCCTCCTTCTCTGTGCAGATGACAGACAGCCCTCGGTGCCTTCGTCAAGCCCACTGCCTCCGGCCACGTCTCTGGTGGCCGTGTGGTCGGACTGAGCTCTGACGGCATCAGCACACACAGCCTTCCCGGACGGAGGACGGCGGCACAGCGGCTCCTGGTCCCCCACCGTGACCCTGCCTCCCAGGCCCTCCCCCAGCGGGACCCGGCACTTCACAGCGTCAGTGCCCCTCCGCCCCTTTGGATGGGAAAGGCGATCACGGGTCTTACGTCGGATGATCGCTTCGCGGAGAGACAGTTCCGGCTGTCCGAGGGGTGCTGATGCGGCAGGCGCCTTTAGGTTCCGCAAGAGACAGGTTTGCTGCAAGAAGAGGCATCCCGCAGCCTGAATGACCCCCGTGGCCTTCGGGTGTCACAGGGTGATTTCCGGTGCCCGAGGGTGACCGTCGCCAGGCGGAAGCGAAGTTGACCATAGCGAGCCTCGGGGGGCCCCCCCGCGCCCCTTGGACACCCACGCCTCGCCTTGCGGGACGTGATTTCCTGCAGCTCGTCGCCGGGGAGCCCCGTGGGGAAAGCCGCCATGGTGACCCTGCGGAGAAGGACCCTCAAAGTGCTCACCCTCCTCGTCCTCTTCGTCTTCCTCACCTCCTTCCTCCTGAGCTACTCGCACACCGCGGCGACCTCCCCCTGGCTGCCCAGGCAGCTGGTCCTGGAGCTCTCCGACAGCTTCCGGCGGCTGCTGGCCTTCTCCCGCCGGCCCTGCACCTGCGCCCGCTGCGTCGGCCAGCGGAGGGTCTCGTCCTGGTTCGACGACAGGTTCAACTGGTCCATGCAGCCGCTGCTGACCGCGAAGAACGCGTTCTTGGACGAAGACACCTATAGGTGGTGGCTGGTGAGTGCGCCGGCCGAGGCGGGGGACGAGGGAGGGGGCCCCGGCACCTGAGTGCACACCTGGGGCCCTGCCAGGTGCTTCGCAGGAATTGCAATGTTGGCCATTCATTCATTCATTCATTCATTCATGCAAAAACGACTGCCCAAGCCGGTTTGGCTCAGTGGCTAGAGCGTCGGCATGTGAACTGAAGGGTCCCGGGTTTGATTCCGGTCAAGGGCACGTAGCTGGGTTGCAGGCTCGATCCCCGGTCCTGTAAGAGAGGCTTTTAATCAATGTGTCTCTCTCACATTGATGTTTCTCTTCGTCTCTCCCCCTTCTTTCCACTCTCTCTAAAAAGCAATGGAAAAGTCCTCAGGTGAGGATTAAAGCACACACACACACACACACACACACACCACCTCCTTATTGAGGATGTGCTATATATACATGAGAACAGAGAGTTCCGTGTGGACACTGTGGTCCTGAACACTTGGAAGTGTTGGGGCGCACAGGGGCCCCGCCCGGTGGGGATCTCCAAGGGGGTTCCTGCAGGGGAGCGTGGCTGCGGCCACTCCCCCAGGGGTTTGCAGGGAGTGAGCCCCACGCGGGCAGCGGCAGCCCCGTGGCCTGGGAGCCTGTGAGACGGGCAGGATGTGGGCCGAGCCAGGATGAGCACGGTCGCCAGGTCTCGGGGGGTTGCGATGAGGAGCTTGGAGCTGCCCCAGGCGGTCTGAGCAGAAGCAGGTGCTTGATCCCGGATGATGGTTTCCCTCTGATGGTGATGAACTAATACTCCTGGACCATTTATCCGTGCACATCTCAGGAGCATTACATACATCACCGTGTCACGTGACCATCACCCCTTCTGCACCCAGCACTTTCCCAGCATCCCCCCGACACTCTGTACCTAACCCCCTTCCCCGGCCCCAGCCCCCTAGACCCTGGCAACCCCCGTACCCCTCTCTGCCCATGAATTTGACTCCTTGGAGCCTCACGTGGCGGGAGGGACCGTTGGTGTTGGTCCTCTGTCTCGGCATCTCTTCAGGGTCCGCTCATGCTGTAGCGTGTGTCCGAATGTCCTTCTTCTATGGCTGAGTGATATTCCATTGTATGCATGCTCCATGTTTTATTTCATTTTATTTTTTAAAGTATATTCTTATTGATTCCAGAGAGGAAGGGAGAGGGAGAGAGAGAGAGAAACATCAATGATGAGAGAGAATCACTGATGGGCTGCCTTCTGCACGCCCCGCACTGGGGATCCAGCCTGCAACCCGGGCAGGGAGTCGAACCATGACCTCCTGGTTCATAGGTTGACCCTCAACCACTGAGCCACACTGGCCGGGCTGCGTGCTCCACCTTTTCACATCTATTCATCTGTCACTGGACATGGGGCAGAGCCCCGGCCCCCCTCTGGCCCCCTCCCTGCCCCCTCCCCCCGCCACGTCCCCGCCACGTCTCCGCCAGAGGCAGTGCAGCCAGGCCCACCTGTCTCCTGTCCTTGGGCCACAGACGCTGCAGCGGGAGAAGCAGCCCCGCGACCTGAACGACACCCTCAGGGAGCTGCTCCGCGTGGTGCCCCCCAACGTGGACCCGCTGCTGGAGAAGAAGGCGGGGGGCTGCCGGCGCTGTGCCGTCGTGGGCAACTCGGGCAACCTGCGGGAGTCCTGGTACGGGCCTCACATCGACAGCCACGACTTCGTGCTGAGGTGAGCGGCCGGACCCTTGCCCCGGGCGCACCCGGGCACCCCCGGGCCCCGGCGCGGAAGGAGGCACCTGGGCTCCGGGCCCGGAGGTCGAGGTCCCAGCCCCGGTGTGCCCGGACCTACCCGGGGACCTCAGGCTCCTCGCGGCACCCTCGGGGCCTCGGCGTCCCCATCTGCCCGGCGGGGTGGAGACAGACGCAGGTGCCTCTCCGGACGCAGTGGGCGGGAGCTTGGCGCCGAGAGCCCTGGCGAGACGGCAAGGCTCACTCACAGACCCTCGTCTGGTCTGTGAAATCCATCCCGTTTGGCAGCCTGCACGCTGTTCGTGTAAAATCTGTTTTCCCGTCGCCACGTGGCCAGGTGTCCCAGGAAGGTGCCCCACGCACGCCTCTCTGGGTTCCTTGTAACCGCCGTTCCCTCAGCCCAGAGCGAGAAACAGCAGCAGCGAGGGGGTGGGGTGGGGGGAGGAGCTGGTGATCCCCAGGTGCCTTCTAGAATCTTCCGTCCCTGTGATCTCTGACTTTCTATGTCCTTAGACCAGTGGTTTTCAACCTTCCTAATGCCGCGACCCTTTAATACAGTTCCTCATGTGGTGGTGACCCCCAACCATAACATTATTTTCGTTGCTACCTCATAACTGTAATGTTGCTACTGTGATGAATCGTAATGTAAATATCTGTGTTTTCTGATGGTCTTAGGCTCTACGCCTCAGACCCACAGGTTGAGAACCTTTTCAAATCTATTCATCTGTCACTGGACATGGGGCAGAGCCCCGGCCCCCCCTCTGGCCCCCTCCCTGCCCCCCCCCCCCACGTCCCCGCCAGAGGCAGTGCAGCCAGGAGACCCTAGCAGGGTCGCCTAAGCGCACCTGAGCTCCTAAAAGGAAAACCCCGCAGATCCCCGAGCCGCGTGTCGCTGTCCCCACGTCACAGATGAGGAGGCCGCGGAGTTGAGCGCCGGCCCCAGGTCCCGCCGGCCCCCGGGATGTGGGACCGCGTGAGCCATGCGTGTGCGACTCATCCCTTCTCCTCCAGGATGAACAAGGCCCCCACCGCGGGGTTCGAGGCCGACGTGGGGAGCAAGACCACCCACCACTTCGTGTACCCCGAGAGCTTCCGCGAGCTGGCCGAGAACGTCAGCATGGTGCTGGTCCCGTTCAAGACCCTGGACCTGGAGTGGGTGGTCAGCGCCACCACCACCGGCACCATCTCCCAGTAGGTCCCCCCGGGGCGTCGGGTGGAGGGGCCGTGGCCTGGCCGCTCGCTGCTCCTCTTCACCCTGTGGGTGCCTCCTGGCCGCCCACCGTGCTGTTCCCTGCGCCACAGCCCGGCTCCTGCTGTTCCCTGCGATGCGCCCCTCCACGCGCTTCCTCCTGGGATGCACCCGCCGCCCAGCCCACAGGCCACCTCTGACTCTCCGCTCTCCCCGGCCCCGCACCTCCCATCGCTCTAACGCCCCCCGGACTTGCACCTGTTCCTCCTCTTGACCCCCAAGTGGACCACGCGCTGTGCTTCCCCGAAGCCCGGCAGCTCCTGGGGAAGGGGCCGCTGGGAAGGGCTCAGCGCACCTTAGCGCCGACCCCTCACCGCTGCGTGCTCCGCGTGCAGCCATCTGCCTCCAAACTGAAAGCGGCGCTGGGCGGGGTGGGCGCAGGTGGGAGGATGGGGTGCCGAGCGTGGCAGCTGGGGCGTGAGTCGTCCTTCGCGTGCGCACACCTTCCCGACACCACACGCCCGGGGCACGTGGCGTCTGACCCGATCGTCACAGTTGTCGTGTTCAGGCCTCCCTTCCGCCAGGGAGGGCGCGAGGCTTGGCCGGCAGCGTGCTCGAGGCGGACTCTGCCCGGAGCCAGGCTCGCACCTGGTCCCCTTCCTAAGTCCCTGCTGTTCCCGAAGGGGAGTGGTTTCCGTGTCCAGGGGGCCAAGCCCGTGTGAGGCCCCGTGTGGACGGTGCAGGATGCGGAGGGTGGGGGGGTGCTGTGCTCCCAGGAGAAGGGAGGGAGGGAGGCAGGCGCTCGGGCAGGGGAGTGCCACCTGGTCCCTGGGTTCCAGAGCAAAAGCTGCGCCCGAGTCAGAGCCAGAGTGAAGCCAGGGCCTTCATCTTGGAGGCTCCTGACGCTCCGGATGAAAAGCAGGCAGTGTGGGCCTCCTCAGCCGGCACCCCTACCGTGGGCGTAGGTGCTCTGGCCTCCATGGGTCCCAAGGCTCTGTGTGTGTGTGTGTGTGTGTGTGTGTGTGGTGGGGGGGGGGCCCTGGGGGGCCCTTGGAGCAAGTCCCCTTAACCTTTCTGGGAGAAGGCCCATAACACAGCAGAAAGTCCTCGAATGAGCCAAGATCGCCCTCTGGCGTCTGTAATGGGCCACTGCAGGGCTGTGGCAGGGGCCTGTGGCTGGTGGGGGCGGGGAGCGGGATGTGTTGTGGCCGGGGGAGGGGGGGGCGCTGTGGCTGGGGGGAGTGGGGCTGTGCTGGGGGGGCTGTGGCTGGCGGGGAGCAAGGCTGTGGCATGGGGGCTGTGGCTGGGGGGAGTGAGGCTGTGGGGGGCCTGTGGCTGTGGCGGGGAGGGCTGTGGCGGGGAGCAAGGCTGTGGCATGGGGGCTGTGGGGGGCTGTGGCTGGGGGGAGTGAGCCTGTGGGGACCTGTGGCTGTGGGGGGGAGGGCTGTGGCGGGGCGGGGTGCCCCTGTGAAAGTGTCTGCCTCCTCAGCCTGGCCCTGCTTCCCTCTCAGTCACCCCTCCCCAGCTGCCCGCAGCAGCCGGCCCCCCCACACTGACCCTCTGCTCTCTCCCCCCAGCACCTACATCCCTGTCCCCTCGAAGATCAAAGTGCGGAAGGATCAGGTGAGTGGCGCTCATGCTCACCTGTGATGCTCTGCCCGGTGGGACGTGGTGGGGAGGGCACCCTCCCCGCTGCCAGCATCTGGCCTCAGGGAGCCCTGGGCGCTGGGCCGGTGGAGTCCCTGCTGGAGGGACCGACCCTGGGACCCTGGACCGGCAGCATCGCCTGGGAGACTCACAGATGCAACCCCCCAACCCCCACCAGACCTACCTGGGGTTATAGAAGGCCTCCAGGGGTGCCAAAGGGGCTGCAGTTTGAGAACTACTGTGTGAGCTTCTCCAAGCCAGACCTCACTGGTGTCTCCATCATTTCCTGGTGTGGGGGCCGGCCAAAATCTGGGCAGAGGGCAGAAGGATGAAGGCAGGGCAGTGGCCAACACACTGACCCTTTGCCCACGTGCTCTTACTTAAATACCAGGGCCCTGGTGCATGGATTCGTGCACATTGAAAGGAAACAGAAGGTGGCCGGTGGGGCAGGACTGGGCAAGATGGGCTGGACACGATGCCCTGGAGCCTACCTTCTGAGGTTCCTCCCCAGCCGGCCACGCCTGGGGCGGCACTGTGGCTTGAAGGGTGTCTCTGGAGTGAGTGGGGTCCCTCCGGCAGGTGGGGTCCCTCGGCCTGGCCTGCGGGGATCGGGCCAAAACCGGCTCTCCGATATCCCCCAAGGGGTCCTGGATTGCGAGAGGGCGGTTCTTGGCTGATGCACTCCAAAATCAGACTCCCTCTTCTGGTTCCGGGGTGCGTCACCCGAGAACCGCTGCTGCCAAATCACTGCAGCTCGGCAGCTCCTGCGTTGAGCGTCTGCCCCCTGATGGTCAGTGGGCGTCATGGCTACGGGTCGAAGCGTCTGCCCCCCGGTGGTCATTGAGCATCATAGCTACTGGTTGGACGGTCGGACGGTCTGTTAGTCTTTTATACATATAGATATTTTTATAGATTTCAGAGAGTTAGGGAGAGGGAGAGAGAGAGATAGAAATATCAGTGATGAGAGAGAATCACTGGTCGGCTGCCTCCTGCACACCCCACGCTGGGGATCAAGCCCAGAGCCCAGGCATGTGCCCTGACTGGGAATTGAACCCTGACCTCCTGGTTCATAGGTCGATGCTCAACCACTGAGCCTGCATGCTCTTATTTAAATGGGGAGATTGGCGTCAGAGAGGTCAGGCAACTTGCCCGGGGACCCACAGCTGGTTTGGGGTCACGCAGAACTGGGGTCCTCCCCGGCCTGCAGCACCCGCCTGCGTGGGGCGGTACTGCTGCGGGGGAGAAGCCACATGGCAGGGAGGCAGTGGCAAACCACTAGGCTGCGAGCTGAAGGGGTCACCGCGGCGAGCATAGGCCCCCTCCAGTCCTCTCGGGGCGGGGGAGGTGTTGCATTAGGCTTCCTGCACACGCCTGCCCTCTGCTGCCGGGCAAGTCCCCTCAAAGCTGCCGTGAGTAGCGGCACCAAGGCCTTGCCGGTTACCAGGACGCCCCCGCTCGGCCACCGCTGGCTGTGTGGCCTTGAGCACGTTGCTGAGCTCTCTGAGCCTCGGCTTCCTCCTCTGTAGCAGGAGAAGGGGGAGAGCCAGCACACTGCGTCCTTTTAGGGACGGGACCATTTGGGCCCAGCCCGGGTGGATAGTAGCTCCGTGCATGAGTTTTCCTGCAGCCGCCCCGTCTCGCTCAGCCCCGGCCTCGTGTGACTGTGAGACGTCACCTGCTCAGCGAGCCTTCTCCCCCGCTCCAGGGCTTCCCTGCCTCCCTGTCCCCCGAGTTCTTCCCCAGCATCTTCTGGCACTTCACCAGCGAGGCTCCTGTCTTTTCCCGCTAGCATGCAGCCCCCTGAGTGCCGGGGCCTTGTTCCCATCATGTCTGTCCCTGTGGCCACAAGCGCGTGGCACCGAGAGGGGGTGTGTCCTTCCCCAGCCGTCTCTCAGAGGGCCGTGTGCTCCCCCCGCAGATCCTGATCTACCACCCGGCCTTCATCAAGTACGTCTTCGACAACTGGCTGCAGGGCCATGGGCGCTACCCGTCCACCGGCATCCTCTCCGTCATCTTCTCCCTGCACGTCTGTGACGAGGTACGCCCCTCCCCCGGGCCCCCGCCGGCCACGCCAGGCACCAGGGTCCCTCATTCACTGTTCCCGAGAGGCCATGCCAGCGTCTGTGGTCCGGCTGACCTTGATCCCGACCCCAGCCCCTGTGAGAGCATCTGTGGTCCGTCTGACCTTGATCCCGACCCCAGCCCCTGTGAGAGCATCTGTGGTCTGTCTGACCTTGATCCCGACCCCAGCCTCTGTGAGAGCATCTGTGGTCCGGCTGACCTTGATCCTGACCCCAGCCCCTGTGAGAGCATCTGTGGTCCGGCTGACCTTGATCCCGACCCCAGCCCCTGTGAGAGCATCTGTGGTGGGGCTGACCTTGATCCTGACCCCAGCCGCTGTGAGAGCATCTGTGGTCCGGCTGACCTTGATCCCGACCCCAGCCCCTGTGAGAGCATCTGTGGTCCGGCTGACCTTGATCCTGACCCCAGCCCCTGTGAGAGCATCTGTGGTCCGGCTGACCTTGATCCCGACCCCAGCCCCTGTGAGAGCATCTGTGGTCTGGCTGACCTTGATCCCGACCCCAGCCCCTGTGAGAGCATCTGTGGTGGGGCTGACCTTGATACCGACCCCAGCCCCTGTGAGAGCTGACCTTGATCCCGACCCCAGCCCCTGTGAGAGCTGACCTTGATCCCGACCCCAGCCCCTGTGAGAGCTGACCTTGATCCCGACCCCAGCCCCTGTGAGAGCTGACCTTGATCCTGACCCCAGCCCCGGTGGCCTGGCAGGCCTCTCTCGGGGGTGCTTTAAGGAGGAGCGGTGGTTTCCAAGAACCTTCCCAGGAGCACGTTCTGGCTCATTCTGTGTGAGCTCCCTAGGCTCCCAGGACCAATGGGTGGAAGCGCCGATTTGGGGGCGAAACAAAGGAGCCGTTGGCACAGGAGACCTGGGTCAGGCTGCTGCTCCCACCTCAGAGCTAGAGCCCGGCTCTCAGGCCACCCGCCCACTCCCGCCAGAATCTCAGAGTGGGAACCAGGCACCCAGGGCTTCCACTGTCCCCCAGGATGGACTGCCAGAGAGCTTGGGAAGTGTGTTCCCCCTCCTGGGCCTCCTTCAATAGCCACCAGGTGGCGCCGGGTTTCCACCCGTGATCTAGGCCAGGGGCGGGGAGTGTCCGGCCCAGGGCCTGTATGAGGCCCAAGAAATCATGAGGTCTGGCCCTGCCAAGGCAACAGAGCGGGCTAATTTTTAAGTTGATAATTCTGTATGGCCCACGAATGACGTTATAAACATCCGAAGGGCCTGGGCAGGAAAGAGGTTCCCACCCTGGTCCATCCAGGCTGTTCCCTGCCTCCGGGGCAGAGGAGCAGGAGGGGCCACAGGAGAAGGACTCGGTAAACACCGGCCACGGTAAGGAAGGCCCCGCCCGCTGGCCAGGGAGGGCGCCTGGCCGATGGAGATCAGCCTGAGGGCAGAAAGGACCCCGGCCTCCCCACGGATGTCACTCTTGGCCCCATTTTCCAGATGAGGAGAGTGAGGCTCAGAGAAGGGATGCAGCATTTGCAGGTCCTCCAGGGGGTGGCAGGGCTGGGGTGCTCCTCTTCCCCGGCTCCCCAATCCTTGGAGGAGAGGTGGTACTGCCCCAGAGGCGAGACCCCGCTCCCTCAGGACCACCCAGGTGCAGCCGCCTCCCCCGGAGCCTTCCCACACAACACGAACTTGACTTTTACTCAACACCACGCCCCCCGGAGTCCCGGGAACCTAGAGAGGGATTTCTGCGCTCCTGGGAAAGGGCGTGTGCAGATGCGGGGGCCTGCCGGCTTCCTGTCCCACCGGCTCTACCCGCCGCCCGGCCGCCCGGCCCTGACCTCTGCTTGGCCCCCGCAGGTGGACCTGTACGGCTTCGGGGCGGACAGCAGAGGAAACTGGCACCATTATTGGGAAAACAACCCGTCGGCGGGGGCTTTCCGCAAGACCGGGGTGCATGACGGAGACTTTGAGTCCAACGTGACCACCACCTTGTCGTCCATCCACAAAATCCGGATCTTCAAGGGGAGATGACGCCGCGAAGGGTCGCGGACGGCCACATCCGCGCAGTCACTCACAGCAGCCCCAGCTCCTCGCCGGGGCTGTTCCTTCCGTTCCGGGGGCTCCCGGGGCCAGCCTCGCGCACCCCAACATTTGACAGCATCTACTCAGCAATGTCACCGGGCTGCAGAGCACGTCTGAGCGACCCTCCCGGCTCTCCCCGCGCCGGGAAAAGGTGGAGACGCGGGGGAAGTCCGTTCTCCGAATACGGCTGCGGAAGACGGGGGTGGGGGTGGGGAGGCAGATACTGAAGACCCTCCCCCCCCCCCCCCCCGGTTTTAAAAGAAAGGACATTTCCCAGGGAGGACGGGCAGAGACTCCTTTGCTGGGGGGCCCAGGGCTGACGCCCGCACTCTGATTCTCGCTGGATGTTTCCGAGTGGGGGCGGCTCCGGACAGCCACGCGCTGGGGGCCGGGCGACCCCTTCCTCGCATGTGGCAGCTCCCACTCCCCTCTGTTCCCCGAACTCGTTCTGGTGGCAGGAGGGGCTCCCCCGAAGGCCTTCACGCTCAGGCAGGCGTTTCTGAGTCCAGCAGAGACCTCTTCTCCTTCTCCCCAAAACGATGTTCTTGCGAGGACCATCCCGGTGATGGCCCCGGGCAGGTCTGGCCACTCCATGTGCCTTCGTACTGTCCCGGTGGAGATGCCTGCGCCGGCTCAGGCCAGCACCCGGCTCGGGAATGGAGACCCTCAGCGCCCCTCGCTCTCAGCTGGGGGCTCCTCCGGGTTCCTGAGCCGCCCCGAGGTGGGGCAGAGCTCAGGTGCCCCCCTCCCTCCCGGAGGCGCCCGCCCTGGCACGTCACTCTGACGTTCACAGACTGTCAGACTCCGTGCCCGTAACCGGCCACGCCCCCGGAGCGGGTCCCACCAGCCAGCGTCTTCCCCCCGGGCCCAGGTCCCGCTGGCCACCTGCGTGGGGTCCCGGGGCGGGCGGGGCGGGGGATCCTGGGAGCGTGGCCATCGGAGCGGGGGCAGGCATACCTCATTCCGCACTCTGTCCTCCTCGTCGCCCCTCCTGATTATTTATTGATTCGTTGTTGCATCCAGCTGACCTCGTGTGCACTTTCTGGCTCTTGCTGGTCTGGGTTCTAACTCCCTTTCTCCTGCTCCGCCCGGCAGCTGCGGAGTGGGCTGCTTCCGGCAAGCTCTGTGGGTGTTCGGGGTGCCCGGGGTTTGGGGCTCGCTGGTGGGCAAATCCTGGGGTGTCAGGTCGGTGGGTGTGCAGGATGTCCTGTACCTCCTTCTCTCCCAGCCCAGCTTCCTTGCGAATCTGGGTTCAGCCCCCGGCTGGGCCCCTCCCAAACCCAGGGGCACCTCCCCGGGGCCGGGCGAGACACGGGGTCCCGGCCTGGGAGGTCCGCGGCGTTGGCTCCATTTCTGACATGTCATCGAGAAAACCGTTTTCCCCGACGGCCCCGCTGCTCCCGACGGCGTGCGAGGGACCCGGGGACCTGCTCTCCTGGCCTCGGTTTCTCCCTCTGCACGTGGGGAGGGAGGAATTGTGGGCGCTCGGGGGCCACAGGCGGTGTCAGGCACCTCCTAAGAAAGAGTCCCCGGAAACCTCACGCCACGGTTTCTCCTGAGTCTGTACATGCGAGCTCTTTCCCGGGAGGTTCCCTCGCGGTCCTTACAGCCTCAAAGATGCCGGACCCAGGATCCACACACCTGTTCCAGCTTTAACACCCGCCCGATCGTCAGACTCTCCCGGTGGTGAAGGCTCAGAAATCTCTGTGAGGGCGAACCCTCACGGGCTGGCGGTCACGGCCACCCTCGACGGGAGGCGGGAGGACCTCAGCCAGCGCCTGGCGGCCGATCAGCCCCAGGGACAGGCCTTCAGGAAGATGGTCACTGGATGGAGCAGTGGACGGCGCCCGCGCTCTCGCCTCTCCTGCGAGCCCAGGCTGTCCGGGCGTCACAGAACAGCAACCTGCTGCGTTGGGCGTGGCTGAGTCAGAGCAGGTCCTGAAAAGGAGGCCCTGTCCCCAGCTGAGCCGCAGTGACACCTCGTCCCCTGCCTGGGGCCCCGTGCCGGTCTCCAAGGAGCCCCCTGCCTGCGGGGTGGGCCAGGCCAGGGACCCGCTTCCTGGGTCGGCTACCCGGCCCCCATCCCGTCTCCCTCCTTCCCACGAGGCTGTACCAGCTGTGAGGTTCCTTCCTGCCCTAGGAATCTGGCTCTCCCATTGTACAGGTGAGAAAAGCAAGGCCCAGAGAAGGGGCATGACTTGGAAAAGCCACGAATGGTGACAGCACAGCTCAGACATTCTGCGCAGAAATAGGGCAGGATCGGCTCCTTGTTTTGAGCCCCCAGAGCTGGGCTCCCCGGCGGGTCCACCGGCATCTCTGAGCAGTGCCCTGGCGTGGCTGCTGGCCGCTCCGCTGTGGCCCCGCGGCTGCCCTCCTGGCAAGCTGTGGTCCCCGCCTCCTCAGTGCCATCCCAACAGCGGGGGACGACTTTGTGCACCCCCACTGCCCCCGCAGACATCTCTGCGTCTTCTTGCCTTAGAGAGGGGACTGAACCACCTAAACCCCGGTCGCTGTGGCCGGGATTGAACGCACCGATGGGCAGTGGGACCCCCACGGTGGGTTGAGTGGCTGAGAACCGGACCAGTGTTTCTCATAAGGCATATGGGGGTGCTGTGGGCAGGAGAACGAGAAGCAGCCACCAGGGGCAGTTCTGGGGTGTCCACCACACACAGGGTTGGGCTCCCTCGGGCCCTGGATCCCACCCAGCTCAGGGCTGGCCCACCTGCAGGCAGAGAGCAGCTTGGAGAGGAGGAGGAGCCCTGGCCCTGGCCGGGAAGAGGGCCCCTGCCCACAGCAAACTGCTGAGCCTGAAGCCGACGAGGCAGCCGCAGGTGAGGGGCAGAGAGAGCTCAGCGACACCCCAGCCTCGGGTCCCCCAGGCCCCTGCCCAGGAGCCGCCTGCAGCCAGACTGACACCTGCAGAGGCACCTCCCTGGGCCCCAGCGCTCGCACCTGCTGGGGAGACAGGCAGGCGGCGCCCGCTCTAACCCGGGCCTGGTCAGGAGCCCCGCCCGCGGGCGGACCTGATGCCCATCGCGCCGCGACGTCACGCCAAAGCCAAAGTTTCCCCAGCACTTTTTTCCTCTCTCTTTTTTGGCAATCTCGTTTGGTTGGTTGTTGGTGTTTTAAAATTTGCGTTTTTCTCCCCCTGCCTTCCCCCCCTCGCCCGCCCCCCCGCCCCCCCCCCAACACTCAGCCTTGTTTTCGCGTTTCACAGCCGAGCGTTGACCCGAGTCGCGGTCCTCAGCCTCGGCTGTGTCTTATTTATTGTTGAGCATTTGCAGTGACCTGAATCGAAGTGAATTAAAGAAGAGCTATTTTATCGTTCGGGGTGTGTTGTTTTTCTGGGGGGGCCGAGCCCTCACGCTGCCCTTCCCGGTTTCCACTCGGGAGGTGTTTCAGTCCTGAAAGGATGAAGGGCCGGGGACTCCCCCCATCCCCCACCCCCGACCTCTCTGAGCCTCAGCGGTCTCATCTGGGAAATGGGGCCACAGCGCCAGCTGTCCGAAGGGGGGAGGGCAAGAAGAAAAGCACGTCCGGAGGCCCCGGGAGACTCACGCCAGCGCTCTGAGCGTTCGCCGAGGAGGCCTGGCGGGGGTCGAAGGTGACGCGGAGAGGGGCCCCTTCTGTGGAGCGGGCGCCTTCGCTCAGCCACCCCCGGTGCAGGGAGGGAAGCAGCAGGCGGGGAGGAGATGAAGAGCCTAGAAGGGGAAAGGCCGAAGTGGGGGAGCACGAGGCGATGGAAGCTGGTGAGGACGGAGCGGGGACAGGCGGGAGCTGGTTGCTGGGGGACGGAGCGGAGCTGGAGACGAGTCCTGTGGATGTCAGGATAGAGGACACTCACAGAAGCCGCTCAGAGCTGGGAAGCTGTGGGCACAAGGTGTCTGAATGAGTGGCCTTCAGGATGGGGTTGTTCCAGGTGATGGAGAGAAGGCGGAGGGAGGAAGCAGGGAGGGCAGGTGCTGTGTGTGAGCGCCACGTGTCACTGAAGTCCCAGGATAAGGGCACAAGTTGGTTGCAAACACCCTGGCTCAACGAGAGGGAGAGGGAGGTCGGCTGCAAGGTGCTGGGGACCTTGGAGAGAAGCCGAAGTACCATAGGCAGGTGGCAGGGGCGGCCAGGACCATGGTGGGGAGGAGCGTGAAGTACAGGAACATCATGGGCGCCCAGAGAGGCGGCCCTCACGCAGACATCCCGGCTGGGGGCTGGACAAGAGCGCCACGGGTGTCCCTGCCCCAGGTGCCGCTCGGCAGCCCGGCCGGGGAGTCTGCCTGTGTGCAGGGCCAGCAGCCCCTGTGATGCCACCACCTGGCACAGGTCCTGGCACCCAGACGACCTTAAGCAAAGGGTCGTGATTGCTATCGGTCCATTGGGAACATCCTTGCTGGAGCCTTCTGGAAGGAGGGCTCGTGTCGAACGCTTAGCTGCGGATGTTGAACGCCCCGAAGGCACCTTCAGACCCATGGGTGTCCAGGTTCAACGTCCCGGGGCCCCACGGGTTCTGAGACCTCCTGCCCCTCGTGTTTTGTGGCGGTGGGACTGGGAGGTATCGTAGATTTGTGGATTGCCGGAAGATTCCCGCCCTTTCTGAGTCCCCCCAGGAGAGGGCGCGGCTGGAACCCAGGCACCCTCAGGGATCCAGCCGGGATCCAGACCTGGACCTTCCCCGTGAAGGGAGTGATGATCCCTGCTTTGCTGCCTCGTGGGATTGTGTGGAAACGAACATACTTGATGTCCACATACATTTCATTAGACACATACACTGAGTAATTATATTTATCCTGTATCATAACAGGCTAATGTGCAAATTGTCCCCTCGACCAGGAGTTCGACCAGCAGGCAGGCCGGCCAACCGCCCGTGTCCCCTCCCCCTGGCCAGGCTGGCCGGACCATATACACACACACTGAGTGGCCAGACTATTATGCGTTCAGAGATCATCATAATCCGGCCACTCAGTGTATGTGCCCAGGGCCACTGGGGCCGAGGATGCGCAGAGCCAAGGCCTCTGCTGTCAGGTGGCCAGCGGCTGATTGAGGGGCAGGTGCCAGTGGCAACTCCGTGCAAGGTGGAGATGGTCTGTAATGACCGCGGCTCCCCTGGCACGCCATCCATTGGACTAAGCGTTTCGCCTCCGTTATGCTCACTGAGTCCTGCAGCAATTCTGGCGAGAGGAGAACTCGATGAAGAAATTGCGCCTCAGGGGGTGAACTAACTCACGGGAGCAAGGGGTGCAGCCAGGGCCTCCAAAGCAAGCTGCTGAGTCCAGGAGCGCCGGGTCAGGGTTAACGACCTCCGTTCCCCTCAAGAGCCGGGGACCCTGGGTTCCTGGCAGCGTTGCGCCCAACCCAAGCCCTTTGGCGGTGCACTCCCGCGGGCTGTTGGGCTGTTTCTCATGGCTGAGCCCAGAGCTGCCGAAACCTTCCTGCTGACCTTGGCCAAGAGCACAGTCCATGCCTCCTACCGATGGTGGCCACCAGGGGGCGCAGCGCACCCACCCTCGGCCAGTTAGTTTCCACCTGGGGTTTATGGGGACCCAGCAAGCCTTTGAAAACCACGTGAGAAAGACACCCCCATGCAGAGGCCAGAACTGAACTAGGCTTGGCATTCGGTGTTAGGGAGTCCAGCACCCTCCAGATAAGGCGGTAGCTGCCCCTGGGCCCAGGAAACTGGGAAAAGGGGGAGTGTCTGACCCAAGTGGGCAAAGGCGGGAACCCTGAGCGAGGGGACTGGCTGGCTGAGGTCTCCAGGGGCCGTGTGCCGCGCAGCAGGGCCGGCCTGACCGTGGAGTCCCCCTGGCTTTCCACTCCCACCGCACACACATCCTGCTGAGGCCCTGGAGCCAGACCGCAAGGGTCCACAGAGCACGATTCCATGAGAACCCCCGTGCCTGGAAAACCCACAGTCACAGAAGGCAGCTGGCTGCAGGAGCAACGGGCACAGGTCACAGTCACATGTTTCAGAACCAGGGGCCGGGGGTGGTTGCACTGCATTGTGGGAAGTTGACATACCACGGAGCGGCACCCTTGAACACGGTCCATGACGTGTTGCGTGGATTTTACCTAAATCTAAAAATGGTGGGTTTTTTTAAATATATATTTTTATTGATCTCAGAGAGGAAGGGAGAGGGAGAGAGAGAGAGAGATGGAAACATCAATGATGAGAGAGAATCATGGATCCACTGCCTCCTGCACGCCCCACACTGGGCAGGTGCCTCGACCGGGAACCGAACCGTTCACAGGTAGACGCTCAACCTCTGAGCCACGCGGCCGGGCTACAAATGTTTGAAAATAAATAGAACAGTCATAAATACAAGAGGTTTCTCGCAAATGTGCTCATTTGATGGAGTGAGCCTGTGGGGCGGGCTGACTGTGCGCTGTGGGTGTGGGAACAAGGCTTTTAGAGTCCGGGGTAGAGCGTCCCGGGGTCCTGGGAGCAGGAGGGAGAGAGACCCGCTTCCTCCATGGCTGGGCTGGGGAGGGACGAGAGGCCGTCTGGGCCTGGCCTCTGGGTCCGACAAGCCGGGACCCCCCTGCAGCCTGGATGGTGGGTTACCTGGCCCCCAGCAGCCAGGCCTTGGGGCAGAAAGGGAGGGAAAGAGAGAGGCTGGCGAGGGAGGATCAGGACCAGGAACAAGGAGAGAGCAGCGCTGAGCCCTTCCTTTGTCCGCTGGCCTGCGGGGGTTTCATTTGAGTTTTCTAAAGAAATCGGAGCCCATAGAATTGTTCCAGAAATAGAGCCCAGATTGCAGCACGTCCTGGAAACCGGACTTCCTGTTCCAGGATGGCGCTTCCCTCCAGCGGCTGACCTTTCCGGTAAAGGTGGGACATTCAGGCGCGGCCCCTCGTCATTGTCTGGGGGGCAGCGGGAGCCCGCAGCCTGACGCACGGAGGCGGCGGAGAGGCAGAGCCTTGGAGAGAGCAGAGCCCTGGGTGATGCGGAGGTCCAATTCTTCCCGGGAGGCGGGGAGGGGGGCAGCCCCTGGGAGACCAGGCCCAGCCCCCTCCCTGACCTGCAGCTCTTCTGAGCCCCTGGCGGGAGGGTGGCCTCCTTTTCCGCTGGGGCGCCAGCTGGCAGGACCAGGGCGGGAGCAGGGCTGGGCCGCTGGGAAGTCATCGCCGCCTGCTCAGCCTTGGCTGGAGGATCCGTCACCCCTCCCTCCCCGCACCCCCACCCTCTGTCTCACCCTACTTCCAGTGCCCCCAGCACGGCCCTCTGCCCCTCTTTGCTTCCCTGCCCGCCTCGTGCCCCTGTGTTCTCTGTGCCCAGCACAGTGCCTGGCAGAGGCAGTGTTGCCGGTTGGGAGGAAAGCACTGATGGACGGCATGCCTTCGGGAGAGAGAGGGTGACAGGCATTGGAGGGGCGGGGTTCGTTTGCCCAAGTGTGTGGGCCCAGATCAGGCTGGCCGCCTTCCAGCCCAACCCTGAGGAGCTGATGTTACCTGTGCTTCTGACGTCTGTCCTTCTGCCCACCTCCCACGGGGCCAACGCGCCTCCTCCTGAGGTCGCAGAGGCCTGGCCCTGCCGCATACGTCCTGGGTGGCTTTGGGCGAATTTCTTCATGCCTCCGAGCCTCAGTGTCCTCATCTGTAAAATGTGGACAAGGACAGCTTCTTCCTCGGAGTTTAGTTAAGGATTAAAGGACGCCGGGCCTAAGAGCTGGTTAAAGACGTTCAGCATGTTTTTGATAAATAGGGTCCTATTTCTAATGTCCTGCTCTGCCCCTGTTCCCGAGGCCTGACTCCTGCAAAAACTACATTTCCCAGGTTCCCTTGCCAATAGCTTCTGTCTGGGCTCAGCCAATGGGAGACGCTGGTGGAGGAATGAGGGCAGGAGGAAGGAAGAAGCCCCAGTGTTCCTCCCCCTTCTTCAGGAAGCATCCCTGCAGGGCCTGCGCCCCCTCCCTGGTCCCAGCCTGAGCCAGGCAGGCCCTGCCAGGGTGCCAGCTCCATGGGGCAGTGCCAGCCCCTGGACCCTGGTAACAGCCCTTCTCCACCGTCCTCCAACCCCAGGAAGACACGCTTCCCGCTGCTGTTGCTACCCTCTAGGTGAGTGGGGATTACCAGAATCCTATATAATGAAAGGCTAATATGCAAAGAGACCGAACGGCCGAACAACTGGTTGCTATGACATGCGCTGACCACCAGGGGGTGTGCGCGGAACATGGCGGACGTCAGCAGCAGGTGGCAGAGTGCGGAACATGGCGGGCGTTGGCCGTGGTGAGATGGTGGAGCAGGTGAGCGGGGGCGCCAGACCAAGGCGGGGTGCTGGTCGCTGTCATCAGGGTGACCCTCTGATGGTTACTGAAAATTCTTTGCTCCTGCATGCTGCAGTCCCACTGGGTGCTTGCACCTGCTGCCGGTGCCAAAGCCACTGCTCGCACCCGCTGCTGGCGACAGCCCCACTCACACCTGCTGCTGGCGCCAGAGCCACTGCTCACACCCGCTGCTGGCACTGGCCCCAGTTGCTCCATGCCATCAGCGGGTGCGAGCAGGGCTGGCGCCGTCAGTGCATGGGAGCAGTGGTGGTGGGAATGGGGCTGCCCGCAGATGGGACCGGGGGCCATGGCAGGAGGGGCCAGGAGGGGGCGCGAGGATGGGCCAAGACCCGCCCTTATGCCCACTGCAGCCTCGCAGCCCACAGTTCCTTTCAAGGTGCCTGAATTCATGCACTGGGCCCCTAGTCCATATATATAAAAGCCTAAGTGACCGGTAGCTATGATGTGCACTGGCCACCAGGGGGCAGATGCTCAATGTACAGGCATGGAAACATGGAACAGACTGATGAATCTCAGAGGGAAAGGGGGAGGGGAGAGGGCAGGAAGAGATTAACCAAAGACCTTATATGCATACTAGAGGCCCAGTGCACGGATTCATGCACTGGTGGGGTCCCTCGGCCTGGCCTGCAGGGATCGGGCCAAAACTGGCAGTCCAACATCCCCCAAGGGGTCCCAGTTTGCAAGAGGGTAAAGGCCAGGCCGAGGGACATCCCCCCTCCAGTGCACGAATAAAAATACTGGGAGCTGAGTTAAATTTGCATTTCAGATAGATGGCAAATCGGTTTTTAGTACAAATAGTCCCAAACATTGCATGGCACGTGCATACACACACACACACACACACACACACACACACACACGTTTGTTGTTTATCTGAATACAGACATAACGGGCTGTCCCGTATTTGACCCGGCAACCCTACAGGTAAGTCTTCTGGACACTTCTGACACCATTGCTCCCAGCTCTCCATATTCAGTGTCCTCTATTCAACTTCCTGGTCGGGCGGGGTCTTTTGCTGCTGGATCCTGCCTGATACAGATGCTGGGTCCGACATGAGCCTATGTCTGGAATCCTAAAGTGACTCCTGCACCCGCCTTCTCCTCACCTTCGGCTCCCCGGGAGTTCAAAGAAGAACCGTGGAATTCAAAACAAACATTCACGGAGCATCCGCGTGTGCCAAGCACTCAAAACTCTGGCAGCGATAAAGCACGTTGCTATCTCCGTTGCTGGCATCGAACACCCCTCAGAGAGAAGCTTTGTTTAGAAAAACACCTTAAGGAGCCTTGGTGGGGAGCAGTCTGAGACCCGAGGGCAGAGGCCAGGACCACACACGCACTGGCGGGCCTGCGAGGCTTAAGAAAGCGAGGGGGGGGTCGGTCTCTTTCGCCTCTGGGAGAGCAGGGATGGGACGGTCCCGCTGCTGCGCCCCTGGGCAGCACAGCACCCCCAGACCCAACGCTGTGAGGCCGCGGCTTTCGTTTGCTGGCCAATCGTGTGGGTCTGGGATTGGGACAGAACTCGGCGGGGGGTCTTGTGTCTGCTCCACGCTGTCAGGGTCTCGGTCTCGGGGATGAGCCATCTCAACAGCAGGTGGCTGGTGCCACCTCCACGAGGAGAGAGGGGGCTGGTGACCAGGGCGTTCCTCATGGCCTGTCCGTGTGGTCTGGGCCAGTGGTCGGCAAACTCATTCGTCAACAGAGCCAAATACCAACAGGACAACGATTGACATTTCTTTGGAGAGCCAAATTGTTTAAACTTAAACTTCTTCTAACGCCACTTCTTCAAAATAGACTCGCCCAGGCCGTGGTATTTTGTGGAAGAGCCGCACTCAAGGGGCCAAAGAGCCGCATGTGGCTCGCGAGCCGCAGTTTGCCGACCACGGGTCTGGGCTTCCTCACAGTATGGTGGTCTCGCGGAAGCTGGATGTCTTACACGTCAGCTCAGATTTCCCAAAACAAGCATCCCAGCTCATGAGGCAGAAACCTAAACTCCTAGGCCTGCCAATGGAGGAGAGGAGGGCAGCGCCCCCTCCTGGCTGGAGGAGGGCGAGAGATCCCACAGGAGGAGAGCAGGTGAGATGGGGGATATGGGTACAATGGTCTTTGTGGGGGGAGAGCACAATCTACTGCGGGAGAGGAGAGAGAGAAGGAGGGGAGAGAAGAGGAAGGGGAGAGAAGAGGAAGGAGAGGAAGGAGAAAACCAAGGGGCTCGCAGGCGATTAGGATTCTACCTGGAGGGAAATGGCAGGGAGCGGGGCAGAGGGGGGCGGCCTTGCAAACTTAAAAATGGGCCTCTCACTTCATTTGGGGGTTGCACGCATGGCTGGGAGGGTGAAGTCCTTTGCTGCCTTCCACGAACTTTAGCCAAATACCCTGTCCTCACAGAGGCCTTGGGCGGGTGTGTGTGTGTGTGTGTGTGTGAGAGAGAGAGAGAGAGAGAGAGACAGGAAGGACAAGTCTGAACGCCTGTGGCTGAGGGTCAGAGGGAAGCGTGGTGACCTTAGGACCAAGAATCCGTCAGTGACCATTGCAGAGGGAGCTCAAGCCCATTGAATAATGGCCCCTTCCCCAAGGATGTCCCCATCCTGACCCCAGAACCCCGAGAATGTCACCTTACTTGGCACGGGGCGGTGTGCAGAGGTGATGAAGCTACGGGTCTTGGCGTGGGAGGACCCCCCTGCTTTCCCCGGTTGGGCCCAATGTAGTCGCAGGGTCCTGTAACTCCGGGGCAAGGGCCGGGGTCCGGGATGCAGGTGTGAGGACAGACCATGTGGGGCCTTGAGCCAGGGAACAGCAGCCGTGTCTGGGATCTGGAAACAGACCCCCCTCTCCTCGAGCCTCCCAGAGGAACGGAGTCCTGCCCTCACCTTGACTTTCGCCCGAGGAGGCCCTGGCGGGGTGTTGTTTTGAGCCCTGGCATTTGGGGCCATTTGTCACAGCGGCCACGGGGAGCTCATACAGCCATCCACCAAGACAGTGCCGCGGGGAGCTGAAAGAGGCCAGGACTTCTTGTTAGCTGCCAGCTGCTTCTCGTGGGGGTGCTGTGCCTCCCCTTGTTCATGGAAACGTAAAAGCCCAGGAGCCCCGAGGGCTGGTCTTGGGGATGCCAGAGTGTGTGCCAGTGTCCCTGACTCCGAGCCCTGGCGCATGAGGGCCAGGGTGCCAGAAGCCAGTTCCAGCATGTCATAATTGCAAGAGTTTCATCAAAAGGTTGATGGAACTCGGGGACTCCACGAGGGCTGAGTCACATATGTTATCACCTGTTGGAATGGCTAAAGGCATTTCCCCAAACCTGAAAGGGATGCATTAAATTGATTGTTTGCTGCCAGACAGCTCAGGGCATCTTAATCTACATGTTATCGCCTCCTACTGGCCAAACACCTGAACAGCCGTAGGCTGTTCCCCAATCTGACAATGCTTCTGTACAGAACCCTACCCTTTGAAGTGTATCTCCACCTTGCCTTAGGACAATTTGTGTTAATAAAAAGCAAGGGGTCCCGAGACAAGGAGAACTTAGCTCCTTTAGCTAAAGCTCCTCTGACCCCCCCAATGCCTTTCAAAATTATCTTTCGTCTTTGGACTCTCATTTAATCTACGCACAGCCTTCTCCAGATTGCTGACCCCTTCTAGATGCCGGATCAAGACCCACCGGCGTTAAATGTTGCCCAACGTCCGGCACCAGGGCAGACGTGGCAGCTGAGGCCCTGGGTCCAGGGGGAGAAGGGAAAGCCAAGCTCCCCCAATGCCTGGGCTGGGGGCGGCGGGAGGAGCATCGTTGCCCCACAGCGGTCCTCAGCAGGACTCAGGGGGGTACCTTCCCTGCAAAACACCCCAAACCGAGCTTTCAGAGTCTCCAGGGCTTGGTGACAAGGCCGAGGGGCCCTGACAGCTGGGCCAGAAAACAAGCCGGACTTTGGTCCCTGCTCCTGGCTGAGGTGTTGCCCCCACCCACCCCCCGGGCTGGGAGCAGCTGGCGGCCTGGACAGCAGGGCGGTTAATCAGTAAGGCTCTTGTTTGTCCGGCTCGGCCTTTTGGTGACTTAGCACCCCGTAGCCTGTTTATGAGGGTTTGCCGTATCAGCATTTAATAAAGTAATGAGTAACCGGCCGGAGGCCTCCAGACCTGCCTTTCGTCAACACAGCTGATCTCGTGGGCACTTTGGGTGGAGGGTGGGGGGTGAAAACCCCACGTGGTGGAGAACTTGTGGCCTCCGGTGGGGGTAGGGGTGAGGGTGAGGGCTGAGCCCTGAGCCAGCTGGTCTTGGGTTCAGGACCCAGTTCTCACCCCACTGTTGTGGGGCACCCAGCCTCTCGGAGCTTCGTGTCCACTCTGCAAAGGGAACTGAGCTTAGGAAACTGAGACCCCCAAGGGGAGGACCTTCGACCTCACGCAAACCAGTCCTCGCCTGTCAGGCTCCCTCCCACGTCCTCAGGCTCCAGGGCCCGAAGGAGAGGTGGCGACCTCGTCCTCTGTGCTGGGCACCAAGGACCAGGTCCTTCCAGAGCAGGTGGGGAAGGTGTGGGTGTCCGAGCTCAGCCACAGGCAACATGGGTGAGAGAGAGACCCAGTACCCGCCCCCTCCCCCCCACAAGCTGTGGCGGGGCCACCATGAGGTTCGCCCCAGAGGACAATGGTGGGGGGCACAGGAAGCCCAAGGTACTGCGACAGGAAGTGACACCCCATTGGAGCTGGGGCCTTCAGGAGGTGTGTCCTCCAAGAACAAGGAAAGGGCCGGTCTCTAGTGGACGCTGTGGGGCAGCCTTTAAGTGTGTGTCTCCTTTAATTCTCGCGTGCGCCTTGCTCGGGGAGGCCGCCTCTCAGAAAGGCGGATTCCCCGTTAGTCTCCATCGCAGCACTGAACTCAGCTTCCACTCATTGTGTGTTTTATTACAGACATTTATTTATTCCTTCGACACATAGAATTAGGTGCCTCCTGTCAGCTGGGACGGGGGATTCCACGGCGAGCAAAGGTTTTCTAGAAAGGAAGGAATTGTCTCGGCCATCACAAGCCTCTAAGGAGACGCACAGCAAATCTTGTACAAACAGCTCTTGGTTTTCCTCCCACTAAACCATGTGCCTCTGACGACCCTGCTGAGTCTGGCCTCTTGGGCGAATGGTGTGCTGACTGTTAGACCCTACAAGCCACGGGTTAGCTATGCAGGAATCTCGCCATCCAGTCAAAGGCTTGGTGGTTTCAAATCGGTGATGGTAGGAGTATTTACACCACAGAAATCGGCAGAGACCACAAATCGGGGCTTTTTTCTTCTTTTTCTTTAAAATATATTTTTATTGACTGCAGAGAGGAAGGGAGAGGGAAAGAGAGAGATAGAAACATCAATGTTGAGAGAGAATCATCGATCGACTGCCTCCTGCACAGCCCCACGCTGGGGATCAAGCTCACACCCTGGGCATGTGCCCTGACTGGGAATCTAACCGTGACCTCCTGGTTCATAGGTCTACACTCAACCACTGAGTCACGCCAGCTGGGCGGGGTTTGTTTCTTTAGCAGAATTCCCGCACAGCCTCTTCCCCCTGCATTGGGGGCTCCCTTGCAAGGAGAACTCGGTAAGTACTCAGACTGATGAACACTCACAATCCATTTCTGTGGAAGAGGCGTGCAGTATGCCCATTTTTCAGATGAGGAAACTGAGCTATGAGAGCTTTACTAATCTGCCCGAGGTCGTACAGCTTGTAGGTGGTGAAGCTGGAATTCAGACTCGGCTCTCTGGGGTCTATACTCTGCTCTCAACCTCCTGTCTACACGGCCAGGCCTTCTGGCGAGAGAGAACCGCCTACACTGCGGGCAAGAGGAGGCGAGGCGAGGGAGGGTGTGTGAGGTCGGGTCTGGGTTTCTGAAAGCCAGGACCAGGCCCCTGAAGAGCGGAGGCAGGAAATGCTCTCGCCTGTTGTTGATCCGTTCCGTTTCCAAAAATATAAGCGTCCCCCCGGGAGGCCTGGAGTCCTTCCCAGGTAGGCACGTCTAAAGCCGGTTTGAGGTGAGGTCAGCGGACGCGCCCGGGGCCGATGGCTTCACTGTGTGCAGCTGCTGGCGGAGCGCGCAGCTAGGTCGGCTGCTTTTTATAGGACAAGGAGGTTCGCGAGGGCTCCGTGTTGCTGGGCCGGCGCCGCGTGGGCCCTGCAGTAAGCCGGGAGCCCCTTGAGGGCGCTGTCTCCAGGCCTCCATCCCCCCGCCGCGGGAGCCCCCAGAGCGGGCACCTGGCAGGTGTTGTGAGTGAATGAGACTGTGTGTCTCTGTGGGACACATATTCTGATTTTAAAGTGACCTAGTGGTAGTACAATGTTATTTTGGAAAGCACAGATAACCGTGAGAACGACGAGAAAAGCTGTCGCCCGGCCACAGAGATAACCGTGTATATCATTCTGGCGTATTCCTTTAAAACTATGTGTGCGTGTGTGTGTCCTTACTAAACTGTGTAGTATATATACTAACTAGTACACTCATGTCTTGATATTTTTACATAACCCTTTATCAGGACAATTTCTCTTGCTAGTAGAGTCCATTAAACATTTTTATCTCCTCGTCGACTTAGCATACTATCAGGGGAATCACATTTATTTATTTAACGGATCCCCTCATTTCTGACATTTAAGTTTTTTATTCTTACAGATGACCCTGAGCTGGTGATGTTTGTACCTGAGTAACTGTCCTGCTACCTGGTTTGCGTTTAGAGAGAGTAAGGGAGATGGAGATAGAAACATCGGTGAGACTGGGGATGGAGCCCGCACGTGGCCTGACCAGGAATGGCACCGTGACCTCTTGGTTCCTGGGTCGGTGCTCACTGAGCCACACCGGCCGGGCTTGGTTTCTCTTTTGACCGTGAGTCCCCAGAAGTGGAATGAACGGGCGGGTCAGGAGGTGAGAGGTTGTGAAGTGGCGCATCACGCTCACTGGTTTTAAGAAAACGTGTTCTAGGCCCGTCACCTGCCATGTGCGTTAGCATGTCTGACCTCACAGATCCGACGTGTCCCCCGCGTGTGTTTCTCTGATGGCCCGAGGCGGGGGGGAGCGCGGATCTATTTATCCATGAACGGGTCACGCTGCCTCTGGCTCCGCCTGGCGCTGGGGGGAGCCCAGGGCATAGCCCTCAGCACGGACTCTGGAGAGGCGGCTGGCACTGCCCCCGAGGGCCCCTCCAGTGCCCGGGCCCGCGTGCCGCTCTCTGCCCGGTGCCGCCTGCGGTCCTGGGGGCTGTTAGAGCCAGAGCCAGGCCTTCCCCGGGCACAGGGCAGCGCGGGTTCCAGGAGGACTGGCACAGCCTGGAGGTTTCTGGGAAAAGCCACAGCCCACCTGGCCAGTGCCCGAGGCCGACTTGGCGCCCTGCTGCCTCCCTTCTCTGTGGGAGGCAGGATTGGGGGGCCCCAGGGAAGAGGCGGGGCAGCCTGGCTCTCGGCTCACTTGGCTCCCAGCGCGGCCTCCTCTCGGCTGGCGGGGAGGGAGAAGAGAGACGTGAAGGAGAGGAGGAGGAGGAGGAGGCTCCTGCCTCCGGGGTCTAGATTAGGAAGGAGCGGGGATCGGTCCAGATTCTCCCTCGGAGTAGTCGGCGAACGGGTCTACGGACCCAGAGACACTGTTTTAAGCTCTTCCAGCCAAATGGCGTTCAGCTGTCCCCGGTGCTCCCCGGAGGCCTGCTCGTCACCCCTCAGGCCGGCAGGAAACGGGCCCAGAGAGGCCAAGCCATGTGCCCAAGGGCGCACAGCGAGTAGGTGGGAGAATGGACTGCGACCGGTCCGAGCTCGCCCACTCTGTCTGCTGCCTGTGGGCCTGGCAGCCGTCAAAGGGGAGGGTGGGAGGAGGGGCCGAGGTCTAATGTCCCCAGGTGGGCGGGAGTAATGGCCTGTCCGTGAGCTCTCTCTCTCTCTCTCTCTCTCTCTCTCTCTCTCTCTCTCAGCAGCAGGCAGCTCTGGTTGGGGGTGTGGGGGGCGGGGGCGTGGAAGGTGTGAGCACCTCCGATTTTTGTCTCTGACCCTCCTGCCTTCCTCTCTTCAGGACCCTGGTGAGCACATGGGCCCATTTTAAGATCCTGAACGTCATCGTTAGTCACACCCACCGAGTCCCTTTGGCCGCGGCAAACGGCCCAGCCGTGGCTCCCAGGGTCAGGAAGCCGGACATCTCTGAGGGGGGCGGGGCTTCTTCAGCAGATGGCTGGGCCCATTTCTGGAACAAGTGACCCCGTCTGTTTTCCATCGTGGGTCCCTCTGCAGCCAACGGGCCTGGCTCTGGCCACAGGCCCCCAGCCCGGCCAGGAGAGCGCCCCCCCACCCCCCCCCGCGTGGCCCCGCGGCGGCCCACAGTGAGGATACATGAGTCCTGAATGGAAATTTGGGGGCTCTTGGCAGATCAGGGGACACGGATGCTGGCCGGCCAAGCCCAGGTCTGCTCCGTTAGGGCCGGGGAAGAAGAGGCTGTGGTAGGAGGAGAAGGCACCGTGGGTCTGAACCCGGACAGAAGCCAACAGGTCCCTCCTTGCTCAGGGGGCGAGCCGGTGCCCCAGAAAGCCTCCTTCGGCCCAAGATGGCCAGCCAGCAAGGGCGTGGCTGAGCGATCACGCGGAGAAGCCAGAGAACTTTCTGGATTACCGAAGAAACAGAGCTAGGGTCAAGACCTGTTGCAAGAAGGCAAACAATGTGGCCGAGAGTGAGGAAGGGCTGCCCAGAGCCGCAGCACCATGGCTGTCGCCCTCGGCCCCGGGCACCGTGCCCAGGACGGAGGCCTGCTCTCCAGGACCGAGGACTCGTCCCTAAATACGTGGCCAGGGCCTCTTGTTCCACCCGTGGGAGCCACCGGAGGAGGAAACGAGGCCCTGAGAGACGGGACTCTTGCAGCCGGCCGAGCAGACCCCCACTTCCACCGACTCTGAAATCCTCACAGTCACTGACCGGATCGGAGTCAGGCCGCTTTGGGTTTCTCTGCTCGGCTTTGTTTTCCATGAAATCCAAGGCTGGGTGGGTAAGGAAAGGAATCTGTGCGCGCTCGGGCCTGGACCTCTTCCCAGAGCCCCAGGGGCAGCGAACCAGACTGTGCAGACACACCCTCGGGGCCAGAGAGTTCTCTCCCCAGCCCTCCCAGCGGCTCTGTTCCCGTTGGTCCCGAGGGCCAGGGCGGTGGGGTGGAGGGAGGGCAGGAGAGGAATTCACTCCTGTGCACCCCCGAGCTGGGCACACAGGAGGCACGGAGCAGAGAGAGGCCCAGCTACCTGCCTGAGGTCACACAGCGGAAGAGGCGGGACCAGGATGCAAAGTGGGTTCTGCGGGATCACAGGGCCCTCCTGCAGCAGCTCAGAACAAGAAGTACCCTGGGTGTCAAGGGCCAAGAGCCACATCCTGCTCTCCAGCGGCTGGGGAAACGCCCTCATGTCATCCCAGACCCAGAGAAGCCTCCCCTGGCCTCCCCGGGCCTCCCCTCCCCTCCCCTCCCCTTGCCTCTGGCTTGCGGTGGCCTGAGGTTCCCACCAGAAACATCAGGCGAAGAATTCTCCACTCTGAGGGGCCGGCAGACTCAGCCCCAGGAGATCTCAGCTTGTGAGCAAAACCAGAGCAGTTCTGTGTCCTTCCAAGCCAGCAGAGAAACCCTGGGGCAGACCAGCTGGCCACCTGCGGAGCGAGCGCTGGGGACTGGGGACTCCACTCAGAGACTGAGGGCCGCTGGGGTGGGTCTCTGCTCGGCCACTCACTTGCTGTGTGACTCTGGGCAACTCAGACTCCTTCCCAGACTCCGGGTTCTGTCTGTTGCAGAGAGAGGATGGGAGGGGCTCGGGAGGTCCCACGTGACCTTCTGAGACCTGGTCCGAGGAAGGCTGTGCCTCTGAGAAGGCCACCTGAGGTCTGGGTGGCCCTTCCCACCGGTGCCTTCCGTGACGGGGTGCACTGAACCTCCCGTGAGAGCAGGCGCTGGTCCGGGAAGGTGGCAGGGTCCCCGCTGAGGGACCGGTCGCGGGGAAGGCAGCGGTCCTGGGGGGAAGGCAGCGGTCCTGGGGGGAAGGCAGGGGATCCTCTGGCCTCTGGCCTCTGACCATCTTCCGACGGCACAGCAGGGAGTCCCTGTCGGGGCTCTGCCCCTGTCTGCTGTCAGCCTTGCTCGGTGCCCACGGAAGCTGGCCACACGGACCTCCTTCCAGTTCCTCAACCAGACATGCTTTCTTTCTTTCTTTTTTTTTTTATTTATATAATATATTTTATTGATTTTTTACGGAGAGGAAGGGAGAGGGATAGAGAGTCAGAAACATCGATGAGAGAGAAACATCGATCAGCTGCCTCCTGCACATCCCCTACTGGGGATGTGCCCGCAACCAAGGTACATGCCCCTGATCTGAATCGAACCTGGGACCTTTCAGTCCGCAGGCCAACGCTCTATCCACTGAGCCAAACTGGCTTCGGCAACCAGACATCCTTTCTCCCCCGGGCCTCACAGTGATGAAAAGCCAGAAAGGAGTCCCGCAGGGACCTCAGGGTGGGCAGGGAGTCCCTGCATGAGGGCTACTCACTGCGGGCCTCCGTGTCCTCCTCTGTCCCCAGGGAGCTTGGGGCAGCTGCAGTAAGACCCCTCCTCTGCCCTCAAGTAGGGAGACCCCATTACCCAAGGGGAGGGGGTCACAGAGAACTCTGATCCCCGCTGAGCTCACAGAGGGTGGCCGCCCCTCCTGCTTGGCGTCTCCCAGGACCACCATCCCGCTCACGTCAGAGAGAGGATGGGCAGGGGCAGAGAGCTGAGTCAGCGGCACCATTCATAGTCGGAGAGACCCCCTTTGGGAGTCTGGGGAAGCCCGGGGACCTTATTGGATTGAAGGGTGTCCCCAAGCCCAAAAGATACCACCACCCGGAACCTGGGGATGCAGCTGTGGGGGAGCGGTTCTGCGCAGGTGTGGGTAAGGTCTGCCTGAGACCTTGCTGGATTGAGGTAGAGCCCTAAACCCACGTCAGGTGTTTGTGTAAGAGGGCGAGGGAGAGCTGAGGCGCAGAGGAGAAGACCAGGAAGACGAGGCAGAGGCTGGGGTGGTACGTGAGCCAGCCCAGGACCCCCGGGGGTGCAGCCACCACCAGAGGCTGGGAGAGGCGGGACGGACTGTCCCTCAGAGTCCCCGGGGGAACAGCCTGCTCACAGCTGGAAGGGGCTCCCCCTGAGCTGGGAGCATTGCTGCTGCTTTAAGCCCGGGGTCCTGGGATCTGCCGGGGCAGACACAGGGAGTGAATACAGGCCTCTTATCAGAGCAGCGTTTTTGAAAACCTGCAATCAAATACCGTGGGTGATGAAGGAAACCAAAGGTAAGAAAACTCCCACCCCGCCCTGCACCCCACCCCGCAGGCCCTCTCATTATCCCACTTCCCTGCTGTAGACCTGAGGTTCACGAGGGAGTGTGTGAGTGTGTGTGTGTGATGTGTGTGGTGTGTGGGTAACATTGGTGCATGGTGTGTGGTGTGTGTGTGGAACCAAGACGATCCAGGCCCAGAGCTGAGCCTTTGGGTACAGAGATGGCCATCCTAGTCCCCAGTTTTCAGGAGCCTTCGGTGCATTGCAGGTGAAGACGATTCCTGAGATTAGGGTTATCCCTTAATTCTGCTGCTGAGCCCATGTGCTGGGCTTTTGATTCCACTCATTGTATTTTTTCAGTTCTAACATTTCTATTGTGTTCTTCTTTATATCTTCTAGTAGAGGTGCACAGATGGGGTCCGGCCAGCCCACCCTGATCTGGGCTGATCCGGCCAGGCCGGACAAAGGGAGGAGATGTGGGAGGTTGGCTGGCCAGCCCTGCCCCCGATTGGGATGGGGGAGCCAATCAGGGGGCAGAGCCAGCTGATGGGAGGCGCCACAGGCAGTTGGCAGGCCCGCCCCGCCCCCTGGTCAAACTCCCGGTCAAGGGGACAATTTGCATATTAGCCTTTTATTATATAGGATTTTTTTTGCTGAGACTTTCTACTTCTTTGATGAGGCTTTCTATATTTTTATTTGTTTCAAGCATGTTTATAATTACTCACGGAAGCCATTTTTTTTGAATGCCGATCTAAAACCCTTTTCATGTAATTCTAACACTTCTGTCATCAGGGTGTTGTTATCAATTGGTGACCTATTTTCAATCCCTTTACACTTCCTGGTTCCTGGTGTGACATTGAAACCCAGACATCTCTGCGTTATGTTATGGGGACTCTGGGTCTCATTTAAACCTGCTTTTTTCTGCTGTCACCCCAGTGGGTAATGGGGGCTGCCTTGTCCACCAGACGAAGGTGGAAGTTTACGTTTACTCTCTGACCGCGAAGGCAGAGATACTGGGGAGCTCCTTGTTGATATGAAAGAGGGAAGTAGGTGCAATTACTGCCCCAGCTGTGGACTTGAACCTGGAGCGGACCGGGTTCGTTACTTGCTCAATCACACAGCCACAGTGTTACATGAGCAGGGCTGGCCCTGGCCTCTGAGTAACTCCAAAGCGTGAACTGACCCATTTTTCTCTTTGGCCTCTCTGTAGAGGCGGTGGTCAGGCCTTAGTCATCACCGAGGCCTGGAGGCCTGGGACGGGGCCTGGTCCACCGCAGGTGCTCAGCACACGTGACAAAGTGAACTTCTGGTCACCAGACGTGCCAACGGGGCACAGGAGGAAGTGAAAACTCAGGCAGCACAGGAAGCCTTCTGCAGGGCCAGGCCTAGGTGTCCGTGCATGCTCTGCCTGATTCCCTACCTGAAAACTGGGGTGACTAGGACCTTTAAGTTCCAATAAGATAAATGCGTAAGACCATGTGGCACAGTTCCTCGGGGGCCGAAGGTCATCAATGTGTCTCCTCTCATCCCTGCGCGTGGGAAGTCCTGTGGAGCCTGGAGGGGAAGGGGCTCACTGGGGGCCCAGGGGCGATTCCCCACCACAGAGAGGCTCAGAGAGCCTGTGAGGAGACTTGGGGTTACACCGGGAGACAGGCTCTGGGGGCCTCACTAGACCCTCCTCGTTCCGATTCCAAACTCAGGTCAAGCAGAGCCCAGACGACCTGCAGCCCCAGAGGCAGAACCTCAGGATGGGGCAGTGGGCTCCCCTCCTGACGGAGGAAGAGGAGGGACTGGGAGGGTGGCCAGGCCTGAGCTCCCATGCCCCGGGCTGTTGTACCTGGAGCCGGGTGAGTGCTGGGGGCCCAGGGTCGCCCCGCAGGGAGCCCTCCGGTCTGTGTGGCCGCCTTGGAGTTCCTGAGTAGGATTTCAAGGGCCTGGGCAGCTGCTCCATGAGGCCCAGGCTCAGGTCAGGAGAAATGACCGCCGGCTGTGCATCTGTGGAAGGGGAGGGATGAGGAAGGTCATACACCTTCATAAGTCAGCTTGACTTCCAGTGGCTCCCCAGACACTCGGACCTAACCCGGCGGCGTCCATGGCCGTCGTCCCACGGCCAGCGATGCTCTGGAGCACCCGGGGCCGCTGCCTCTCCCGCCTCATCGATGCTCTGCCCGTCACTCACTGGGCCCACCCTCTAGGCCAGGGGTCCTCAGACTTTTTAAACAGGGGGCCAGTTCACTGTCCCTCAGACCGTTGGAGGGCCGGGCTATAGTTTAAAAAAAAAACTATGAACAAATTCCTATGCACACTGCACATATCTATTTTGAAGTAAAAAAAAAAAACGGCAAAAACACCCGCATGTGGCCCGCGGGCCGTAGTCTGAGGACGCCTGCTCTAGTCCTTTCCTTTCCTCCTCCAAGCGGATCAGCTCCTTCCCACCCGAAGCCCTTCCAATGGCGTCTTCCCTCTGCCTGCAGGGCTCCCCGTCCTGACTTCCCAGCGTCAAGTCCACGTGCTTAGATGTCACCTGCAATGCGGTGCCAACCCCTGCATCCTGCCCCCGCCCTGCTCCAGGCTCCCTCTCAGCACCCTGCTGGTCCCTCTGATCGCCATGAATTTTGTGACTATTTTTCTCCTCTTCTTGTTCTTCATCTTTGTGGTCTGGGTCCAAGTTCCCTGAAAGCGGAGACGCCGCGTTTTGTGTTCACGAGCGTATCCCTGCAGCCTGGCATGGTGCCAGGCCCCCAGTCGTGCCCACAGGTATTTCTGGAACAAGCGAAGGAACCACACGTTCCCCAGAGGTCAGGGAGCTGAAGAGAACTTGCTAGAAGGGGACGTAAAGTAGGTCAAATATATAAGGAAGTGTGAGGAGACCCGGGACAAAACTGGGAATGTAATTCACGTGCAGGAACTATTTCTGAAAATATTCTGAAGGGCCTACGATGGGCCCACCATGGGCCAGGGCAGGGCAATTGGCTCAACAGCCAGGCCCTCTCTTCGGCCAGGACGCGCCCACAGTGGGCTACATATTGTTGAGTCTTGGCCCTGATACCCGTCTCGTTATGCAATTAAACGAGACAAAGTCCTTGATCTACAGTCAAGTGAAGAGCAATCAACATGTCCATGAATTGCCGCTTATCAGGGAGGTGGCGATAAGGTATTCTGGGGAGGGTCAAAGTGTGACAGAGACCTGGGAGCGCAGGCGGATTTGGAGGCTCCGGGGTGGGGACGGTTAGTCCCAGGTGGACTTTGGCAGAGCCTGGAGCTGGCTGGGGTGGGGGTGGGGTGGGAGGGAACCACAGCAAGTGGGCAGGTAGGCCATGGCCCAGAGCTCAGAGAGGTTCCAGTCTGGGGGGCGGGGGGGTGGCGTGGGTGCAGATCGGTCTGTGGTTTGGGAGGTAAACTGAGAAGCACTTTCTCCTCCTGGTTTGCCAGGACTTTCGGCCGAGTGTCAGAGAGCCCGGGAGGCACAGGGCACAGGGCAGGGGGACGGGTGTGCTCCACGCTCCATCAGAAGGGCCCTGTCAGGATGGGTTAGCTGCGGGAGAGGCCAGCCCAGCCCCACAGCAGGGGAGGGAGGAGAGGACCAATTCAGGGGACAGGCACAGACAGATGGGACAGGATGTGACCTCTGGTTGGATGGTAAGGAGGCAGCAAGAGGGGAGACAGGTCTTAGCAGAAAAGAACGTGGGGCAAGGGTGGTCCCGTAGAATGCAGCTGGGGGAGGGGGCCAGGCTGAGGGGCCCTTCGGGACCAGCTGGGTTGCAGCCGCACCTGCAGAACATGCCAGAAGGAGGTGTCCACGCACCTGGGCCCAAAGCTCAAGAAAGCCCAGGCAGCTCCTTCCAGAGGGAGCTCCGGGGGCTGCCTTTGCCCCGGCTCCTTGGCCGGGACATGGCCTGGGAGCTCCGCTCTGCATCCAGCCTCTCTCAACCTCGCGATTGCATTTGTCCCGTCACCTCGGGGCTCCCAGCCCGCAGAGTCAGCCCAATGTCGGGCAGGAGAACGGACCGTGGCCCAAACCCATGGGCTTGGTAACTTCCTGGGCCACCTATGCATCCTGGGACTTACACACAAAGGCAACGCCATCTACACCCCGGGGCCATGCGGAGCCCTAGGCCTTTCTGACCCACTGACTTCACGGCTTACCCTCTGGAGATCACACATGTCCTCGCCACCCAGCAAGAACAGGGCGTGTTCCGGGTGCGGGCCCACGCCACGCCAAGTGAAATGCAAACAGAGAGAGCGGGCCGTAGGCACGGACTCCCGCCCGTGGGCCAAGCACTTGACAGAGATTATTCTGTTGACTTTATTGTATTTGCTTTCTTGCAGCCTTCTTTTGTGTCGTTCCAGTCTCTTCGTATTCTACCGCCAGGAAGTGACACTAGAAGTGATATGGCCCCGTCCCCCAGCCAAGAGCGACAGGTAGGACTACAATACAAGGCCTGCTGGCCTTCAACCCCATGGTCTTTCTACTCTGAAGGGTGGTCTGTCCTGTTATTGTCTAAACGCTAATCCCCATAGGTTTCAACAATTAGTTTTTTGTAAAATTAATCCTTATCTGAGGATAGTTTTTCCATTGTTTTTTTTTTTTTTTTTTTTTTAGAAAGAGTAGAGGGAGAGAGAGAGAGTAAGAGGGAGAAACACCAATGAGAGAGATACACATCGGTGAGTGGGACCAGGAGGGGTGGCGAGGTTATCTGTTCTAACCAGAGCCAGGTGCCAGGTCCATGCAATGGAAAACTCTCACACGCAGTGGCTTAGGTAAATAGGAGATTTCGTTTCCTCTCACAAAGGAACAGAGCTAATGAGGCTCGATAGTCATCAGCTCGCGCTGTCTCTCTTCCTGCTTCACCGCCCTTGACTAATGGCCTCTGGCCTCAAGGTCACCTGTGGTCAGGGAGGATGGCTGGTGTGCTGGGAATCAGGTCCAGGCAGGAACGTGGAAAAGGCTGAGCGTGCCTCTTTTATGGAGCTAGCTCTGAAGTCCCACCAACCATACCTAATTGCAAAGGAGGCTGGGAAATGTAGTTTTTCAGCTGGCTACAAGAATTGTATTCTATTGCATTGTATTATATGTTAATCTATTGGGCAGCCCCAATAATATAAGGGCTTTATGACTCAGGAAGAAATGGAGAATGAATATTGAGTGGCCAAGTAGTGGTCCCTGCCACAGGAAGATGAACTTTTTGTTAAGACTTTTTAAAATATATATATTGATCTTTTTTTTAGAGAGGGAGAGAGAGAGAGAGAGAGAGAGAGAGAGAGAGAGAGAGAGAGATTTGTTGTTCCATTTGTTTATGCACTCATGGCTTACTTCTTGTATGTTTCCTGATTAGGGATTGAACCTTGGCATATCGGGACGATGCTGTAACCAACTGAGCTCCCGGCCAGGGCTTACCGGCTTTTGGAATAGGGTTTTATGTTATCGGGTAACTAACAAAGCGCTGCTTACGCTCTGGAAAACCCGGTTAGCCAAGGTGTTTCCCAGGGAGGAAGGGAACTCGCGTTTCTCGGCACCCAGCGCGAGCCCACGGGCATTTCACGCGTTGCCTCATGTCACCCTCACGCTAACCCCGAGGGGGACATGACCACCCCTTCCCCTTGGCAAGAAGAGGGGTCCCGGAGGCAGAGGAATGACACCAACGTCCAAGGGTGCCCTTGTCACCAAGGGCAGAGCCAGGGTCCGGATCCAGGTGTGTGTGGCTGCAAAGTCTAAGCCGCAGTCTCTGCGACCCTTTCCAGGATGGGCGAGAAAATGCGCGCGCGCACACACACACACACACACACACACACACACACGTGTGTGCACACATGCACGCGCGCACATGCATGCACACACGGACCTCCTGTGGGATTCTCGAATCCCGCATCTGGAAGGGGCTGCATTCCCTCACCAGTGTGGGAGGATGAGAACCAGAAGGCAAATTCCAGCTCTCCCTCACGTCCTGATCTCCACCGCGGCCCGTAGCCAGGGGCAGGCTCCCCGCCCAGGCTGGTGTATTCCCTCTAGAATGTATTCGTTCCCGGGCAGCACGAATCTTAGCTTTTCTTTTTTGTTCCTTTTGTTCATGTTCATGCCAACATTCAGACAAAGACAAGAAGATAAACAATAAAGGACATATTTTCTCTCCCCCGCTTCCTAACTTAAGTCTAATTCCAAAAGGGTGAGGACAAGATCAGAGCCTTCCAGAAACACTGGCTCCCTCGGACTCTCACCGGCGTGGATTTATGAGGGAACCGCGGAGGGAGCCTACGGGAGGCTGTGATCGCAGCCAAGCCGCCGTCAGCGGCCAGCTGCGTGGGAAAACACGAGCGCCCAGGGTGTGTTCCTTGAAGCACTCTCCATTCCAGACGGGATGGAAACAAACACGAGGAGAAGGCACGCCTTCCCCGGTCCTCGCCAGCGTGGGGCTGCATTCCCGGTCTCTCTGTGTTACCAGATACAGTTTCGTCCCTGAAACGCAAGCGTTCCTTAGAGAAATACGAACTTTATTCCATGGTCCGTATACAGTTTTTCACTTAAAAAATACATATATATATATTATTGATTTCAGAGAGGAAGGAGACAGAGAGAGACAGAAACTTCAACGATGAGAGAGAATCATGGGTCGGCTGCCTCCTGCACGCCCCACACTGGGGATCGAGCCTGCAACCCAGGCATGTGCCCCTGACCAGGAATCAAACTGTGACCTCCTGGGTCCTAGGCCCACGCTCAACCACTGAGCCATGCCTGCTGGGCTTTTAAATTTTTTGTATGTTTTTATTTATTTTAGAGAGAGAGGAAGGGAGAGGGAGAGAGAGATAGAAACATTTGATTGGCTGCCTCGTGTTCACCCCCGGGCATGTGCCCTGACCAGGAATCTAACGGTGACCTCCTGGCTCATGAGCCGCACTGGCCGGCTGTCCGTGCACAGTTTGTGACAGGAGGGGTCCTGCCCTCGGGAGGCGCAGGGATCGGGCCGAGCTTCCTGCCCGCGAGGGCCCGCTGAGCGCTGGCGCAGGGCGCTGTTTCTCCACTTGCTCGGCGCGTGGACGGAGTCGGCCTGACCCCGCGGTGGAATGCCGCTCGGCTGCAGGAACCCGGCCAGCCGCTCCGTTCCCGGGCTGGGTTTCATTATCCGGAACATGGAGCGGGCGAGGCTGTGTCTTCGCCTTCCCTGCCCCGGGAGACTCTCCGTCCTTAAGGGAGGGAGACAGTATCTCCCTCACCTCTGGGCCAATCCACAGTTGCTGTGAAGATCAGAGGGGAAAATGGAACAAAAGCGTTCTCCTTTCAGCACCACGGGAGACCACACCCTCAGCCGGGGGGGGGGGGGGGGGGGGAATGGGGAGGGGCTGGCTCAGAGGCAGCAGGGGGAGGACACGCGACTCTAACACGCACTCTGAAACCCAAAAGCCCCGAGTTCAAACCCCAGCTCCTTCGCCCACCAGCTGTGTGACCTTCAGCAGGTGAAGTGACCTCTCTGTGCCGTAGTTGTCTCATCTATGGGTGGAAGTAAGGTTAGTGATGATCTCATCTATGAGTTGATTCACGGAAGTGCTTAGGACGGTGCTAACACAGACTCCATAAGCGTTGGCAGATGTCCGTTATTCCTGTTCAGGAAGCGGCTCAGGGCGGGTGAGGGCTCCCCCCACACCCCATCCCTCCGGGCAATGGCCCCTTCCAGAGAAGGTGGCTGCTTCGGTGGCCAAAGCACCGAGTCCCGAGACCCATGCCGGGTCCCCACGCAGCCCGTGGGTCCACGAGGTGGAATTGTAACAGATCCGGGGTTAATTGGAAGACAGCTCGGCGGACACGCCGGAGTGGTGCCAGGACCCACCTGCACCTCCCTGTGCGCACGGTGCGACCTCAGGCTCAGACCAAACATCCACCGCGGGGCAAACCCGCTCTCTCAGCAGGGAGCTGCTGGACGGAACGCGAGGCCCCAGGGCTAACTCAGGACACGGGGCCCGGGGGCGTTTACGGAGCAGCCTGCAGCCTTTCTCTCCCGCAAAGCTGACTCCCTGAGCTCCCTGAGCACCGGCCTCAGTCGCGACTCCCACATTTGATCCTCTCAGCAGCGACAACCGAGGTCGAATGTTCCCATCAGTCCCGCAGCAGTGAAATATGGAGCACACGGGCCCGGATGGAGCCTGGAAGGTTCTGGAAGCAGTTGGCTGGGTGTGAGCAGTGCCCGGGGCACCTCTGTAAGCCTCGGCTTTGTCCTCCGTAAAGTGGAGAGAAGAGCGGTGCCCCTGAGGATAAAATAAGAACAAACATCCCTGCAGCGTGCTTGGCACACATCGAGTGCCCCACGATGCCCGTGAATGCCAGCGCTCAGAGGGCCGTGCCCGGATGGGCCAGGCCCTGGGGGTGAGAGGTGACAGAGGCCCAGTGCCCAGCCCCGAGCGGGTGGTCTGGGCAAAGGGGACGAAGGACGAAGGGAGCCTGCCCCTCCCACAGGGCACGCAGGGCCCCGCAAGGCCCAGGACTCGCCCAGGAACCCCGGGGACACCAAGCGAAGGTCCTAGGGCTGCCCCCCAGGATGGTCCCCTCCTCCCACATATTCTCCACCCTCTCCGCGTCCCTCCCCCACTCCAGATCTCACGGCATTTGGGGGAGACCCTGCCTGGTTGGAGGTTTGCTTCCGGCACCATCTCTGAGTCTGGGGGAGCCCTCCGGGCGTGGCCAAGGACAGGGGCCGCCCGGGCTGGGGGGAGTCTGCCTTCATCTGGAGGCCTCTCGTCTGACACACCCAGCGAGTGGGAGCCAACAGCCCCAGCTGTGGGGGGGGCAGCCGGGGCTGGGGCGGCAGCGTGGGAGGAAGCTGGTGGGTGTCCGGAAGGACGGCCCCGGGGGGGAGTCTGAGAAGGGGACTCCAGAGACGAGCAGGGGACAGTTTCTAGCCTGGGCCGCAGCCTGGGCCATGCCAACCCCTCCATGCCCATCGCAGAATGGCCTGTGGCGTCTGAGCTACTTGGGGATGCTCGCTCGCGCGTGAGTTTTGGGGGGGGACTGAGACAGGAGGGGGCAGGCGCTGCCGTGGGGCTCCTTCGGACTCGCTCAGCAGCCACAGGCCAGCCCGGCACATCAGCTCTCCCTCACGCCCGCCTTCCTTCGCCTCCTGGCCGTCCCAAACCTGGCCTTAGGCCTGGCCTCCTCCTGCCCTCCTGGCACCGCCTCCGTCCAGCGGGATCTAGCGGGATCGAGCGGGGGAATCTGTGAACAGAGGCCGACACCCAGACCCGCTCTCGGCTCCAGCAGCTGCCGCCTTGGGTGGGGGCGGCCCAGGGCTCCCTGTTCCTCAGTGGCCCCACCTGTAGAATGGGGACAGCACTAGCGTCTCCCTGAGACCTTCTTCCCGTGGTCGGCAAACTCATTAGTCAACAGAGCCAAATAGCAACAGCACAGCGATTGAAATTCCTTTGGAGAGCCAAATTTTTTAAACTTAAACTTCTTCTAACGCCACTTCTTCAAAATAGACTCGCCCAGGCCGTGGTATTTTGTGGAAGAGCCACACTCAAGGGGCCAAAGAGCCGCATGTGGCTCGCGAGCCGCCGTTTGCCGACCACGGCCTTCTTCTGTGGATGAGGCCACGGGAACAGCTGGAGTCTGTCGGCCGAAGGAGGGCTGAGGGCTTGCTCACAGGAAATCCCGCGTCCTGACCACGCGCGCGCGCGGAGGGAGGTAGGGAGTGAGGCCGCCGTGTCATCGTAGAGGGGAGCACTCCCGGGGAGCTGGGCGCAGGCACGTGTCGGGGGAGTGACGTGAACGAAGGATGGTGGGGAGCTGGGAGCTGAACAGGCTGTGCAGGGGCCGAGTCTGGGCCCTCACCGAGGCCCGGGTTCCAGTGCAGCCACTGCGGCCGCCAAGGCGCTGAGCTCCGTGCCTCAGCTCCTCCTCGGCAGCCAGAGCTGCGCCGGGAAGCCTGAAGCAGGTGGTGACGCCGGGAAGCCTGAAGCAGGTGGTGACGTGCTCTGTCCAGGTGGCCGATGGTGTCCTGCAGGTGGGGCTGGCGGGGGAATGCGTGCCCGCCTCCGGCACGGCGCCCAGGCCTTGGCGAGCAGGTCCCGAAGGTCAGTCCCTGCAGGTGAGCAAGTTTTGTCTCCCCACGTCGTGCGTCCTGTGCGAAGGGGAGAGCCGCCGGGTGGCCCCAGCCTGGGGAGAGAGGGGCGGTGCTCCCCAGTGCTGGGCGCCCAGCGCTCCTGGAGGCGCCTGCCCCAGGCCGAGCCCCCGGGGAGGGAAAGCAGAAGAGGAACAGCCTGGGAAGCCAGCGCACAAACAAACCACCAACAAGGGGTGTGCTTGTTCGGAGAGAGAAAGGGCCCATTGAGCTCCGGCCCCGGGCGCCCGGCGCTTCCTCCAGGCCTGGCGCTCCGGCAGCGCTCACATCTGTCCCGGGATGGCTCCCCGCCACCTGTGACCCCGCTGCAGCGTGGGCGGGGCCGGGCCCGACCCCTCCCGGAGGCAGGCCCAGGGGAAGCAGCTGCGTGGTCCCCAAAAGCTCACAGGCTCAGGGCGGGCGCTGCCTGGGCGGCGGCTCCTTCTCACTTCCTCTTCCTCCTGCTCTCCTCTTGTCGCCCCCCTCCTCTGCCTTCGCCTTGGGAGTCCCAGACACAAGCCGTGGCTACAGCAGGGAGAACTAGTCCCACCCTCTGGGGGTGGGGGAAGGGGGAGTACTGTTTATTGAGCACCTACTCTGCGCCCCCTCGGCTAAACCTTTCCATCTGGCAGAGGAGGAACCGACGCTGAGCGTCGTGAAGTGGCTGACCGGCCTGAGACGTCACTTTCCTTCCAGCACAGAATCCACCCCCCGGGATGGTGTGATGGTGGAACTAGGGTAGAAAAGAGGAAAGGCTACCATGAATGAGGAAGCAGCCAGCACACAGTAGGTGTTCAGTAAACATAGGCTGCGTCCCGTGTCCGAATCCCTGTGGTATGTGCTGAAGGGTTGTTTAAGGGAAGGAAAGAAAGAACGGCCGCTCTAACTACGGTAGTTCATTTATTTCATTCAACACATATTGACTGAGCACCTACTATGCGCCAGAAACTGTGTAGGGACTGGAATAGAGCAGCGACAGAGACAGGAAATGCCTCTGCCTTCATGCAGTTTGACCGGGAATTGAACCTGAGACCCTTCTGTGCTTGGGCCGGGGCTCTAACCACTAAGCAACGGTCGGCGCTGCTACATCTCTGCAGGGTAAGCGTGTCAGGGGCAGGGGGTTGGCAGGGAGCCCGCTGCACACGGCAGACCCTGACCCTGGGGAGACCCTGCAGACCCCTGGGCAGTGGGCTGTCTGCCCGGGAGCTGGGCCGAGCAGGAGGAATTCTCCATGCCTTCTCTCCTGTCTTCTAAACAGCCCTGATCTTCAGAGGCAGTGACCTTTGGGGAAAGAAAGACAAATGCGAAGTATTCCGAAGACTGTGTGCAATCTGAAAAGACAACGCCAGACCAGGGAGCTACAGCTGTTTCTTTAAGAGACAGATGATGAGTATCTTAAGCCCTGGCCGGTGAGCTCAGTGGGTAGAGTGCTGGCGCAAAGGGTCTTAGGTTCGAATCCTGGTTAAGGGCACTTACCTGGGTTTCGAGGTTTGATCTCCAGCCCCAGTTGTGGCTAATGCAAGGCTATCAATCATGTGTCCCTCTCACACTGATGTCTCTCTCTCTCTCTCTCACTTCTACTCTCTCTAAAAATCAATGGAAAAAATATCCTTAGGGGTAAGGATTTAAAAAAAATCTATCTATCTATCTATCTATCTATCATCTATCTATCTATCTATCTATCTATCTATCTATCTATCTATCTATCTATCTTAGGTGTGGCAGGCCAGTCTCCATGGCAACTACTCAACTCTGCCATTGCCGCTGGCAGTTGCCATAGACAACATGTGAATGAGTGAGCATGGCGGTGCTCCAATAACACTGGGTTTACAGATACAAATGTGCATTTGACATCATTTTTCCTGTCATGAAACTATTATTCTTTTGATTGTTTTCCACCCCTTGAGAATGCAGAGCCCATCCCTGGCTCGCAGGCCTGTGGGCGGGATTGGGGGGCAGCTGCCGGATGCTGGGGCGGTGCCTGCAGCGAGCATTTCTGGGCCGTGCTTTAAGACCCTGAGAGCCTGGAGGGCCTGGTGGGCAAGGCCATCCTACCTTGGCCTACGGATGGGGACATCGAGGCGCAGAGCTCGGGGTGACGCCGGGAGCTCACGGGGACCCGGCTCCATCTCTGGCCTCCTGGTCTAGGTGCTTTCTCGACCCTGAGGGTGCAGGCCCCCCCACGGGGGTGATGGTGTCTCTTTGCGAAGTGAGCGCCAGACCCAGGGGCGCGTGTCTCAGCTCCTGATGGAGGCCCCGGCACCGCCACCTCCTCAGGCTCCAGTGCGTGAGTTAGGGGCGCCCAGTGCGTGCTGTGTGCGGGTTTGCGGCGGTAACAGCACGCTTCCTCCCCGCGAACCATCAGCCCGGGCAAACACTGGACGAGCAGTGTGGCGTCACCCCTGTGAACCCTCGGGACACAATCTGTCGCTGTGTTCGCTCTCAGAGAGGTGATGCCACTTCCCCCAAGACACACAGCTCCCACGTGGCCACCCCAGGTCTCTAACCCAGGCCCTACCGGCTTCATAGCTGGGTGGGCAGTCAGTGGTGACGGCCCCCCGCCTCACCCTGCTGCCCCCCAGCCAGGCCGGGCGCTGGGCGGCCGTAGTGAGTGCATTTCTGTTGCATTCACAGGATGTTTCTCAGGGAAGGCGGAGCTCAGAGAACCAACCGGGTCAGGGAGACCCCCCGGAGGCAGGAAAGGCCTGGCGGCCTGGCTTTCTGTCACCAGAGACTCAGATGTCATCGTCACCGCACCCGCTCTGTCCTGTTCAGACCCGTTTCAATGCAGTGCTGACCAACAGCCACGTGGGGAGAGACACGCTGCCGGGCGCCTGCTGTGTGTGGGGGGGGAGGGGGGGGGGGGAACGGAGGCAACAGCATGAGGTCAGCGCAGATGTCAAAACGAGAGCCGAGCTGAAACGCGGACGGTCAGTCCATCCGACGGCAGAGCCCTGCGCGGCCGTGACAGTGAGGCTGGCGAACATCGTAGTTATTGCCCTGAGAGCTGCTCACAGCCTGGGAAGACATAAAAGCGGTTATGCAACCACGTGTCTGGTCAAGCCTCCTGTAAATGAAAAACATGTATGTGGGGTGTACGTGCATGGAAGAATGTCTGGAATTTTGTGCACCAAAATGTTAACACCGTTAGTGTGGGTTCGCTCATTCATTCATTCACCCAACTAACATTTATTCGGCATCTGCTATGTGCCGGGAACATGCTAAGTGCTAGGAACACAGTAGGAAATGCAAGGGAAAATTCCCAGATGTTGGGTGATTTAAAAAAAAATTTTTTAATGGACTTTATTTTTTAGAGCAGTTTTAAGTTCGCAGCAAAGCTTTCCTATGCACCCCCTGCCCCCATATGCACAGCCCGCCCCACGATTAACACCCCCGCCCGAGGGGGACACGTGTCACAGTCCGTGAACCTACACCCACATCATGATCCCCCAGAGCTCCTGGCTTACACGAGGGCTCACGCGTGGGGCTGCTCCTTCTGTGGTTTGGACACGTGTGTAATGACATGCAGCCACCATTGCAGTCTCAGGCAGAGCCGTCCCACTGCCCTGAACACCCCTGCGCTGCCTCCTCCTCCCTCCCTCCCTCCCCCTCAGCCCCTGGCAGCCACTCGTCTCTTTACTGTCATCCCAGTCTTGCCTTTTCCAAAATGTCCTAGAGTTGGGATCGGACAGGACCGTGGTCGGCAAACCGCGGCTCGAGAGCCACATGCGGCTCTTTGGCCCCTTGAGTGTGGCTCTTCCACAAAATACCACGGCCTGGGCGAGTCTATGTTGAAGAAGTGGCATTAGAAGAAGTTTAAGTTTAAAAAATGTGGCTCTCAAAAGAAATTTCAATCGCTGTCCTGTTGATATTTGGCTCTGTTGACCAATGGGTTTGCCGACCGCTGGGACGGTATGTTAGCATCTCCCGAGTGATTCCTTCCACGGGGTAATCATATGCCTTTAAGGCCCGCCTGTCTCTCCAGGGCTTTGTAACTCATTTCCTTTCCGCACGGATATCCCATTGCCTGGACCAGCGGTCGGCAAACTCCTCAGTCAGCAGAGCCAAATATCAACAGTACAACGAATGAAATTCCTTTGGAGAGCCACATTTTTTAAACTTAAACTTCTTCTAGCTCCACTTCTTCAAAATAGACTCGCCCAGGCCGTGGTATTTTGTGGAAGAGCCACACCCAAGGGGCCAAAGAGCCGCATGTGGCTCGCGAGCCGCAGTTTGCCGACCACGGGCCTGGACGGACCGCCATTTATCCATCTACTTACTGGAGAAATGATTGCAACGTGTGATCCATATAGGACACACCGAAGTAGTTCCCATTCTTCCCTTATGCCAGCGCCACGTAACCTGGTGTGCATTTCGTATTGCCGGTGTACCTCAACTCAGACGCTGAGTTTTCATCTGGAACACTTGATCTGTATGTAGCTATCAGAAATTGTGCAGTTGAAAAAGTAGATTCGCATACCCAACTTGTCCCACACACTCTTAAAAGTTTTCTGACGTATCAGCTTTTGAATTTTTATGTTAACTAATTAAAATGAAACCAAATTTGTAACTCAGTCCCTCATCGCCCTGGTCATCCATCCAGTGCTCAAAAGCCACATGTGGCCAGTGGCTGCCATACTGGCAATAGGGTTCCAGCACTTCATTCATTCATTCATTCATTCACTCATCGCACATTCCTTGGGAGACCCCTGTCCCAGCAAGCCACCGTGCCCGCTCTGAGAAGGAGCAGAGAAGCAGCCAGGGTTCTGTCGTAAAACATCATAGGGACCCCTTTCTCCCCCACCAGATACTTCTCTTCCCTGCGCCTCAGTCTTCCTTTCTGTAAAATGGGTAGAGGGACTAGAGTCTGTCCATGATCCCCAGAGGGCCCACCCAGCTCCCCTCAGTGTGACTACTGCAGGGAAAGCACACTGGGGTCAGGCTGAGCTGGGTCTCAATCTCAGCTCCTTGCACAAGTTCTGCCCCCCCCCCCCCGTACCTCAGTTTCCCCACCCAAGCCTGGGGCTAGCTTTTGTGGGGCCTCGAGCTCTGTAAACCACCGGCCCTGCATTAATGCCCTGGGTGTGAGGATGGCTTACCAGAGGGCAGGAAGGACGTGCGGGGTCCCCGCTGAGGTAGTGGCAGGGGAAGGAGGGAGCAGCAGGCGTGGACAAAGTCCAGGAAGCTAAGCAGGTGCAGGCGGCAGGAGGCACGCGTTCAGTCCCGGGGAGGGGTCACCCCGCCCTCCTCGCCTCCCGCTCCCCACCTGCCCCACGGCCTGGCCCTGCTCCTGGCAGGAGGCCTCGCTCACATGCTGCTGACTCACCCCTCAGCCTTGAGGTTTTCCCGGGAGGGGTGTGAGGCTCCGCACGTCCCCACTGGGGGGCGGGGGGCGGGGGGAGGACGGTGCTGTCAGTACCAGGTCCCCTTTGGGGGAAAAGACACCAGCTCAGGGCCCTCTCGGGCTCAGGCCCCAGGCCCGGCCCCAGCCCTCCTGCAGCTCACGGTCCCTCGTGGGAGACAGACGTGACGTTACCCCGAGGCCCAGGCGTGGGGGTGCCGGGCGGCTCTGTGCTCTCCGCGCTGCCGGCTGCCGTTGCTGCTGTTTCTCTGAGGAGTGGCTGAGACGGAGAAACATGCACAGCATGGACATACCGTGTGAAACCACCATCCGGCTCAAGACAGAATGTCCCCGCCCGCAGGGACACCCCAGGGCCCCTTCCCAGTCAGCATCCAGCCCTTCCCCAAGAGGCACCCCGATTCTGACCTCCCCCCACGATCTGCCTTCTCTGGAACTTCACAGAAGAGGGATCACACGAGAGAGGAGCGCGTGTCCTGGCTCCGTTCATTCATCCCCGAGCCCGGCCACGCTGCTCCCAGCGGGGCTCCCGCCTGGGCCCCAAGCTCTGCCTCCGGAGCCTCACGCAGCGCCCCCCCACCCCCAGGCCCCTGGAACCCCAGGGAATCGGGACTCAGACACGCCTAGTGACTTGCTCCGTGCCACACAGCCAGTTGGGGTCAAGCCGGCTCCAGAGTGGGGGGTGGCCCAGCCTCCATGCGGGCCCGCCCACTGCGGTGCGGATGCAGAACGGTGGTTGTAGGGAAAGTGGCCTCGCAGGACAAGGGGACCAGAGATTCCTAAGGGGGCAGGTCACCTGGGCAGCCATGTGCCTGCCGGACAGCTTCCTCAGGGACAGGGTATCGCCGCCCGAGGCCCGCCCCGCCCACCGCCCTGTGTGTCAGGCTCACACACCTTTGGGACCAGCACAGCGCCCTCAGGAGCATCTGTGGTCCTCCCCCCGGCACCCCAGCCCCTCCCCGGAACCCCCCAGGTTCCCTCCTTCATGGCAAACGCGTAAAAGGAACTGCAAAGCCGTCACTCTCGGGAGCATCTGAGCGGGTGCTTCCGGCCGTGCTGTCAGTTTGGCTCAATTAAAATCTTATAAAAATTCTTCACGGGTTTGGATGCCTTTCCATGGCCAGCAGCGGGGAGCCAGGCCCCGGGGGAGTCTGGGGTCTCCTCCAAGGAAGCCCGCAGGCCCTGACCTCCAGAAAGGCCTCTGCAAAGCAGACCTGAGGGGCCACGGGGCACCTGGAACCCAGGCTCCCTCCCTCCCGCCCCCCAGGGCCAGGGCTGAGGGGAAGGGGGGGCAGACCCTGCTTTGTCTCTTGCTCTGAGCTCCCTCCCCCACGCCCTTCCTCCCTTCCCACCTCCTTCCCTCCCTTGTCCTTCCTCTTTCTCTCCCCTCCCCCTCCTTTTTCTTTCCCTTTTAAAATATATTTTTATTGATGTCAGAGAGGAAGGGAGAGGGAGAGAGAAACATCAGCGATGAGAGAGAATCACTGATCGGCTGCCTCCTGCACGCCCCACACTGGGGATGGAGCCCGCAACCCGGGCCTGTGCCCTGACCGGGAATCGAACCCTGACCTCCTGGTTCATAGGTTGACGCTCAACCACTGAGCCACACCAGCCAGGCTCCTCTTTCTTCCTCCTTCTCCCTCTCCCTGACCCTCCCCATAGCTCCTGCCGGCTCCTGCCCCTCTCCCCGCTGCCTGGGCCCACACCCTGTGATTTTAAAATTGCCAGGGCCCTCCGCCAGGTTGTTACGGGGGAAGTGCTGTTTGCAAACGCAAAGTGGTTTTGAAAACATTTCTCAGCGTGGACAGCCCGGTGGGGAGCTGGGCAGGAGCCGAGGACGATCATCCAGGGCCTCGGGGCTCAGACCCTCTGCTTAGGCCAGGCCCTGGGCGCCTCCCGTCCCCGGGACAGACGCAAACAGGTGATTACGGTGGTGAGATTATCAACATGTGTGATTATCAACATGTGAGCTCAGGGCTGTGATGGAGACGGCGGCGGGAGGATGTGCGCTCAGGAGAAGCCGAAAACCTTCCGGGAGGGGCCCTGTGAGCTGGGGCTGGAGGAGCTGGGGGGATGGGGGCGTGGGAGGTTGGGGTGGGAGGGGGGTCCAGGCCCAGGAGAGGCGGGCGGAGGGCAGACGCACCCATTGCACTGACTTGACCTAGAAACAGCCCGAACTCCGGGTGTGCGGAGTCAGGAGGCCTGGGCTGTCTTCTTCGCTGCCCTGGACTTCCTGGCTGACTCGGCGGCGACTTTACCTGCCTGAGTGACTGGGAAATGGGGGGAATGTTACCCATGTCCAACTGCTGGAGTTGGGGCACTGCTGACAGAGCCCCACTGCTCCCAGGGACGCCCAGTCTCCCCTGCGCGCCCTCACCCCCCAGGACGCCCCCCGGCGCCAGGGTCTCCATGGCCGGGGCAGCCATCGGACACACGCTAGCATCCTGGGGACCCCGAGCCCTCAGACCTCTTCATGCCTCAAGGCCCGGTGACAGCCACCATATACCGAGCACCTACAGTATCCTGGGTGCCCCCCTCCACCCACCCCCGCCTCATCTCTGACCCTCACAGCGACGCTGCAAATCGAGGTTAGCATCCCCACTTTACAGACCAGCAAACTGAGGCAGGGACACGAGCTATGTGCCTGGGGGTGCACAGATAGTAAGGCGCCCAGCTAGGGTTCGGGCCCAGACCTCTGCCTGCCCAGGGCGCTCGGGAAATGTTTGAGGACGGGGCGGCCGTGGGTCAGTGGAGAGCGGCACAGGCGGAATTTGAGCCCGAGGCCCCGTGGGTGCGGGGACAGGAGGCCAGGCGGTCCCGACTGGCAACCTGTGCGCTGCGGGTCCTTGGTTACCTTCAGCCACGGGGCTCTCAGCCCGGAAGCCCAAGGTGCGGGCCTGGCGGTGGGCTGGAGGGGCTGGAGGAGGTCCCACTCCGGGCCCCATCTTCTCTCTGAGACATTGGGGTGCAGGCCGCTCCGGTTAGCAGACCTGCCCGGGGCCGGGGACGTGGGAGCAAACGTTTCAGCGTCAGCAGGCTCCCAGGGCCGAGACCAGCAGCAGGAGTCTGTGCTGCTGCCCGGGAAAGTGGGTCAGGGAGGAAGGAGCGAATTCCTGCTGTTCTGTTTTGAATCAGGGCGGAGAGGGAGGGGAGGGGCGGCGTGGGGAGAGGTGGGTGCAGGGCGCTGTGTGGAAGGGCAGCGGCCAAGGGCAGCTCTCCCGGATGCCTGGGTGGCCAGGGAGTGGGGGGAAGGCTAGGGACTGGGGCTCAGGGAAAGAGGCCCCGGCCTCCGCCTGCTGTGGAAACTTCCAGAAGCTCCCTGCCCCCACCACTGCAGGACAGACGGAAGTGTCCCGTCCCTCTCCCCGCTCTGCCCCTTCCTCCTCACTCCACTCTCTCTGGCGGAAGGACAAGGCCGCGACCCCAGCCCTCCCCCGCAGCTCCAGGTCCATGTCCTTCCCCCCAGCTATCCGGGCTGCCTGGGACAGGCCCCCCTCTGCCCCTGGAGAGTCCTCCTCGTCCTGCCGCCTCCTCCAGGAAGCGCCCAGGGCTTCCTCTGACCTTCCCCTGTGCCACCTTCCAGTGCAGCGAGGTGTGTATGCTGCCTCCCTCCCGGACAGGGCCCCTCTGCCTGGAGGCGGGTCCAGGCGCCCTGGTCCTCCCTGAAGGTCCAGTCCCCAAGCCCAGTGCTCAGGACACCACGGCCGCCGCCCGGGACCCTGGACACAGAGCGGCCGGTTCCAGGACGCCCCAAGTGGGAACTGTGCCTCCCCGTGAGGGCGGGGGCTCACGTGTCCCAGAACCACAGACTCCCCTGGGCCTGCCTCACAGCGCGGGGTGGGGGTGGGGGTGGGGGTGGGGTGGGGGTCACCCAGAGTCAGGCGGGTGTGCCCTGGCTTCGTGGATCCGGGCTGTGCTGGCTGCTCCTCAGGCCCGGGCGAGCCCACGGCTGTGACGGGAGAAGGGGAGCCGGGGTCCCGCCAAGGAGGTGCCAGCCGACTCAGCATGAGTGGCAGCGACGTGTGCGGTGCCCTCGGACGCAACCCTCCGCCCCCGCCCAGGGCCGCAGGGGCCACAGGGGTCCTTGGGGACGTCCCCTGAGCACCTGACATTGGAGGCGTCGCCCCCTTCATGGGGTTAAATGATACAATTTAGTGGAAACCTTGGAAAATCAAAGTTGAGCAGCCTTGAGGTGGCCCCTGAGTGGCATCTGGGTCAGGACCCCCAGCCCCGCGCGGTGCCGGCCGGGGCGCCCCTCCCTGGGGTCCCCAGCCGCCTGCTGCACCCGGCCTCTTGGTGTTGCACGTTCTATGGGTCTGGACAAGCGGACAATGACGTGCACCCACCATTGTCACCTCACACAGAGGCGTCACCGCCCAGGCAGCCCCCGTGCCGCCCCCTCGGCCCTCTCTCCCGGCCCCCAGCAGCCGTCCATCTGCTCCTGTCGCCACGGATTTGCCTTTTCCAGAACGCCAGGCAGGTGAAAGCGTGGCGCACGCAGCCCGTTCGGATTGGCTTCTTTCGCTTCCCAGGCATCGACGGGTCCTCCGCGTCTGGATGGCGCGTTTCCTTTTAGCTGTGGGTCATGTTCCGTGGTCTGGATGGACCCCAGTGTATGGACCCCCCCACCTGCTGAAGGGCGTGTCGGTGGCAGGGCCTGTGTGACACCCCGAGGTGAGCCTGCTGCTCCCCAGCATGGGAGGCGAGGGTGACGCCTCGCTGCACAGATTCCACCCCGGCCATTCCTGCGCGGTCCCCTACGCTAGGCGCCTTTCTTTTCTTCTCCTTGAAAAATCCATGTTCACGGACTTCCGAGAGGAAGGGAGAGGGAGAGAGATAGAAACACCAATGACGAGAGAGAGTCATCGATCGGCTGCTTCCTACCCGCCCCACACTGAGGATGGAGCCCACAACCCGGGCATGTGCCCTGACCAGGAAGCAAACCCTGACCTCCTGGTTCGTAGGTCAGCGCTCCCCACTGAGCCACACCGGCCGGGCCTGGGTGCCTTTCTTTCCAGCTCTCCTGAAATGTCATTTCTTCCAGAAAGCACTCCAGGCCCCCCCAGTCTGAAACAAAACTCCCTGGGGGCCTGCGGGGGGGGGGGGTGTTCGTCTATTCTGGCCAGCTCTGCGATGCTCAGAGACTCTTAGCCACTTGCTCCAGGTCACACAGCCAGGGCTCCGGGTGGGTCCAGGGACCTGGGACGGAAATGCTATTCCACGAGGCCCGCCCACGGTCAGGAGAGGACCCCGCGGGGTGAGAGACAAGCCTTGTGCAGGAACAGGCTTTTCTCCCTCTTTGATCTGTCTCCAAACTGGCACCTCTTTAGGGGGCCCCACATCCCAGCCCCACTGGCGTGGGAGCTCCTGCAGCCCAGGTTCCCTCTCGCCCAGCCCCTGGCTCCCGCGGGCGGACAGGGGAGCACCATACAGGCTGCAGGCGTGCATAAGGGGACAGACTCACGGAGAGGCGCGCCACGCGGTGGAGTGATTTTTATCACGTTCCCAGGAGCGACATCTTACAAACACATGTCTCTCCCCACCAAAACGGAGTTCTAAAAAAAGAACCGATAAAATTATTTCTAACAGCGAGGAAAAGAAAAAAAAAAAGGAACATGAATCGAGCATTGTCCATCTGCCAGCACGGTTTTTGCTTCTTCTGTCTTGTTCCTCCTCAGCCCCCGGGTGGGTGTGCGATTGCTCCAGTGGAAGATGCGATGCTCAGAGACCCTTCGCCGCTGGCTCCAGGTCACACAGCCAGGGCTCCGGGTGGGTCCAGGGACCTGGGACGGAGATGCTATTCCACGAGGCCCGCCCACGGTCAGGAGAGGACCCCGTGGGGTGAGAGACAAGCCTTGTGCAGGAACAGGCTTTTCTCCCTCTTTGCTCCCCCCCCCCAAACTGGCACCACTTTAGGGGGCCCCGTATCTCAGGCAGTGTCTACCTTTGGGAGGCGTCCGACGTGTGGCCCTGGCAGAGACAAGCAGGAAGGGTCCTCATTCCGCAGGCTGGTTCCCGGTCGGGCCTGATCTGGCCCGACTCCAACTGGGCTTGGAAGTGGAAGTCATAAAGTGAGTGTGGCCCAGGGAGCCGGCCGGCCCCCCGCGGTAGCAGCCAACTCCTCAACACTGCGAACAGCCGGGAGCAGGCGGCCGTGGACAGAGGGCACGGACCCGGGCGATGCCAGCCCTGAGCCTGCGTTTCTGGGTCCCCGTGTACACACACCCCCCCTTATGCGTGTGCGTCGTGCGGTGCGTGTGAGAGGGTAAGTCTAGTGTCTAACACACCCGCCAGCTCACCCGGGGTGGAAACCCAGGGCCTCCACTCCCCACGGGCTCTGGCCTTGTTCTAAACTTCCGTTGCCTCGTGTGTGATGACAGCAGCAGGCTCGACCTCGGGGCGGCTGTGATTTGGGGACACAGTGTTAACCCGTGGCCCGGTGCCTGCCCTGGGGCGAGCTGGGTGCATTTTTGTGATCGCCATCTCCCCAGCGTTGGATCTGAGCCAGGCTTTTCTCACAAGCTGCTTCCAGATGGTCGCAGCCAAACTGGGAGAAGCTGACGCTCAGGGCTCCCGAGAGAACAGGGTCGGGGTGGCGCGGGGAGGTGAGCCAGCGCCGGTCGCCGAATTCTGGCCACTGATCTCCCTCTGCCCGGCGAGATCTCCGGCTCCATCCAGACTCAGAAGCCCGGATCACGCTCAGTAGAGGCACTAAATGCCCATGGGCTGTGGCTGGGTCAAAGTCCTTATTTGGAATCCCATGCCGTGTTTTATAGGGTGCACAGCCCGCCCCCTCCACGTCTGCAGGGCTGTGGGCCCCGTGACACATGGCATGGCCGAGGTGGCCGGAGCACACAAGTGCAAACCTGGGTTCGAGTTCAAGCTCGGCCCCTTGGGCCCATCTGTTGCGACCCTGAGCCTCCCCGGTTTCCTTCCCTCCGAGAGCAGAAGAGGGGAAAGACCCATCTGCTCTAAAGGGATCCCCGAGGACGTGGCCACCTGCCAGGGACCACGCAGCCGGGGGAGGCGCCCCCCACGCGGCCAGTGACCCCTCCACTCAGGCGAAGGCAGGTGGTCAGTGCCGTAGCCAAGAACGTTGGGATGTGAGGGGCAGAGCTGGGAATCGAACCCCACAACTGCCCGCTGGTAAACTCAGCCCTGCAATACCCCACCCACGTGCCCTGCATTCCACCCACCTGAGCCTCAGGCCGTTCCCAGCCTCCCAGGGACGCGGCGGCTGCTCCCAGGCGGCTGCAACCCAGGTGGGTTCAGGCACCTGCAGAAAGCGCGAGGCGAGAGCCGTGGGCGGCCAGGAGGGGCAATCCCACGTCGGAGGAAAGGTCCAGGCGTCCAGGAGGCGGCGGCACAAGGTTGGGTCCTGAAGGATGCGCGGGGCGGGAGGAGGGGGTGGTGGGCTGGGCCCTGGGGGGTTGGAGCCTGACAGTGTCTTGGCATTGGGGTGGCTCTGAGGATGGCCTCGGGGAGGTTGGCAAGGTCGGACCTGGCCACCTGGAGGGCTTTGGCGAGGCTGGGCGCCAACATGTGTGTCCCTTTCTGGATTCTCCCACACACCCCTCCTTCCGCCCGGTCCCCACCTCCCCGCCTTCTACCCTACACCGAGCCCCGGTGCCCCTGTATTGGTCGGGGAACCCACGGTCGTGGTGCCCTTCTTAGCTGGGTCCGTGGATGGGTCTTGAATACACAGACAGAACTCTGAAGCGTGAGCATTAGATCAGAAAAGGGAGTTGCGCCCTAATCGGTTTGGCTCCGTGGATAGAGCATCGGCCCTCGGACTGAAGGGTCCCGGGTTTGATTCCGGTCAAGGGCGCGTACCTCGGTTGCAGCCTCGATCCCCGGGCCTGGGAGACAACCAATTGATGTGTGTCTCTCTCTGACACCAACGTTTCTCTCTCTGGCTCTCTCCCTCCCTTCCACTCTAACCCTCAATGGGAAAATGCCCTCAGGTGAGGATTAACAAAAACAACAACAACAAAAGGCAAATCAGAACAACACCAGCTGGCCTTCTTAGAAGCCCTCAGTTCATTTAGGAGAAAAAGAAAAGGAAGCTGCTTGAAGTCACACAGACGGTGGGGGACAGTGGGGTTCCAGCCCCCTCCTCTGTGGTCCCCAAATCCAGCTTCTGTCCCTCAAACAGGCCAGGAGCCTTTGTGTGACGGCAGAGTCTCAGGGAGGAAGAGTGGCCCCTTAAAGGCCGCCCAGCCGATGGCGAGCTGCCTGTTAACAGACAGCTACGACACTTGGCTGGATACGCCTCCGACAGTTTTAGCTGTTTCAACTTCACTCTTACGGCGGCCACCTGCACAGGAGGCACTATTGCTATAATCAGCCTCTATTTCCCACCAGGAAACTGACACACAGCGTCAGGGGCGGGTCCAAGGATCCATGATTGACGGCCCGTGAAGGCCGCCTGGATCTGGTATGGGGCTCTAAGTGGAACAATGCCTGAGGCTGGTCAGGCTGGGCCCCGCCCACGTGGAAGCTGAACTCCAGCTTGAATTCTGCTCGCAGGGCCTGTGCCTGGAGGCTGCTCGGAGGAAGGGGCCCTGGGGGTGAAGTTCCTGCCCAGGGACCGCCATGCCAGGCTTGTCCGCCTGGGAACAGCTGCTGACCACCACCTCGAGGCTGCTGCTATTCTCAGGATTGATTTCTTTTCTCTTTTTTTAAATCCTGACCTTCTCACAGCCAGCTAACAGCAGAGATAAACATTGCAAATGGGAGAAGGCTGTGAAACGGAAGGCCTGCCCCCAGCCACAGGGGAGAGGCGCTCACACGCACGCACCGCCCGGCTCAGAGGTGCTTGCCCAGCAACGGGACGGGGGCGAGCCCGGCAGCCGCCTTTCCTGCCGGCGGCTTGGCAGGCCGTCCGGGCGGCGTGGCCACACGGTTGCCCGGCTGTCCCTCTTCTAGGAATCGGTCTGGCTGACACGCCCATCAGCTCTGCCAAGATCTCAGTAGAAGTATTGCCTATAAGAGCAGAAAGTTGGAATCCACCCCGAAGAGGAGGTGGGTCAGACCCTCCATTATGGTGTGTCCACATGTGTGCACCCAACAGACCTTGACAAGGAGGAGGTGGGCTTGCTGATAAAAGCAGCGAACGGCCCACGACGGGCTGGGCAGGAAGATTGTTGAGGGCGCCCAGAGACCATTTGGGTGAAGACTATTTGGATGTGGGCGTCTGTACCTCATCACGGTGGAGGCGGCGGCGGGCGGGCTGGCTGCGGTTGTTCTGGAATGAGACTGTGTGGGTGCGGGCAGGTCTCCTGCACCCGCCGGGCGAGCATGGGTGGGGACGGCAAGTGACCTGACTCCCCCCGAGTCTCCGGGCGAAGGGCTCTGACCCGGAGCCAGGTGTCCTGGTTTTACCACCTCCTTCCCGTGAGGCCTGGACCCAGGGACTCACCCTGGCCGTGCCTCAGTTTCCCCGTGTAGAACACGGGCATGCCGAGGGCACGTTTCTCGTAGGGCGGCTGTGAGGATTAAAGACATGCGACCGGGGGACCCCGATTTTGCAGCCTGGAGCACGAGGAGCCCCCAGGCGTCGCGGGGATGCCGGGGGCTGGGTGGAAACGCTGGGAAATGCACGCAGCCGACACTCACCACCGGCTATCGCTGCGGGTCACTTGTGGCCGAACGCCCCCATTACGTAACGTTGAGGATTTTGGGGGAAAAAAGGATGACTTTTGCATTCAGAGAAAGAAATCCTTGATTTCGACAGAAGACACTCGCAAAGGCCCCTCCGGGAGAAGTCACTGGGTCCTTCCCTGTATTCCCTGGAATAGAGGCTCAGGCCGGGACTCACCGTCCCCAGCTGTGTCCCCCTCTCCCCGCCAGCACCCTGTGCTCACCACTGGCATTGTTCTGACCCCCTGTGCTGGTCCCTCTCCTGGTCAGCCGCCCCCAAAGCCCCGGGAGCTCTCCCAGGACCGGACCGCATGGACCGGATGTCTGCGTCTCCGGGCCTGGCCCAGGGCCTGGCGCACAGTAGGCGCCTAATGGGGCTGTGCGGAGCGCTGGGTCGTGCATGCCTACGCCACCGGCCCGAACCCGCTGAAGGAAGTTCCGTCTCCGGCCCCACAGTAAACACGCTCCCGCTGACCCCTCAGGAATGCTCCTGGCACTGGTTCCCAGCCAGGCCCTAAAAATGAACCCAGTGCGTTAATTACACAACAAAGCAGTGCATTCTGGACGCAGCCCCGGGGCGGCTGACCCTCCGGGCGGCCATGTGGTCAGCCAGCTGCCGCACAGGCTGTCCCCCGGGGAGGCACCTCCAGCCCCTCCGGTCCAGGGCAGTAGCCTCCCGGGCCCTGGGGCCTCCGGGGCAGACAGACCACAGACCTCGGAAATGAGACACCCGCTCTGCTTACTGAACAGATTTTATTTCCACCCGTGTGTGTGCATGTGTGTGTGTGTGTGCATGTGTGTGCAAGCAAAACAAACAAAAATAAAAGATATGAAAGAGGAACAAAAGGGAAAATTTCCTTTTCCTGCATAAAGCTTCTATCTGGCTTCCCCCACCCCCCTCACAAATATTGAGAATTATTCCTTCCTTATTCAAAGCCTTCAGAACAACGTGTTGCCAGGGCAGCTGACAGCCTGGGGCACCGTGGAGGGCAGTGGGCTGGGCGGACTGGAGAGCCGGGTCCCGCATATGGACAGGGGCGGCCAACGCTCCGCTCTGCCCAAGTCTGCCCTGTGGGAATGTGGGTCCAGGGGTACCAGGCTCCCCAGCAAGGAAAAACCTGGAGAGCTGGGTTTTTGGTTTGTTTTGGGGGATGTTTTTTCCATTGACTTTTAGAGAGAGTGGAAGGAGGAGGGGGAGAGAGAGTGAGAGAGAAACATCAATGTGAGAGAGAGAGACATCAATGTGTGAGAGAGACATTGATTTATTGCCTCCCCCACAAGCCCTGACGGGGGGCTGGGGATCGAACCTGCAATCCAGGTACGTGCCCTTGATCTGGAATCAAACCCGGTGCTCTGACCACTGAGCCAGGGTGAGAAATGGATTTTTGCTTAAAATGTACCGATATTTAAAATTGCTGGTGGTAGGGGGGCGGGGTGGTGATCGCCAAGAAGGAAAGGAACACACGGGTGTCTGGGGGCCACATAAAGCCATGAGTTCGTCATGCCTGACGCTGCCCCAGGTTGCAGTTGAGTAAAGGGAGGTGAGCGAGCAGCCAGCCCACGGCCCCTGGGCGCCAGGGAGTGGTCCACGCAGAGGCCCGGGGTCTGCACACCTGCCTACCCTCTGATCCCCTGTCCCCCCCCCGCCCCCCCCAGAAACCCATGTGATGGTGGGTTTGTGCGCTACGGGCAGTTGTGAGTCCCAGCGGCACGTGGCCCGCACTCCCAGCCCCGGGAAGAAGCCCAGAGGGAGGGCCGCGGGCCGTTATGGAGACACAGGTGGGGCGATGGAGGCCTCTCTGAAGTCGGAGATCAAGGGCAGCGCGGCCGATGGTGGCTTCGGGGTTGGATCAGTGAGATAACAGCCAGAGCTTCGGCCCAGGGGTAATCACAGCCCAGGCCAGGCGCGGGCCGAGGGGAGATTTCATCACGAGACTCGGGAGGGCCAGCCGTGGAAACGATAAAAAGTGCTTCGTTCTGGAGTTTTCCATTTGACATGCTCCGATGGGGGTTGGCCGCGGGTTACTGAAACCACATCCCGTGGAACTGAGTCTGCCTGGATCTCGGACTTCCCAGTGGGCAGAAGGATGAGGAGTGAATGCTTGTTGTTCGCCGCCCGGCCCGTGGTATTTGCTGACTGAGGCCGGAGGACAGGCCCACGGCTGGGTGCGAGGAGACGGAGTTTCTGTGTCTCTTCGGCTAGTTTTCCCATCTGGGCAGGAGCAGCCATAAGCTCAGGGGGTGTCGGCACCCACGCCGACCAGCGGAGGGTCCCGATAAGGACGCGGCCTGCGCCCGCCGGGCGTGGAGCTGCCTGGAGGCGCCCAGACCTCAGCGGGGGAGGGGGAGGCGGCCCAGGCAGGAACCTCAGGCAGCATTTTTCAGGAATGCCTGCTCAGCGCCGGGGCTGGGAGGTGCAGGTACGGAGGCACCGATGGACCGGCCCGGCCCTGGTTATACATTTGCCGGCTCTGGCCCTGTCTTTAGAGGCGTTCGATCAGTCACCCCAGCAAATGCACTTGGACATGGCCTTGTGCCCTCGTGGGCTTAGAGCTTAGGCAGCACTTTTGCTATCCAGGTTTTTATTTAACTAGAAGAAAAAAAAAAATAGAGACTCGCCCCCTGCCCCCATTTACCCCACTTAACTGCCCAGCTGACCTTGGCTCCGCTGAGGATCAAGGTCAACCAGGCCTATCAGGCCACGCTTGGAGGGACAAGAGCTGCATGCCCTCGTGCCCAGGGGGCTGGGGCCAGTCCTTGCTCTGCCGCCGGGGATGAGAAGCGGGGACTCTTCTCAAGTTTGGGGAGGGTTAGGGAAGAGGAGGTAGGTGCCATGGGGTCTGAGTGAGAACCTTGCTTCCTAAGATCAGCATCCCTGTTAATGACACCACCCCCAAGCCCCTCTGCCTGCCCACTGCCCTCCTGCCCCCCTCCCTCCCTCTCCCCCACCTGTGACCCCGCCTCGTGACTCCCCTGGGCCGTGCTCACCTCGACCAAGCACCCCTCACCCCACGCTGGGCTTGATCATCATTTTTGCTTGTGGATACTGTCGAGTGCCGAGAGGGCAGGGGCCCGGTCTCACTCATCTAGAGCCCAGACCCGTGGTCGGCAAACGGCGGCTCGCGAGCCACATGCGGCTCTTTGGCCCCTTGAGTGAGGCTCTTCCACAAAATGCCACGGCCTGGGCGAGTCTATTTTGAAAGAAGTGGCGTTAGAAGAAGTTTAAGTTTGAAAAATTTGGCTCTCCAAAGAAATTTCAGTCGTTGTCCTGTTGTTATTTGGCTCTGCTGACTAATGAGTTTGCCGACCCCTGGCCCAGACCAACAGCCCTGGGTCAGAGCCGCTCTCTGAAATGAGTGAGTAATTGGGTGAGTGGATAGATGAACTGCCCATGACCTTCCAGCTCCGCGGGGCAGCACGCTCGGTCTTCACCCATCCATAGTGATCTGTGCCCCACTTTCTAGGTCACGCCCCAGAAAACGATCGCCAGGTTCAGAGGCATGACACAGTGTTCAGTGGACCCGACCGCCTGGCCGGGCAGAGGCCAGAGGCCAGGAGGCCACGTGGGGCACAGAACACTATTGATGGGGGGCAGGCCTGGGTGCACAGTGCACCCCCATCGGGGGGGCAGGCACATCTGTATCCTTTCAGGCAGCTCATCCCGGGAGCGGGCTCACAGGGCTCCCCAGCCTGACCTGGGTCCAGGCCTCAACGATGTCCCTTCAGCTGCATCTGAGGGCTGCCCTGGGGGAGCCCGTGGGTGCACGAGACCAGGGTGCAGACCCCAGGAGGGAGGACAAACCCCCTGCCACGCCCAGACCACCTCACTCTGCAGCTCAGCCCGGGCCGGACTGCCCCCGGCAGTGCCGCTGAGACAGATGGGCCTTTTCCTGAAGATGCTAAGACAGCGCCACGGGAGGACCCACAGCCACGGTCTCATTTCCCTTAGCACCACGTCTGTGCTTTACGATTTTATTGTGTTTTCTTTGAGAGCAGTGCAATGGCCATTCTCATAGCTCCTTCCCAAGGGTCGCTCTTGTCCACATCTGCTTTTCTTTGCTGGAGTGTCTGAGGGTCAGACGCAGACCCCGTGGTCACCTACCCCTGCAGGCTGCCACACACACCTCCTAACACGGAGGGCGTTGCTCCGCGGAGCCACCGCCCGCAATCTCACTGGCAAACACACACGACCCATCCCTAAAGTCATTGCCTCCCTCGTCCATGGCCAAAGCTCCAGAATCGTCCCCAAGTACCACCCACAGCGTGGGAGTTGCTTTTCACCCAGAGGTGTGTCTCCTGCTCCGGCCTTTGTGTGTTTCATATTTGTTGTTGACCTTGGCCGCCGGTCAAGAGCAGGCCACTCTCCTGAAGAAAGTTGCCCACCGCCCCCTCAGCCGCCTGCCACCGGTTCTCGAGGGGCCTGAGCGGGGCCATGCTCAGAGCTGGCTCTGGCTGGTTGTTGGTGAAGGGACTCTGTGACACCCTCAGAGGAAAAGGGGGGGGCGCATGGAGTGAGGGCCTGGGGGACCTGAGCGGCTGGCATCCTCGGGGGACGAGGCACCCTCATCCTGTCAAAGGGAACACAGAGGACCTGGGCAGGCGGCCACGTCTGGATTACTCGTGCCCTCCCCACCCGTGCCACCTGCTGTCCCCGCCTCCAGCAGGTGTGTTGTCTCACACCGTTTCTCCTTCCCTGTCCCACGTGCCCAGTCTCTTCTCAGCTCAGGTCCAGGGAAAGCCCTGGGCACCCACAGACTCGCCCCGTACCCCTGCCCTGTTCCGTGTGACCCCAGGTGGATGAAGCCGTCACTATCACACGGGAAAATCAGTACATAGACAAAGGAATACCAACTCGATGAGACGACAGCGGGGATGCGGGGGAGCATTACTGCCCTTCGTTCAGGGAGGACGCGTTTCACCCATGTCACCAAAAGCTGGAGCAGGCCCTGGCCTGTGTGGCTCAGTGGACTGAGCGCTGGCCTGGGGCCTGAAGGGTCCTGGGTTCGATTCTGGTCAAGGGCACGTACCTTGGTTGCAAAGGCAACCAGTGGATGTGTCTCTCCCATCGATGTTTCTCTCTGTCTCTCCCTCTCTCTTCCACTCTCTTTAAAAATCAATGGAAAAGTATTCTCGGGTGAGATTAACAGAAAGAAAAGCTGAGGCTAGAGGCGTGACTTAATGTTCACACGCCCTTCTCGGATCTCGAGGCGCTTCCCCGTGACAGGAGTGGTCTCCCTCTCACAGCCGAGGCCACGGGCCCAGAGAAGCGCAGGGCCCCCGTTTGAGCCGCAGGAGAGGACTCGCACCCAGGTCTCCCACCTCCCCGCGGCCACCTTCCCCTCTAAACGACGCCCCACGCAGCCCGTATCCTGAAGAGCAAAGAAACTTATTCTAGAGACTTCCAGGGGCAGCGGTGCAGGGATGGCACCCGTGTCTCAGAGGCCCGGACTGAGTGATCTTTACAGGCCTGAAATTCCGAAATTCCGCCTCCACCCCCCAGAAGGCACTTCCGCTTCCCGACATTCTTCTTCCCTGGAAAAACATCAACAGCTCCCCGCGCCCTCCGGACAGCGAGCACCCTTCCCTGCCTCGGAACCAGAACCCTCGATCGCATGATCCGCGGACGGGGACACATGGATGATTTCAACCAAATGCATGTGCGGCCGTGACTCCAGAGGGAAGGAGGAACGAGAGGAACGTGGTGGCCCTAGGGCGCCTGCAGTTCAGCGTGCAGCCGCTCGGGCAGGCCCGCCCTGGAAACCACAGGAAGCCGCCAGGGCCTCCACCTAGGAGCAGTCACCGTGCCGCCGGGGGGGTGGGGGGGGGGGGTGCTTTGCTGGTGACTCAAAGCCCTCCTCGGGGTGACGTGACTTTCCCTAAACAGCGAATGGCTCTTGCACAAACCCGGAGCCAGGAAAGCACACGCGGTGGCTGCCTCCTAGGAAACCCGGGGAACGGGAACCCCGCGCACCACTCCTTTGCGTGTCTGTGCGAAACGAAAGCAGGCTCTGGCCTCAGACCGTCACGGGAAACGGTGTTACCTGCGTGGGTGTCCCGTGGGGGGTGTTTACGCGGAGGCACGGGGCATCTTGGTTGTACAGTAAACGAGTGGACCACACAAGGTACGGTGGTAGCATGTCTGTCCTTCATGCGAGTCAGACCACGGTGTATGTGTATGTGTATGTGTGTGTGTATGTGTGTGTGTATGTGTGTGTGTGTGTGTGTGCGTGGGGGGAAGGGCAGAAGGTAAATAATGATCATAAAAACAAGCACTAATCATTTACTTGCATCATTTTTTCCCTGTGAGTCAGGGACTCTTCTAAATGCTTCCGAAATACTGACTCATTGAATCCTCACCACGAAGTGGGTCTTACTCCCATGCCCATTTCACAGATGAGGAAACGGAGGCATGGAGAGGTTCCCACGTTTCCTTGAAGTTACCCAGGTAAAAGGCGTATCGCTCATGAGCACCTACTGTGTGCAAGGGATGTGCGAGGCACGGGGCGTGTGGAATGAATAACGCTTGGAATCCAAGGCAAGAGCGCTAAGGCTTTTGGGACATCTGTGATGTGCCAGGTTCTGTGCCGGACGGCACCCCGATCACGCCTCCGAAACGCACCCTCCTCTTAGGGAGGCAGCCAGCTGGCCCGGGGCCGGGGGAGGGGGCCACTGTCTTCCAGTCATTCCCCCTCCTCCTGATGGACGGGCAGTGCGTGTCGCTCCACTTTCTCCCGCAGAAGCGCACGGGAGCGGCGATAACGTCAGCGGTGCATTCCTGGGAGGGAACCTCAGTTTTGCGCAGCGTTCACCCAAGGAGCCGGCGCTGCCCTCGTCGCCCCCCTCCCAAGGCGCAGGCGTGCGGTGGGATGAGGCCGTCACGGCCCAAGGTCACCGTGAGCAGGGCGGTCACATTGTCCGGCGAGCGGGCGCCGACCACAGGCTGCCCGGGTCCTCTGCTGGCGAGCCACGTGACCTCCGGCGTCCTCCGGGCCGCCCCTCCTGGCCCGGCAGCTGGGAGAGGGTCGTGGTCGGCTCCACCTCGGAGGGCTGCGGCGAGGATGGAGGAAGTTAGCGCCTGTGTTTGATCGGACGGGTTTCACTGTCCCCCCACCGCAGAGCACATTCCGAACGAGCTTCCCACGTTACTAGCGCTTCCACTGGAGCACGCACATGCCTGACCGATACAGGCGGTGAACGCTCCCCCCAGATCGGGGTGACCTTGCTGGTTCGTTTGGGACCCTGATATCGACTGCATTCCTGCTGAGGCCCCTCGGACCGCAGGGCCCGGAGCTGGTGCAGAGAACACAGGTCTGAGCACTCCCAGTTGTGTCCAGGCAAGCAGCCCTGAGCACGCAGGCGCCCTGACTCAGCACCGGCCCTGCCGCGGCCTGCGGAGGGCGGCTCCCGCAAGACGCGTCCCGGAGAACGTGCTCAGGGCCTAAGCTGACCTGCCCGGGAAAAACATCCCCCGGGGCGTTTCCCGACCACCGGAAGAGCCACCCAGCTGCCTGTGGCCAACGCCAAGGCTGTGTCCCCGAGGCAAAGCCAAGTGGAAGCCCGAGGAGGCCCCTAGGGAACTCGGGAGGGCAGAGGGAGTCCCTGTCACTGTCTGGTCCGATGGCCCACTCGGTTGCCTCATAGAAACACAGCGGGGCTGAAGGGAAGAATCCGGCTCTGCCATCTAAGGCCACGGAAGTCCAGGAGTGGAGTAAACCCCTGGCACGTCATGTAAACGCTCGGAAACTCAGTTTCCTAATCTGTAAAATGGGTATGCTTGCGCCTCACTTGCAGCGTTGTTGGGAGGATCAGAAATAATGTGCGTATTTCTGTGCTCAGTTCTGGGTAACTTAACCCGCGATCCATGTACCCACGTATCTTTCACGTCCAATTCTGCCGGGAGGAAAATGGTCACAGTGGGTTAACGGAGCCACAGAGAGCCCCGAACCCCAGGTGGGAGGGCTCCGGAGCAGGGGACACCAGGACAGTTCTCAGTGAGATGCACCACGTGGCTCAAGCACGTGGACTCCGGAGCTCCCGGCCTGGGTTCAAATCCCGGCTCTGCACCGTGTCCCCCACAAATGCCTGTGTGCAAGTCCTCACCCCGGGGCCTCAGAAGGGCCCGTATTTGAAGACAGGGGCTTTATAGCTGCAATCAAGTTAAACTGTGGTTATGAGGGTGGGTCCGCATCTGAGTTGATTGCTGTCCTTGTACGAAGAGGTTAGGACACAGACATGAACTCACAGAGAGGAGACCACACACAGACACAGGGAGGAGGCCGTGACGAACACCCACCGGCCCAGGAGAAGGGGCCTCGGAGGAAACTGACCCCGCTGACCCCTGGCCCTGGACCTCAGCCTCCAGCTCAGGGAGAACACGGGTGGCTGTGGTGTAGGCCTCCGCCGGGGGTGCTGTGAGATGGCAGCCCCGCCCTGACGCACGCTGTGTGACCTTTTCTCCCTTGAACTCTCTGTGCCATTGTTTTTATCGGTAAAACTGGGGCCGTGAGAATCTCTCCCTCATAAGTGTGTCCCGAGGCTTCCAATAGATAAAGCCCTTAGAATGGGGCCAGGACCGGAGGGTGAGCTGTGTCTGCGACAATGGCCACCTGTCCACCTTCCCCACCCGGCCTCGCGGGCAGGCGTCTTTATCCCTTCCTCGCCGGTAGCATTCAGTGCGAGAGCACGCGGTTTGCTCACAGCGGGACTAGGGCTGGACAACTGGGTGAATGAATGAAGGAGCGCTGCTTCGTGTTTCTTAGGAGGAGGCAGGACTAAAATGCCACGCAGGGGCCCGACTGACGTGGCTCGGTGGTTGAGCGTCGACCCACGAACCAGGAGGTCACGGGCGGATTTCTGGTCATCGCACAGGCCCAGGTTGCGGGCTCAGTCCCCAGCGTGGGGCGTGCAGGAGGCCGCCGATCCACGATTCTCTCTCATCATGGATGTGTCTCTCTCTCTCCCCCTCTCCCTTCTCCTCTCTGAAATCAATAAAAACATAGATAGTTTTAAAAAGCCATAAAGGACACCTCTCCAACATCTCATTGGAAATGCTTAAAGACAAAGTCAGTGCCCACGTGTGAAAATGGGGATTTCTTTGCTGAGGGGGAGGAGGGGCCAGGATGCCGACGGGTGGCCCCACCCAGCAGGTGAGCTTTGCCAGACACGCCTGGCTCGGGGCCAGAGGCTTACCTGCCTCTTGGGAGCCTGACGCAGCGTTCGTGGAGGATGTGGACGACGAGGAGGACGTGACTGAGCATGCGGGCAAGCGCGGGCAGGGTAGAGACGTCACGGAAGAGGCGGGGAGACACCCATCCAGGTAGACCGCCCTCGGGAACAGACAGACACGCCAGTCAACCCCAGATGCCCCGCCCTCATCAGTCTTTTTTCCTTCTCTTTTGTCTATTGACTGTCAACTCCTCCCCTCCTCCAGGCCTCTCCTCCCCTGCTCAAGTCCCCTTCTCCCCCCACCCACCCCATTTTCAGGACCCGGATCTCTCAGCCTTCCTCCCGGTTCCACCAAAGCCAGTCTCGAACCCAAGAGAACAAAGGAGAAATCTTGCGTCCCTGCAAGAGAGCCCGCTGGCTCTTAAATCCCTACGATCAGCTCACAGCCGGGGATTGTGGGCAAAGCTTTCCTGGAAATGACCAGGCTGAAACCCGGTTATGTGGGCGATCCAAGTTGGCCGCTCTAGCCGGCCTGCCATCTGGCGAGGCATCCGTCCATCTGGTCAACCTTTATAGTAAGCGTCTACTGTGTGCCAGCCAGGCCCAGGGTGGCGGGGACACCCTGTGACCAGGAGATTTTTCTCAAAGAGGGAGCCCCCAAAGAGAAGAGACAGATATCCACACAGCAAATAAACCTTCAGTGTGACCTTGCCATCCCAGGTGACCTTCGGGGGCACCACGGGGGGGGGGGGGACATGGGCAAGGAGGACACTACCCCCAGACGGCACCCTGGAAGGCCCCAGAAGGAGGGAGCCACTGATGGGTCCCCAAGTGACCGCAAGATCCCTCCTGGGGCCGCGCAGAAGGCATTTGCCTGAACGCTCCTCTGTCCAAAGTTGAATTCCCTGGTGCCTTTTCCTGCTGACGCTGGAGGTCACGGCCGAGGCCCCTGAGGACCGATGCGGGCAGCGTGGAGAACGTGTGTTTCCCCGTGTGCCCGGGGAGTTGTCCTGTGTCCCGGATGCTGGAACGGTGTGCCGGCTAGTACAGCTGTCACTGGTCACGTGGGACAACTGAGTATAGGAAAGGTGGCTGATTTTTCGTCTCATTCCATTGGGATTCGACAGCGCGGCCTCAGCACCAGGGAAGCCGCCCCATGTGATCCGCGTGCATTCCGTTTCCCGACACGTCTGTCCTTAAGGGGCGCTGCACCCAGGAGCCGGGCTGCACCCATGCAGGTGTGCAGACGCATGAAAAATACCCATTTCCTTATTTTCTCCAAATCCAGTGAAACCTGAGGCGCAGGCCCCATTTTGCCAGCTCTGTGGGATGGCGCTGTGGGAATCCGGGCTCCGTGTGAGTGGGGCACCCCTCACGCCCCAGACCAGGCCATGCAGCGTAGGGAGCAGCCAGGCATTGGGCAATGCAAGCTTCCTCCTGGCAGGGGTGCTGCCTGGCCCCAGAACCCTCCGGAGAGGGCGGGTTTAGGATACCTCAGCCCCTCCCCCTCCTCCAGGCTCGGGGCCAAGGGTCCCAGCTTCTAACAGAACCCTAGACCCCGCCCCACCCCAGGCAGGCGGGTCTTCCCTTTCCACCTTCAAGCTTCTCTCCTTCCCGCCAATGTTCTTGGCAGAAAATCTTTCTTGCTTCAGGCTCTCCCCAAACAGAAGCCAGCGAGGGCTCTGTCTCGCTTTGGGCCCAGGAGCCCTACCGCTGGGTCAGGAGGGCTCAGAATGGCGGGGTTTGTTACCCAGAGGACTGCTGGGGAAAAAAAAAAAAACAGAGCAGAATCCCACCATTTAACACTGGAGTGAAGTATACTTTCCCACAGACCCGTCACTCCCCACGGGGAGAAGGGAGCGAGAGGCCAGGAAAGACACTTGCGCCGAAGGGAACAGCATGTGCAAAGGGACGGAGGCCACTAAGCCCGGAGGCCCCCGCTGCCAGGGTGGCAGGCTCAGAGCAGCTAACGCTAGTGGTGGCGACTCACTGAGCGCGCGTCACACGATCATCCCAATGCGTTACGTCACCACGCCCAATTCGCAGATGAGGAAACTGAGGTTCTCAGAGGTGAGGCAGTTTGGCCAAGGTCTCCTGGGATGGAAACCTGGCCTCAGGGACTAGGAGCTTCCGTTCCCACAGCCCGCCTGGGAACTGGTGAGGAGCGAGGAGGGAGGTGAGGTCGCCATTGGCCTTGGGAAATGGGGGTGACCCAGACAGGAGAGGCCAAGCCCTCAGCCCGGGGATGAGTCAAGGGAGACAGACGGCCTAGACTCTGAGTCATCCAGGTGACTTCCAAAAATCAGGAGCCCAGGGCCACCTGGCACCCCGGGGCCCTGGCCTGCCGCTGAGCAAGCACCTTCCCCAGCTCCTATTAATAATTAGCCACAGGAAGCCTTTCGCAGTTAATGAGTAAACACATTATCTCTCTTCCAGGGAATTCAGCCCACTGCCCCCTGCGGGCGGGGGAGTGACATCACCAGCAACGCCCCCTTTCCCTGGGAGACGAGGACTGTGGTAAGACTGGATTCAGAGTCACAAGACCTGGGACCCGGGGCCAGGTGCTGGCTCTCTGGTGGTCAAGGTCCTCCAACCACAGGGAGGGCTGGCTCCCAGCCTCATCCCACATGACATAACGAGTGCATTTATTATAATAACTAGAGGCCCGGTGCATGAAATTCGTGCATGGGGGGGGGGTGTCCCTCAGCCCAGCCTGCACCCTCTCCAATCTGGGACCCCTTGAGGGATGTCCGACTAGGATCGGGCCTAAACGGGCAGTCGGACATCCCTCTCACAATCCAGGACTGCTGGCTCCCAACTGCTCGCCTGCCTGCCTTCCTGATTGCCTCTAACCGCTTCTGCCTGCCAGCCTGATCACCCCCTAACCACTTCCCTGCCAGCCTGATTGATGCCTAACTGCTCCGCTGCCAGCCCGATTGCCCCTAACTGCCCTCCCCTGCCAGCCTGGTCACCCCTAACTGCCCTCCCCTGCAGGCCTGGTCCCCCCAACTGCCCTCCCCTGCCGACCCAGTCACCCCTAACTGCCCTCCCCTGACAGCCTCATTGCCCCTAACTGCTCTCCCCTGCAGGCCTGGTCACCCCCAACTTCCCTCCCCTGCAGGCCTGGTCCCCCCCAATGGCTCTCCCCTGCAGGCCTGGGTCCCCTCCAACTGCCCTTCCCTGCAGGCCCAGTTGCCCCCAACTTCCCTCCTCTGCCAGCCTGGTCCCCCCCCATCTGCCCTCCCCTGCAGGCTTGATCGCCCCCAACTGCCCTCACTTGCAGGCCTGATCCCTCCCATCTGCCCTCCCCTGCTGGCCATCTTGTGGCAGCCATCTTATGTCCACATGGGGGCAGCCATCTTGTGTGTTGGAGTGATAGTCAATTTGCATATTACTCTTTTATTACATAGGCTTATTATTTTAAATATTTTTATTGATTTCAGAGAGGAAGGGAGAAGGAGAGAGATAGGAACATCAATTATGAGAGACAACCATTCATCGGCTGCCTCCTACACACCCCCTCCTGGGGATCGAGCCCACAACCTGGACATGTGCTCTTGACTGGAATTGAACCCGGGACCCTTCCGTCCTCGGGCTGATGCTCTAACCACTGAGCAAAACCGGCTAGGGCTAAGAGGTTACTCGCCTGTAGAAGTGACTTGGTCCTTCAGAAGAAAGCATGTGGGTTTGGGGCCCGTCCAGACGTGGTGGTTGAGGACAGACTTGGAAGGCGGGCTGCCTGGGTTGGAGTCCCAGCCCCACCACTTCCTTGCTGGCCCATCTTGTGCAACTGACTTTACGTGCTTCTGCCTCGGTGTTTCTATTTATAAAGCAGGGACGCTAAAAATAGTCCCTTGCGCCTTGGAGATGTGGGGAAGGTTATGATTATCGCACGCACATGGCTTACAAGAATTCCTAGCACCTATGTACTCAATAAGCCTCAGCTAGTCTCCTGAGCCACGGACCCCTGGTCCATGACCTGCCTGCGAGGCTCGGCTTCCCCCTCTGCGACGTGGGGGCAGGACCACTCCTCCGTGGATAGATATTCGGGCCCTGCAAGCCCCGCCCCTCAGCCTCTCCTTCCAGGAGCCCTCAGGTGAGACATTCTGCGTGTCCAAGCAGGAGGGCTCCCTGGGCAGGGGAGCTCAGGGCGAGAAGGAGATGAGGGAGGTGGTGACAGCAGGGCAGGGGCAGAGACGGGGACAGGAGCCAAAGAAAGGCTGGGCACTGCCCCATTCTTCTTTTTCTTTTTTCAAATACATTTTTATTGATTTCCGAGAGGAAGGGAGAGGGACTTTCCTTGGATGGATGGAGGTATCTATGTATTTAGTGCATTTCTGAATTGTCTCATAGTTCTACAGGGGATATTTACTTCTGAAACATTTTTATGTTTTTATTATGTGAGTAACAACCATCTCTAGAACATTTCCGAGTGTAGACTATGCTCAAGATTGGACCAGGTCCTGCTGATGCTAAATAACACTAAAGGGGAAGTTGCCGGCTACCTGGGCAAACAGACACTGAGTGGTCAGATGATGATGATCTCTGAACGCATAATAATCTGGCCACTCAGTGTATATCCTATATAATAAAAGGCTAATATGCAAATTGTACCCTCGACCAGGAGTTTGGCCAGCAGGCAGGCCGGCCAACCACCCATGCACGAATTCATGCACCGGGCCTATAATATATATATATATATATATATATATATATATATATATATATATGCACTGAGTGGCCAGATTATTATGCATTCAGAGATTATAATAATCTGGCCACTCAGTGTACATTTCAACCTGATGGGCGCCAGGGGTTGTCTGTGTGTTTTAGGCAGACGGGGGACTGAGGATCTACCTGCCCCAAGTGCCGCCGAGGGAGCGCTGACCCCTGTGTCCCCTGCGTCCCCTGCGGGGGGAGGGTGCTGTGGCAGCCACGTTCCGTCTTCTCCTCACACCCCCTGGCTGTGCCTCCTCCTCTGAGGAGACAGCTACTACTTGGATGCTCCCATGAGGTGCCACAGCCTTCCCATGTCGCCAGCACCCTGTCCAGCTAACACGCAGTCTGTGGGCCAATCTAGCTTCAGAAAGTGTCACAAGTAAAAGAACAATAACAACAACAATAATAGTAATAAATAATGCAGTAGCTTGGCCAGGCCTGGGCCAAGGGTTGGGCTGCTTTGTGGTATTCGCCAAGCCTGGGGCCTCAGCTTCCTCATCTGTGAAATGGGGCTAAGAGCACTCACACTGCCCACAGAACCGGGGGGGCCTCCCTCTGCAAAGTACCTGTGCCCTGCCCGGGTGGGAAAGGCCATCCCACACACGCCTTCCTACCTGCCAGGTGAACTCTCTGAACCGGGCCGGGTTTGAAGCCCGGGCGTGTCCGTCTCCCCTCCCGCCCCTCCCTTGTTGGCGGCGGATCCGCGCAGCTATGCCTTGATCTTCTTGTACCTTGCAGATAGCACGAACTCCTCCGGGCCCAGCCCGCCCTTCCCTGTAAAATATGCAGGTCTGTGGTCGGGTGGCCTGTAGCTTGCAGGGTAAATGCTTGTGCCCTGATCCCCTGGGGGGGAGGGGAGAGGGAGTGTCCATTGCAATGCCCCCTCCTCCTGCCCTTGATGCTGGTGGTGGGCAAAGGCACAGGCTGCTAGAATGCCTTGTGGGGTGACCATTTCAGTCTCTGTCCAGAGAGAGGGAGCCACCGCCCCTGCAGAACCTGTGCTGTGGTTTAGGAGGCTCCCAGCCAGGGCTGAGCTTCAGAGAGAATAATAATGATAATGATAATAATAATGATGATGACGACGATGATGATGATGATGATGATGATGATGATGATGTAGCCTGGCCTTCCTATTGGGCAGGATAATTTATAAACCAAGACAGAATTTTCAACCAGGTCCAGCAAAGGAGGGCTGATGTCCATTTAATGTAACACAGAACTGTAGTCAGGCGAAGGCCCTTGTCTGGCCGGGCTGGGAGGTGAAAGTCTTGGCAGCCACGGAATCCTTGTGTATTTCTCCAGCCAGGTCCCCGGTGAGGGTGGACCAGAAGCTGATGTCAAGAGCCTGAGGGTCGGGGGGTGGTGGGGGAGATCTACTCAGATTCAAGTCTAATTCCTCTACGGACAAGGACAATGAATGGTCTGCTCAGACAGCCCTGCCGCCTCAGAGGAGAAAGGAGCAGGTCAATCTTGGGAGATGCCGGGAGCCACCTGTCTCCTGAACCTGATGAGCCACAACGGCCCTAAGCCGACGGTCTAAGGCAGTGATGGCGAACCTCTGACACGCATGTCAGTGCCATTTCTGATGACACGCGGCCGCTGAGGTGAAACATTTATGTTATTTAAACTATAAACATCGCGAAATAATGTTTTTTCCTCAGAGTGACACACTACCCGAGTTACGCTCAGTTTTTTGGCGAAGTCTGACACACCGAGCTCAAAAGGGTGCCCATCACTGGTCTAAGGGAAGTTCAACTCTTCGTCCTTCCCTCCCTTCCTCCCTCCTTTCTTCCCTTCACTTAGCAAACATCCCTTCAGTCGTGCCTGCCCCTTGCAAGGTGGTGCGTTCCCAAGAGAGAGGAGTTGCGGGGAGCTCTCCCTGCAGAGCCCAGAGGCGGGGAGGCGCCTGGCGGGACAGGGCAGGCAGGCAGGTTCAGCTGGAGGTGCCGTTGGTGGTGGTGGTGGTGGTGGTGGAGACACGGTTAAGCCAGGGAGGTAGGCGGCCCATGAAGGGCCAGTGACTTCCCAGCGAGAGGCTGTCGGGCACACTGCGGGCTCCTCAGAGCGCCCACGCACAGCCTCTCGGAGACAATGAGGGACCTTTCCTAGGGCTCTGCCCTCAGAGGTGAGGAGTCTCTCGCTAACTGCCCTGGGATGACCTGCCAGCCTTCTGGTTTAATCTTGAAAGGACCGCTGAGAACAAAGCCAACGCGGAGTGAACCTTACCAGGGAGAGACCGAGAGCTCGAGAGACGGAGGCCCGGGACCCCAGGCCCTGGATCCAGCCGCGCCTGAAGCCACCCTCCTCGGGACTTCACTGCGGCGTGAGCCTCTAGGTACGCCTTGTCTTTTATGGCCACACGCACACGACGGAGTTCTCACTGATGGACAGGAAAGCAAGCAGTGCTCTGGGGATCAGAACTCAGTGAGGTCACGCTCACCCTCACCTAACCTCATGCCGCATCTAAATGCTCCCTACTTCCAGTATCTCTTTTCAGAGGCCTTTCCAGACCCTCCAGAGTTGGTTAGCGTTTGGGCCAGAGGGTCCTCTAAGACCCGATCTTCTTACTGGACACTCGCAACAATTGCAATTATGTGGTCATGGCTTTTTTTTTTAAAAAAATTGATTTCAGAGAGAGGAAAGGAGAGGGAGAGAGAGATAGAGACGTCAATAATGGGAGAGAAACATCCACGATGAGAGAGACATGGGTCGGCTGCCTCCTGCACACCCCACCCTGGGGATGGAGCCCACAGCCCGGGCATGTGCCCTGACCGGGAATCAAACCGTGACCTCCTGGTTCATAGGTCGACGCTCAACCCCTGAGCCCCACGGCCGGGCAGTCGTGCCATTGTTTAGTTCTTAGCACCTCACCCGGTGCGTGAAGGGTTGTCAATGCTGACAGCGAGGTACTGAGTGAAAACAAGACGAGCGCAGCTGGAAGCGAGCCAGGGGGCTCCTGGAGGAGATGGCCTGGGGCCTGGCCTGGGACAGTGACTCAGGCAGGATGGGCTGGGTCCGGCTGCCGCCACAAAACCCTCCGAACCCCAGGGCAGCGCGGTTTATTTCTTCCCCAGGCCCCAGGTCCTTCTGGGGTCAGCGGGGACTCTGCCCAGGTTTCCTCCCTCCGTGTCCGGCGGATGGAGCCCCGGCCATCCGCCATCCGAGTGTGGCCAGTGGCTGTGGCAGGCGCGAGGAATGTGGGGTGAGTCACAGGCTGGCTGTTCACGTTCCCATCCGGACGTGACACAGATCACTCCCTCTCCCCATTCCTGGTCAGTGCAAGTCCCGCGGATGTGCCTCTTGGCAGGAGGAGGGGCGGGCGGCGGGGAGCTGGGGTGGGTGGCCCAGGAGCCTGGCGCTCCCCTGAGGAGTGAGATCTCCGTAGGTGAAGGGGGTGTGGGAGGGCTTTCTAGAAGGAGAACCAAGCCTGGCCGGAGATTCAGAGGTGAAGGCGTGAGGGGCGTATTCCAGAGAAAGCGGTGAGTAACCCGGTGACGGGGCGGAGAGGAGTCTGAACACGTGCGAGGCCATCTCCACGGCCACACGGGAGGCCGTGGGGAACCTGGCGGGCGACAGGAGCAATGGCAGGTGTAGTTGGGCAGGACCGGTGAGCGAGGTGGTTCAAGGTGGCAGCCAAGCGGGGATGGAGAGAATGGGAGAGGGCGGCTGAGAAAATGGGGCCGCTGCTGCGGGCCAGGCAAAGGCCGCGGGAGCAGGCCAGTAAGTAGGTCCCTCTGGGGCTGTGCTACAAAGATTTGTTCAATACATAGCAACCAGCCCGGCGGCGGGGCTCAGTGGCTGAGCGTCCACCTATGAATCAGGAGGTCACGGTTCAATTCCCGGTCAGGGCACATGCCCGGGTTGCGGGCTCGATCCCCAGTGTGGGCCGTGCAGGAGGCAGCCGATCCATGACTCTCTCTCCTCATTGATGTTTCTATCTCTCCCTCCTTCTCCCTTCCTCTCTGAAATCAATAAAAATACTTAAAAACGAACAAAAAAAGTCTGATGGTTCCACTCACCACTTCCTCCGTGGGCACGTGGAGGAGGTGGGTGCGCAGAGAGGTGGGGTAACCGCCAAGGGACCAGAGCCCCCAGGTGCCGAAATCCATGTTCTCCCCCAGGCACTCCAGCTGCCTCTTGCGTCTCCCTCCGCCCGTACTCCCCAATGGGCGTGCTCCCCCGTTCCAAGGAAGAGGGCTGGGAATGGCCGATCCCCATGGTCCTTTCAGTTCACACATCCTGAGATAAAAGCGAAGGCGCTGCTACACAGAAATTTCTCCAGTCTCATCCTGTGGTGGGTTTGCAGCACTGAGCGATCTAATTCCATGAGAAAGAAGTAAATAAACAGCTCCATGCAACAGCGCCTGCATCGGGCTCCAAGGGCTGGGCTGGGGACCTGTGTGGGCACCTCTCAGTTCCCAGGGTGGGGGGCCACTCCATAGAGTGAGCATCCTACACCTGGGTGTGCACCCAGGGTTGCCCCGACGCCAGTCTTTCCTGGAGCAGCGCCACACCACAAGGGCTGCATGCAGACTCGGTGGGAGAGGCCACGGTCCATCGCAACAGGAAGAAGCCGGCTGGGCGGGGCCTTGGAGCGGGAGCGTGGGGTCCACGGCCACTCTTCCAAGCTGATTGGGACTCCGCAAGGGTCCCCCTTCACCCGGGTTTTATTTTATTTATTTATTTCTATTATTTTTTAATTCTCACCCGAGGATATTTTTCCACTGATTTTTAGGGAGTGGAAGGGAGGGGGAGAGAGAGAGAAACATCGACGTGAGAGAGACACATTGATTGGTTGCCTCCTGCACGTGCCCCAACCAGGGCCGGGGATCAAGCCTGCAACCAAGGTCCGTGCCCTTACCCGGAATCGAACCCGGGACCCTTTGGTCCACAGGCCAGCACTCTATCCACTGAGCCAAACCGGCTAAGGCCACCCTGGGTTTAGAAAAATCCTCCTTCACTGTTTTAATTCTTTTCTCCTCCCTGTGCTCCTGGGACCATCCCTCCCCCTTCCCCTAAGTTCGCTGCTCATTGTCTTCTGGAAATCTGGGGCTCCTCAGCACAAACCCAGCCTCCCAGTGGGCAACTTGGGGGTCCCTGGCTCTGCGTGCTCTGCCCCAGAGACTTCCTCAAAGGGGCCGGAAGTGACCTCGCCAGGCAGAGCGCCCTGCGCCAGCCCCACGCTGGGGTTTGCATGCGTTCCTGGAGGAGGCGGCTTCGGAACCCCACGCTCTGCATCCTGGGCAGGTAGCAAACCACAGGTGCTCAGGACATGGTTGTTGAAAGCCCAAGCGGCGAGGTCAGTGAGATGGACGAATGAGAGGGGGCTACAAGCACACTGCCGGAGAGATTGCTGGGTACGGGAGGGTCTTCAGACCACAGGGTGGCTGTGGAGGGGGCACTGTTCCGGTCACCGCCCTGCCCCCAGGTCTAGCGTGGCGCCTGGGCAGCGCAGGTGCCCATCCAGCTCCCGAGTCGAGTGGCCTGGCTGCCCTCCCTGTGAGTGGGGGCATTGAGAGCCGGGCACTCGGCTGTGCCTCGGAAGGACAGGACTTTGCCTTCTCGGTGTTTTTCCCGGTGGCGGAGCACAGAGCCTGGCTCAGCAGAGGCTCCATAAATATTTGTGGAGCCCTAGCCGGTTTGGCTCAGTGGATAGAGCGTTGGCCTGCGGACTGGAAGTTCCCAGGTTCGATTCTGGTCAAGGGCACATGCTTGGGTTGCGGGCTCGATCCCCAGTAGGGGGGGCGTGCAGGAGGCAGCCGATCAATGATTCTCTCTCATCATTGATGTTTCTATCTCTCTCTCCCTGTCCCTTCCTCTCTGAAATCAATAAAAATATATAAAACCTATTTGTGGAATGACAGGGTCAGTAGATGTCAGGGCCCAGGGAGGTAACGGGGCGCTCAGGGGAGAGCCAAGTCCCCTGCTCTGAGCAGAGGGAGGAGGCTCCCAATCGCCAGAGGAGGGGGGGGGGAGTGGCGAGGGCACAGGAGCCTGCATGTGCCAGCCGTCTGGGGACAAGGACTGTTGGTGACATCCCTTTCCTCTGCAGTGATGTTCCTCCAGGGCCCTGTCTCTCCCCAGGGCTGCATGTTAGAAGGACCTGGGGAGCGTTTAAAACACCCCCAGTGCCCGCTCTGCACTCCCTGAGGCTCTGACGAACTGGCCGGGGTGGGGCCCTGGTCTCCCCTTCCGACCTTTTCACAGAGCCAGCCGCTGGGGGTTGCAGTCTGTGGTGCAGGTTGAGCACACACAGGCAGTTGTTAAGCAACAACAACCCCGCAGAGGCACTAAGGGTGGAAAGGGTGCTGGGGAAGTCCAGGAACCAGGAGAGGAGCCCTGAGACTTCCCAGCCAGGCTCTGGAGGGGGGAGGGAGGAGGGGGGGAGAGGCGAGAAGGCCTTGGGGGCAGAGGGGCAGGTGGGTTCAGAAAGGGAGGCGGAGAGGAAGGGGCTCGCCAGGCATTAGGATGGGGCGGGCAGGGTGGATGAGATGCCAGGGGATCCAGGATTTCAGCGGAGAGCTGATGCAACAAGGAGGGGCCCGGAGTGAGGATCGCAGGGCGCTGGTGGGGCGGGGAGCCCCGGCGGTGGCGGGGCAGGAAAGCGGCCCCATGGGGTTTGGGAGCGAAGACCTGGAAGAAGTCGGGGAGTCGCCCCAAAGGGATGTCAGCGTGTAGCGCGACGGGACTCAGAAGAAGAAGAAACTCTGAGGCCGAGATGGGGGCCACTCTGTCACACAGGGACACACGGGAGTCCACATGCACATACATGAGCGCGCGCACACACGCACACGCACAAGCACACACACGCATCCCCGTGCACGTACGTCCACTGCAAAACGTAGAGGTCCCGGCCTTGCGGGAGAGGGAGGGGACGGCAGAGCCCAGCGGGCCCGCCCCGCCCCGCCGCGCCCCTACTGGGGGTTGCGCAACAGGCGGTGGATCCGGCGGGCGCCGGCCCAGCAGCCGAGCCGAGGTAGGCGCGGGCGCGGGCGGGAGGAGCGGCCGGGAGCTGAGCGCGGGCGAGGGGTGTGTCCCCGCTGCGAGGGGCCCGGGCGGGGCGGGGCGGGGCGAGGCGCGGGGCGGGGCCGCAGCGCCTATAAAATCTCCCTCCTCCGGGACATAAACAAACCTCCCTGGCTCTCGCCTCGGTCTCCAGAGTGCGCGCACGCCCATCCTCGCGGTTCCTCTCCGTTCTCGCCCGGCCCCGCCAGCCTAGCGCCAGCTCCTGCTGCCTCTCTCCCTCTACCTGGGGTAAGCCCATGCCCTCCTCTCGGCGGGCGGAGGGGGGCTGTCGCCTGTGGGTGCTGCTGCTGCAACCCCTGGACCGTGCCTTGTGGTCCCGGGAGCTGCGAGTGCGCGGCGACCCCGGGCGCGGGTGTGTGGAGGGCTTTGGGGCGCGGGCACCTCCGGAGCGGGAGGTTTCGGTTAGGGAAGAGGAGGAGAAAAGACGAGTGCCCGCGCTTCTTTCCTGTCGCTGGGGCTGCGGGGTCCTGGGGGTCGGGGAGGCGGTGGAGAGCCGGCGGGGAACACCTGGGTCCCCCCCTTCCCAAGGTTCTCCCAGAATCACCGCTGGCCGCGCTGAAGCGGGAGCAGGAGGAGGGCCTCGGGGGGTGAACGCGTGTGCGTGGAGGGGGCTGTGGGGGTCGAGGCTGTGTCGCTGGAGTGGGGTGTCTGGGGAAGGAAGGATGGTGCGCGCGCGTGTGTAGAAAGGAGGTGTGGGTAGAAGCTGGAGATGAGGCTGGAAGAAGGGGTGTGGGTGTGTCTGGTTCCCAAACTGACTGAGCCAGAAAGGATACGTCTCTGCAAAGCGGGGGCTGATTGAGCCTGGACGCCAGGGTGGGGTGTGTGTGTGTGTGTGTGAGTGTGTGTGTGAGAGAGAGAGAGAGAGAGAGAGAGAGAGAGAGAGTCCGAGGTGTGTCACAGCTCCTACAACATGCGCAGGAGCCAGTGTGTGCGTGCGCTGCTGGGCAGGGTGCGCCCCCAGAGGTGGCTTGGGGTTGGCGCTGTGGCTGCGCGTGATAGGTGACCTGGCCCAGAGGGGTCCTGCGGGCCCCTGGTGGCCCCGCGCCGGCTGGGTTAGGGATGGCGTCATTTTCGCCTCCACCCACCCTCCCCCGCTTTCCTTCTTGTCCCTGCCTGGCCTGCCCGGCCTGCTCTCCAGGGGCGAGAACAGCTGGAATTGCTCGGCCATCCCGGGAGCGCCTCCGCGGTCTCTGATTCAGCCCTGGGCAGGGCGTGTGCAGCGTGGCGGGGCCAGGGGAGAGGCGCTGTCACATGAGGAGCTGAAGCTGGGTGTTAGTGGATGGTTCTCTTAACCCACCCCCCACTCCGTCCCTCTACCCTCACCCCCAACATATAAACCACCCCCCTCCCAATTCTGCTGTCTGTCGCCTCTGCCTCTGTTGTCAGACACCCCTGCGGGCAGGGACAGCCCCATCTGTGGCGGGGAAGGGGGAGGTGCCCGGCAGCCGGTGTGGGGCAGCGGTTATCCTGGCCCAGACCAGCTCTTCCCAGATGGCCTGGGCACTTGAGTTTGTTGGGTGCCGTTAGGTTCCTGGGGAAGATGGACGGTTCTAAGAGGGCCCGGCCAGTGGCCGCACGGGAGGGCTTCAGTCCCCTCATACCACCCACCCGCCATGCCGGGCTTCTCTCGGCCACCTCGGGGGAACACATATTTAAATGCAAACCGTCGTGCTATGAAAACCCGGGTTCAAGGCAAACCGCCCAGCCCCGCCCGCCTGCCTGCCCCTGTAGAGAAACGCGGGCGTCTTCACCAAGTTCCCCAAAGGCAAATAGAAATGAGCGAGGGACGGACAGAGCAAACCCAGCACCTGCCTGCAAGGGGCTCCCCGGCCAGGGGAGACGTGGGGGAGGCACAGACCACAGGCCTGGGTGCCCAGTGCTGGGGTGGCACAGGCTGGGGGCCGGGTGGGGAGAGTCGGGAATTGTGAGACACCTCGAGAGGAACAGTGATCTGGTATCAGGAGTGAAAGCTGGGGTGCCCCTGACCTGTGACCTCCAGGATGAGCTGCAGGAGGGTGAGGAGGAAGGCCGTGCCGGCCGCGCCCTGGCGCCTGGCGCCTGGCCCAGGGCCTGGCATGGGGGAGGAGCTCAGGTGCTGGGTGCCCGGTGGTCTCCGCGGACAGGACAGCACGGGTTTGGCTTCTCCTGGGACCGCCAGCAGGGCCGGGTCTGCCGCCCGCTGCCTGGATCGCTTGGAATGGACCTACACACTCCCCGAGTGGCTGGCCCACCTTCTCCCCATTTTACAGTTGGAAACTGAGGCCCAGAGACAGGGAGCAACTCGCCGAGGCCCAGGTAGCACTGGAACCCGCCTCTCCAGACCCCGCTGCTGTGGGGATTGCGGGGGTCGGGTGGGTCAGAGTGCTATCAGAGGGTAGAAGTCAATCGGATCTCGAGGAGTTTCTGGTGAGGGAACGTTCCGGACGGTGTGCGGGCGGGTTTCGTGTGTTTACGTGTGTTTAGCGTACATCAGGTGTTCTTGAGTCACGAACAGAAGCCGTCTGGCCAGAAAGAGCGCTGCTCGCCTCCCTCCTCCCGTGCCGCCCGCCCAGTGGTGGCTGGCTGGCTGCGTCCAGCCTGCCCCCTCCAGGTTGGACTGAAGATCTGATCTGAGCTGGGGCCCCTGGGGTGCCCGGAACCTCCCGCCCGAGCTGCCTGGGTGCGGATGGAAGGAAGGGTTCCATTGTGCTTGTCTGATGGGACCCGGCTCCAGGGAACCCCATCCAAGGCATGACTCAAGTTCCCTGAGCCTCCCTGAGCCAGGGCGATGACTCAGCATCTAAGATTCCAGCGGGAGGGGTCAGGGGAGGGGCAGGACATCTCTCTCCGGGTCAGCGGCCGCATCCCCTCACCCCTAACGTCCTGGAAGCAGCTCTGGTTCTGCCTCAGCCGCGTTGGCTCCACTGAATGGATGAGCAAACCGAGGCCAGGGAGTTGAAGGGACTTGCCTGTAGCCCGGGGCTCAGCGTGCGAGAGCCAGGCTTTGAACCCAGAGAGTCGGACTTGAAAACCCGTGTTCTTTTCCCTGACACGTTGGGGTGAGAGGCGTAGACAGGCAATTAGGGGCTCAGTGCCTCCGTTTCTTCCCCTGGAAATGAGGCTCATACCCGCGGCCTCAGGAGGACGTGTAGTGTTACCTGAGTTCATTCATGTTCAGGAGTTGAGAATAGGGCTCAGTCCGTGGGAACACCACGTAGGCTTCTGCCAATAATTCTCACACATGACCTTCTCAGGGCACCTCCTCGGCCGGCCGGCAGGGCCAGGGACCTGGACCTGTCCTTAGACCATGGACCCGGTGCCCTGGTTCATTGCACGCTGCCCTTCCTGCCTGCTGGTCTCAGTCTGGTCCTGGCCTGCCCTCGGGTGGGTCCCTTCTCCACAGCTGACGGCAGGGACTGCTGTGGGGCAGGCTCGGTTGCAGACCCGAGGATGAGTTCCCGAACGCTTCCTGGCCTCCGTGTGCACAGTGGTGGGGGGGGGGGGGGGGAGCTTGGGTGCCAGTGGAGCCCAGTGATGCTCTGGGTGGGTGTCCTGTGAGGAGAGACCTGGGGGAAGGCCTGGGTGCCTGCTTTGGCAACACGGACTGGAACAGATTACAGACTTCGGGGCCACAGGCAGGTCCGTGTGGGGTCCCGTCTTTGACTTTCCTTCCTGACAGCCACTGCAGTCCTGCCCACCCTGCCCCACCGCCGGGGACCCTTCTGGAGGCTTTTGCAGGTTAAGGGGACGTCCCTCCAACTGAGGTGGGAGCGAATGAGACTCCGTAGCCGTCCGGAATGCCCGTGCCGGAGCTCATCTGCTTTATCCGCCCCCCTCCCGCCTCCTTACGCCCGCGGAGACCCCGGACAAGTCTCACATGTACCCCCGGGGCAGCTCCGCTGACAGAGGTGGGGGGACCGGGGCTTCATCCTGTTGCCCCATCCTGACCCCCGGCGCCACCCCCTTGGCTTTGAGAAGGTTCTGGCAGCCCCTCTGAATGGGGGTACAAGAGGCATTCTTGAGAAGGAGGTCACTGTGAGGCTCCAGCCCGGGACCCCCACGCTGCCCCGCTCCACGCCGCCACCCGCCTCCCTGCTCTCTCCAGACGCTGCCCTGCAGGCGGGGTCGGGCGCCCTCCGGTGCCCATGGTGCCCTCCTTGGACCGGTCCGGACTGCGTTTCTCTATCACCCCCTTGGGCCCGAGGGCCTGGCACTGAGCGGCACTCCGCGCTGGTCAGAAGGAAACCTCCGTTCGGGAAGGAAGGACCTCGGGCCACCGTGTTAGGGAAGGTCGGGAGGCCGCCCGGAGGGTGGAAGGACCATTGCGGGGGGGACGCTGTCGCCGTGGCAAGCGTCCCATCTCGGGTCACAGGGTTTGTAGGAAGAATCTGGTTCCGCTTCCTCCACGAACACTGGCCCCGTTTGTGTGCGTTCCACACACTGGCTCCCGGGCCGTCCAGTGAGCTCAGGCCTGTCCCCGAGATTCGCAGAAAAACCCTGTAGCCTGACCCGTGTCCTCGGCTTCTGGTGATTACACGTGTCCCCTCAGGCCAGGGGTGGGGAGGGCCATTGGGATATCTATAACGCCATTCGCGGGCCATACAGAATTACCCACGTAAACACTAGCCTGCGACATTGCGTCAGACATTTCATTAACTCCCCCCTAATGCCTCGGCAGGGCCAGGCCACATGGTTTCCGGGGCCTGATGTGGCTCGCTGGTCGGACATTCCCCACCCCTGCCTCAGCAATTTGTCCGCCAAACAAATTGTTCCCGCTACCTCCCGGCGGTGTGGCTCAGTGGGTTGAGCTTCAGCCCGTGCACCAAGAGGTCGCGGGTCCGATTTCCGGTCGGGGCACATGCCCGGTTGCCCACTCCATCTCCCATAGTGGGTGTGCAGGAGGCAGCCGATCGATGTTCCTCTTGCATAGATGTTTCTCTCTCTCTCTCTCTCTCTCCCTCTCCCTTTCTCTCTCAAATCGATAAAAACATGTTTTAGAAAAAATGGTTCCAGCTGCCAAACCTCCGCTGAGAAGCGGCCTGCAGGTTTCGGGGTGGCGTTGCAGAGAAGGGGGTGGGCGATGATGACCCCCGACCCCTCTGCTTCCTGCTGCCTGGTCCCAGCCCCTCGCCCCGCCTCTCCGCGGGCCGGGGCTCGGGGATCACAGAGGAATGCGGTGCCTGCTCCAGCCTTGCACCGGGGGATGCGTGGGTTGGCGTGTGCCTGCTGTGCAGCGCTCCTGCTCCGTGCTGTCCCCGTCAGAGCATCCCGGGGGTGCTGCCGAGGCTCCGGGTCCGGCTGTCGTCTCAGCACCACTGTGCGGACTGGGAGAGCGAATTCTCCGCTTTCCTTCCCCGAAACGGGAGTACTTTCTCGAAGGTCCTAATTGTTGACGAGGTTGATTACATAAGAAAGAACATTGAGCGTCCGGCCGGCGTGGCTCAGCGGCTGTGCGTAGACCTATGAGCCCGGAGGTCCCGGTTCCGTTCCCGGTCAGAGGTCAGAGTACGTGCCCGGGTTGCGGGCTGGACCCCCAGGGCGGGGTTTGTGGGAGGCAGCCGATCCATGGTTCTCTCTCATCATTGCTGTTTCTCTCTCTCTCTCCCTTCTTCTCTGAAATCCATAAACATATACTTTTTAAAAAAGAAAGAAAGAAATCTTGAGCGTTGAAGGCCCCAAGTTTCGAATGTCCAGAAAGCATCCAGAAACCCCTGCTCGGCCCTGCAGCTTGTTGCCAAGACCGGACCGGAGGGCATATCCACAGCAAGGTGGGGTGGCCAGGGCGTCCCCCAGGCTACTTTCCGTGAGGCCCAGGGGACCCGGCGCTGTTCTCTGGAACCTTCCGGGACGATGCTGAGCCCCTTTCCAGCTGGTCCTAGAAGCGCCCAGTGAGCTGGAAAGAACTGTGGCTGGAAACCGCGTGCTGCGGAGCGGACCAAAGCCGGGCAGGTGCTGACCGTCACAATGGACACACGGGTGTCAGCATCTCTCTCCCGCCCTCTTCCTCTGCTTCATTAAAGGACTCCAGGAGGCCGGGCCCCCCCCCCCCACACACACCTGCACCCACATCCTAGGGCAGCGGTCGGCCACATGCGGCTCTTTGGCCCCTTGAGTGTGGCTCTTCCACAAAAGACCACGGCCTGGGCGAGTCTATTTTGAAGAAGTGGCGTTAGAAGAAGTTGAAGTGTAAAAAATTTGGCTCCCAAAAGAAATTTCAGTCGTTGTACTGTTGGTATTTGGCTCTGTTGACGAATGAGTTTGCCGACCACTGTCCTAGAGGGGTTTCCATCTTTCCCCGTGGGGAGCAGTCAGGCTTTTAGGGAGTCGCGTGGGCCTTTGCTCTGAGCCTCAGGTCCCCCACCTGTGAGCGGGGGTGATGACACCACCCTCCCGGGCCTCCTTGCAGAATGGAGCCGTGGCCCCTCTTTCAAAGGATTGCGTGGGCGGTTTCGGGAGCCCCCTGAGTCCCCGAAGGGAGAAGAGGAAAACCTAAGCGGTGGACGTTGCCCGAAGCCTGGCCTCTCGTGGCGGCACCCTGGGGGCTTTGGAGGGTGCGGGGAGATGCTGCTGGGCCCCCCTCCCCCCCCCCCCGCTGACCCACGCAGGTCCCTTCCTTAGGGCATCCGACCTGGGCTAAGGTGGGCGCAGTGCGTGCACATTTCCTGCGAGCTGAGGTCATGGTCAACTGAGCGGTGAGGGTTGTTTTCACCTGTGCTCAGTGACCCAGGGCACATCTCCTAACGCCTCTGTGCCTCGGTTTCCCCACCCATGAAATGGTGCCTATTTTCTAGGGTTGCTCAAAGGGAGGGCAGAGTTCGGAGCCCGGCAAGCCCCACAGAAGTCGCCCCTGTTGCTAGGACTCATGGGCGTCCGTGTGGGTGTCTCCCGGGCCGGTCTTGCTGGGGTGGCCGCGTCCCGGAGACCCCTGCGCATGTCGTGGATGTTTCTCGGCCGGACACCACCTCTGCCCCCGTCGTGGAAGTCCCAGGGGCCCAGGAGGGCTTGCTGAGGAGGGTGTGTGAGGGGTGCCCGAGCTGGAGGGAGGCTCCCGTCTCCCAGACAGCCAGGGGCCTGCGGTCAGGAGCGGGACAGGGACTTGCGGGCAGATCCGGGCGGCGCCGAGCTGGGCCGGGCCCTGGCGAGACCCGTGTCCGTGGCCTCTCTGCGCAGCACTGTCCCGCCTCGGTTCCCATCGGCCCACGGTTCTCACGGACCGTGTGATGCGCATGGAGCACAGCCTGCATGTTTTACAGATGGGCGTGAATGCCACGGGCAAAGTCATGTGGCGAGAGGGTGGCGCGTTCCCACGCCCGACTCCTTAGGCAGGGTTCCTGCTGCTCCGCCCGCCCCCCGCCCCCCCCCCCCCCCCCCCCGGCCTTTGAGAATGGCGGGCTGTGTCCCCTCCTCACAGCTCTTCTCGGCTCTCACGCGGCCTCAGCTTGCCCGAGGTGCCTCTGCCCGCTGCCCCCTGTCCTCGGGGTCACGGTCTTGCCTTCTCCCGGCAAATCCCGGGCTTGGCTTCCCGTGGGACCCAGGAGGCCCAGCTCCTTGCTGAGTGTCCCCTGGGCCTGTGGAACCGGAAAGAGATCTGCCCGCCCCCTGGGCCTTCCTCACTCAGGGACCAGCGTCGCTGATGGAGAGGAGACCCACGAGGTGGCACGTTGGGTCTGATCGTTGAAAACTCAGGTGGCGTTTGCCAGGCGTCTTCTGTGTCCCCCGTCCTTGCCGGATCTCTGTGCGGCTAACGGCGCCTGAAACACAGGCTGTGTCCTCACAGAGGCCCCTGGTCTCTGAGGCACCCGGGAAGGGACACTGCACTGGTCCACTGAGCAGCTAACTTAGCAGGTTCTCTGGGCCAATGTTTAATTGAAGCCCCGTGGTGCTCACTGGGAGCTGGGTTATTTAGGCCCATTTTACAGATGAGCAAACCGAGGCTAAGAGGTCAGCTAACTTGGTGGGAATCACAGACCTAATAACTGATGACAGCCTGGTCCGACCCTCCAGGCTTCCCCCAGCTCCGGGCCACCTGCCACTTGTCGGACGTTGGTTTTCTCTGAATTCCTTCTGGGGGGTCAGACGAAAGGAAGACATGGTGATAGGAACCGTCTGGCAGGTGGCGGGGTGACGTGGGGCCCGGTTTGGGCACCGAGTGGGTTTTAGCGGAAGGAGCCCGGTGCCGACTAACTCGCTGTCTGGAGGGGCTTCCGCCTGCCCTTCCTGGAGGGACCGCACCATCCACCCTCCTGCGGGAGCGGGAGGCCGGGAGGGGACATCTGGGCTCCTACCCACGGCGCCCCAGGTGGCCTGGCCTTGCCGCCCGGTCTGCTGAACGATGATGACCTTGGCCCTTTCAGCCCGACATTCTGGGCTGGGACTTTCCAGCAGGCGGCGGAGGGGGGTGGCACTGGCATCCAGCGCTGGGCCTCAAGCCCAGGGGAGAACCTGCTGAGCCAAGCAGGGCCTTGAGCGGTGGGGGGTGACCCCTGGGTGTGGGCAGTGGGGGGCATCAGTGGAGCACCCCAAACCAGGTAGCCCCCACTGCCCCTCCCTCCCGGTGAAGATCAGCGCTGCCTACAAGGCAGCGTCTACACGGGATCTGCTCCTTCCCGTGGGGTCGTGAATTTGAACCCGCAGCGAAACTTCTGGAGGGAGAGGGAGACGAAGCAGTAAGAGTGTGACACCTCATAGCGGCCTCTCCGTCCTGGCCGCCCATCTGTGCTGACCCATCTCATGACGTGCCTCCAACCCCTGGGACTTCAGCCCCGTGCTCAGAAACCTGCAGGGGCCGGTGTGTGAGTGTGTGAGAATGTGAGTGTGTGAGAGTGTGAGAATGTGAGTGTGTGAGAGTGTGAATGTGTGAGAGTGTGAGAGTGTGAGAGTGTGAGAATGTGAGTGTGTGAGAGTGTTAGCTTGTGAGTGTGTGAGAGTGTGAGTGTGTGAGAGTGTGAGAATGTGAGTGTGTGAAAATGTGTGTGATAGTGAGTATGTGAGAATGTGTGTGTGAGAGTGAGTGTGTGAGAATGTGAGTGTGTGAGAGTGTGTGAGTGTGTGTGTGTGAGAGTATGTGAGAGTGTGTGAGAATGTGAGTGTCTGAGTGTGTGAGTGTATGAGTATGTGAGAGTGAGTGTGTGTGTGTGAGAGTATGAGAGTGAGTGAGAGTGAGAGTGTGAGTGTGTGAGAGTGTGAGTGCGTGAGAGAGTGAGTGTGTGAGTGTGAGTGGGTGTGCAGGCACACGAGATTGAATAGAGTCTGATCTACCAGATACTCTGCATTCCTACCAGGAGCCGCCCTGGGCCAGTGGTTGCTAACCGGGGCGGTTTTGCCCCCAGAGGGCATTTGGCAAAGTGCACAGATGTTTTCGGTTCTTACCGGGGTGGGGAGGGTGGGTGTGCGCTATCGGCATCTGGGGGCCGCAGCCGGGGGCTGCTGACCCTGCAGTGTAGCGCCAGCCTCCACCACCAGAGTGTCCCACCCCGGCCCGGGGTGGGCAGGTCCGGGTGGGGAACGGTGCCCTGGAGACACGGCGGTCACGGAGGCCACGTCCGCCCCAGCCTGCAGGACAGCGTGGCCTCGTGGGGCAGGCCCGTCAGGACTGGTCTGATGAGTGAGGGGTGCTGGGGGACCCCAGGGGGGCGTACCTGCCCCATGAGATGGGAGCTCAGCGGGGCAGGACCGGGTCTCCCTGTCACGTGGTGGGGCCCCGGCCACAGGCTATTACGGCGCTCCGCTCAGTGCTGGGCACAGGAGGGCCTGGCCCAGGAAGCCTCGCCCGATGAGTCACGGTTTGGAGCTGAGCTTCCTGAACCCCAGGGGTCTTTGAGACCGGGTCTTGCCTCATGGGGGAGGGGCAGGTGGGAGGGAGGGGGAGCCCGGGGCTGCTGGGGGTGTCAAGCTTTTCCCCGGGCTTCATCCAAAGCATGTCTGCTTCCCCCCCACACCTTTTTTTTTGCGGGGGGGGGGGGGGGGGAAGGGTGTGTGTAAATCTGTTTTTCTATATTGAACTTCCTTATAAGATTTGCTTTAGACAAACAGCTTCAGAAATACACGTTTGCAGAGTTCAAGGCAACAGAGATAGGGCAAGTGTTGGCCTTCAACCGGCCCAGGTTGGCAGGATGGGGCAGCCAGCTGTCTGCCTGCCCATTGCCCCGGTGTGGGCAGCCTTGGGCATGGGGGCAGTGACCTAGGTGGAGGGCCTGGCCCCGCCCTCCCTGCCGGGGCATTTGCACTCATTAAAGGCAGGCTGTCCCAGGCCTGCAGCGCCCCCACCCCCGGGGGCAAAGAGTGCGGCGGCTGCTTCTGCTGTGTTCAGACTCGGGGTCCTGGGGCGCTTTCTGGAACCTTCCTGGTGTAGCCAGGGTGTCAGCCTCAGCTGTAGGGGCCAGACGGCTCTGCCCCAGGACTGTGCTGTGCCCCGTAGGACGATTAGCTGATCATCAGCATCTTGGTCTCCACCCGCTGGACGCCAGTAGCATCTCCTAGTCATGACACAAATGTCTTCAGCCCGGCTGGCATGGCTCAGTGGTGAGCGTTGACCTATGAACCAGGAGGTCACGGTTTGATTCCCGGTCAGGGCACATGCCCGGGTGGCGGGCTCGATCCCCAGTGTGGGGCGTGCAGGAGGCAGCCAATCAGTGATTCTCTCTCATCATTGACGTTTCTGTCTCTCTCTCCTCTCTCTTCCTCTCTGAAAGCAATAAAAATATATTTTTTAAAAAATGTCTCCAGTACAAGGCTGGGCTCCAGGAGCCCCCTCCAGCTCCATACTCAGCACTTCTCAAATATTGAAGGGAGACTGGCCAGTTTTCAGCCTCTGAATTTAGCCCTAGCAGGTTTGGCTCAGTGGATAGAGCATCAGCCTGCGGACTGAAGGGTCCTGGGTTTGATTCCTGTCAGGGGTACATGCCGGGTTGTGGGCTCTATCCCCAGTAGGGGGCATACAGGAGGCAGCTGATCCATGATTCTGTCTCATCGATGTTTCTCTCTCTCCCTCTCCCTTCCTCTCTGAAATCAACAAAAATACATATTTTTAAAAAAAAGAATGACTTTAAACACAGGCCTTGCTATTAAGCTGCATAAAGCCTGTTCATCTATTCAGCAAGCGAGTGGTGGCCCCACTTTGCACCTGGTGTAATGCCAGGAGTCACAGGTAGGCCAGGTAGCAATACTATTAGGCTGCCCCTCCTTGGAGCCCACGAGGGGGCAGGGAGGCTGAAGAAGGCCGGGGTGGGGAGGCTGAAGAAGGCCTGCCTGAGCCCGGCCAGGGCACAGTGGCAGACCCCACTCTCACCCTGGGTCCTGCCACTCTCTGCAGGAGGGGTGGCGCTGCCTGGGCTTCTGGAAGGCTCTCTAGGCTGTGTAGGCGAGGTGGCCGTGGGGCCAGGGTCTCGGGACCACGAACACGCTGAGTTAGCAAGGCTGTCCGACCTCGGCTTTTCATGCCTCCGGCCTCCGGGCTGGCCGCTGCCCAGGAATGCTCGCAAATATAAAACCGACTTTGTTTTCAGAATGTTCTGGAACCTGGACTCCAAAGGCTGCATAAAGGCATTCTTGTGGGGCTGGTGATCGACTGGGGGGAATTATATGGGGCCCCAGACCAGACCATCGCAGGGGATCTGCCCCCAGAATGCCATGTGTCAGCGCCTGGGGCGGGAGGAGGCGGCCCGGGCTGGGCTGCTGGCTGACCTCGGAGAGGCCTCGCCTGGGGGTCCTGGGGGTCCCGGGGGCCGGGCCTCGCACCAGCTCACCTGCCTGGGGTTTCAGAGGCTGCGCGCTCTCCGGCGTGGCGTCTGTGGGGCCCTGGGGAGCTGGGGGCCTGGGTTTCTGCTCTGGAGCCTGACAGTGGAGGGCCTCGCCGGCCTGGTTTGCGGGAGGTTGCCTGGTCGGTCCAGGATGCGGGAGGCCGGGTCTGTGAGCGGGGACACCCGGACGCCTGCCGCTTCCCTCCCTGTCCCTGCCGCCGGCGGTGGCACTCACCCTCACTCCGGTCTGTGTGCCTCGCCCAGTGCTGGTGGGGGCTTCACTCCCTTTATCTGTGAGAATAAACGTTTATATCTCCAGCTTCCAGACTAAGCTCCGGGCGTGTGCTCAGGACCCGCCCGCCCAAGCCCGGCTCCTGGGGAGTGGGTGACGGCAGATCCCCCTCTGGGACCCTGTGCCTCGCCCGCTCTGCGCTGTCACCTCTGTCCTCTGCGCCTGCCGTGCCACAGCCGGCGGGGCCTCCTCTGGCCCCAGCCCCAGCTGCTGTGGCTCCTTTGGTTTAAAAATCCCACCTCCAGCCTGGCAGGCCCCTGCTGGGGACACTCGGAGGGTCGAGGAGGAGGAAGTGTGTGCCATGCCTGCACATGGGGGGGCCTCCCGTGACCTCCTGTCCCCTTTTGGTGTCAACCTGGGGATGGGGGTCTCCTCCTAAAATGCAGCGAGAAATCGGGGGGTGAGGGGTCTGGACTGGATGTGAGGACTGGTTTTGAGAATCGATCTGTTTCATTAGTAAGGTGGTTGCGTCCATGAGCCTCAGTTCCTGTCTCAGGGGCAAGGCTGAGATGGTGATGTGGGTATGAGGGGCCTTGTGACCTGTGGGAGGGGCCCGGTGACCTGAAGGCGGGGCCTCGTGACCTGTAGGAGGGGCCTGGTGACCTGTAGGCGGGGCTTCGTGACCTGTAGGAGGAGCCTGGTGACAGGTGCAGAAGGTAGAAGCTGCAGGGAAGAATGAGGGCGCGTTTTCTAGTCCCCGATCTGCTTCCTTCTGGAACCATCTCTCAGCAGGAAGTGCTAACCTCTGGCCTTTGTCCCCTCCCAGGCAGGTGACAGCAGGGACATGTCTCGGGAGCTGCAGGACGTGGACCTGGCCGAGGTGAAGCCTTTGGTGGAGAAAGGGGAGGTGAGTGGAGATGCTCCTGGTCCCCCCATCACATGCACAGCCATACAAGGGCACACGTGTGTGCACAACATGAACACATGCACACACGTGTCCACTCCTTCCTTGTTTCCACGGGTCTCCTTGTCCAGGTGTGCAGAGGGACAAAGGTACCCGTTCCAGGCCCAGCTCTGGCACTGCGGGCCGGGCCCCTGCCCACCCCCTGGGCTTCTCTGCCCACACCTCCCTGACCTCGTGTGCAAAGAAGGGCCTTGAACGAGAGCTCCTCTAGGCGCCCCCGACCTCTGACATCTGTGGTTCTAGAACATGCGGCCGGCAGCCCACTGCCCACAGGCTCTGTCTACCCCCTCGCTGCGAGGTGAAGGTCACACACGTCCCCTGGGGCCCGCCGGCCTGGCTTCAGATCCTGGCCGTGACACTCGGCAGCGCTGTGTCCACCGCCGGCAAATGCTTCAACCTTCACGCTCCAGTTCCCCGGCTTTACGCCAGTGACACTGGGACTTACGTCCTGGGGCCACAGTGAGCATGGGGTGGGCTGCCGATACGAAGCCGCTCGAACCTCAGACCTCGTCTGGCGAGCAGGAGATAAGCTGAGCTCCTGCCGCTGCCGTTCTTATCATCTCATCGGCCAAACCTTTCACGTCAGCCAGGCCTCCCCGGAAAGAGCCGGCCCTGCCCTGCGGCCCAGCGGGCAGGTCCCTCCTGGACTGGCCGTTCTGACGATGGCTTGACACTTGCTGTGAAAGTGACATCGTATTTTAAGCTCTGTTCCCTCCCCAGCTCTCACTGAGCGGCAAAACTGCCTGTGATGATGCCTCTTTTCAAAAATGTGAAGTTCAGGCTCAAACGTGAAGGTACCCTAAGGCAGGGGTGGGAACCATTGTTTTGCCCAAGGGCCACTTGGATGTTTATCACATCATTCGTGGGCCAAACAAAATTATCAGCTTAAAAATCCGCCTGCTGTGTTTGGTCAAGCATTTAGTGAACTCGCCCCTAATGCCGTGGCAGGGCCAGACCACAGGATTTCGAAGGGCCTTGTACGGCCCGTGGGCCGGCCTTTCCCCAAACCTGCTCTAAGGTCAACCAAATGCTTTCCGAGCAGGAATTCGCATGACGACCAGGCCCTGCGTGCCTGGGCCACCACGTCCCGTGGGTTCTCTCGTGCCAACAGCCGGATGAGAACAGGGTTCTGGGATGGTTCCCGTTTTACAGAAGAGGAAGTTGAGTCTCGAGGAGCTTAATTTGTCCTCGGTCACGTCGTTACACTGTGTGCGGGGCCTGGAGCCACGCCAGGCCAGCTGCCCCTGTGAACGGACTGCTCACCGGGCCCCTTGGTGGCGCTGGGTGTGGCCGCTCTGGTTTAGGTCGGTGGCGTCACAGACTTTCCCTTCTGTGTTTTACAGACACAGACACCGATCTCTGGCGGGAGGGGAGCTGCCTGGGTGGGCGGCAGCTGCGTTTAGAAGCTGCCAAGCCCTTGTTATGATTTTACATTCAGGGTTTTCAAGCCTGTTCTTGAAGGGCCACATAGCAACTACCGTAGGCTCTGCAGGCCATACCGTCGTGGCAACCACTCAGCTTCACGATTACAGCAGGAAGGCAGCCATAGCAACATGGATGTGAACGGGCTTGCTGTGTTCCAATAAAACTTTATTTACAAAAACAGGTGGCGGGCCGTGGTCCGCTGGCCCATGCCGTTCACCGTGCGTGCTGCACATCCGGATAGCTCTGGTGCGAGAGATGGGATTTGGGCTGGAAACAGAATTGTAGGACTGAGGGAAATGCGTAGAGGTCTCTGTTCTCCGTGTCCACATGAGAGACTGAGTTTTAATCCAGGAGACGGGTAGCCAGGGGAGAAATGCGAGGAGAGGGGCATGGCCGGGCTTGAGATTTAAAAGCGTAGCACATGGGTGGAGGTCAGGAGACCAGGTCGTAGGTAATGACAGTCTTGTCTCTCACAGGCTTGTGGTCAGCTGGGACCTTCAGATCTTTTTTTACACCAAGACAGTAGTTAAAAAGGAATCCAGCTGACGTGTCTCCTTTCCTGCCGGACTGTTCTTTGAGATGAAAAGTCTCCCTTTGTAAGGGATTAGGGAGGCTGCGCAGAGGAGGGAGGGTAGATACAGGCTCAGGGCTTGGAGAAGCAAGGAACCTTGATGAAACTGACCGTCGCTCTCGTCTCTCCACAGACCATCACCGGCCTCCTGCAGGAGTTTGATGTCCAGGCAAGTAGAGGACGTGACTCCCTCCCCTTCGTGCTCTGCTTTCTCTTTCCCTCCTCCTCCCACTGGTGCGAAGGAGGTCATGGTTCAGACACTGGGGGCGAGGGGAGAGAGGGAGCTAGCTTCCCACACTTGGCTCCTCCCTGCAGAGCAGCTGGCTGGAGCTCTGGCCGAGGAAGCCCGAGACAGCAGTCCCCACGGCCCCCTTGGAGGTTGTCGATCTGGGCAGAGCTGTGGGGGGGATGGGGGGATGGGGAGCATTGGGTGGGTTTGGGACCCTGTGCTGGGAGGGAGCAGAGGTTCTCGGCTCTGCTTGGGAAAGCGAACCCCGGCTTCTCTGCGGCTCCCTGGCTCCATCGCTGCTCAGGTTGGCCTCAGGGCGGTGGGGAGCGGCTGCCTCTTGAGTGTTGTCCAAGAACAACCGCTCAGGACGGTGGGCTGGCCTTTCTTGGCTGAGGGGCGGGTCAGAACCTCGGGACCTGTCATTCCTGGACTCATTAGTGACCCCAACGTCTGTGGGAGCCCCAAGCTGTGCTGGCCCTGGGGATGGGACAGGAGGCCCGGGCACAGGGGGGCCCTGTGGGATTCCTGGAGAAGAGGGAGGACAGGAGCAGGTGCAGGCGGGTGCAGCCCGGTGTGCGCACCGGAAGCTCTGCCTGCGCATCACTCCGTCTCCCCGGCCTCCAGCCCCTCGGAGCTCTGCATCTCCGTCATCTCCTCTGCTCCCTTTCCCCCAGACAACTCCTTGCTTCCTCCTGGATCCCATCTTTCAGTGACTGGCTCACCCCCCCGTGTCCAGAGGCTGGGCATCTAGGCATTGCCCTTGGATGAAGGGGAGCGAGGGGGACAGGGTTTGGGAACGTTGGCTGTTGTGAATGATGGGTGCACACGTGTCTACCTGAGTTTGATGTTCAGGCAAGGAGAGGTTTGCCCTTTCTCGGCTCTTTGACGCAGAGCAAGTTGCTTCACCTCCCCTTGGCCTCAGTTTCCTCATCTGTGAAATGGGGCAAATCACTCCGCTCTTATGTAAGTGGCGGTGGAGAGAGGACAATGACGGCGGGGACCCCGATATCATGTTTCCCCCATCAGTGATGGGTCAGTAACCCCCCCCTGTCTACTTACTCTCGTGGCTGTCTTTTTCCTTTGTGTGTGTGTGTGTGTGTGTGTGTGTGTGTGTGCGTATGCAGTTAAGTACATATACCATAGAGTGTGTACCATCTGAACCATTGTTAAGTGTACACTTCAGTGGGTGGCATTCTGTATGCTCACATTTTGGGGCGGCCGTCACCACCACCCACCTCCAGAACTCTTCATCTTGTGAAACCTGAAGCCAAGTCCCCATTAAACACTTTCCCTGCAGCCCCTGGCAACCGCCACGCTCCTGTCTGTCGCGATGATTTTAAGTCTTTAAGTGTCTCCCGTAAGTGGAGTCATCCACCATTTATCCCTTTGTGGTTGGCTTCTTTCACTTAACGCCGTGTCTCCTGGGCCCACTGCAGCGCGTGCCCGAATGCCCTTTCCTCGGACACTCGGGCTGCTGCCCCCTTCTGGCTGTTGTGACTAATGGGTGCACACGGACCTAGTTGAGTCCCCGCTTCTCCTTCTCTTGGGCACATGCCCGGAAGGGGCATGGCTGGGTCCTGGGGTTAGTGTCGATCGATTTTTGCCGTCTCGGCTATTGATTTGGAAACCGGCAAACATCGTCTTTCTGCTCCCGGGGAGGATCATTCCTCGCTTTTGTGTTGTTCTTGATCGTTTGCAAAGCCCAGCTCTGAGTGCCTGTGCTCGGGCCCAGGTCGTTGGGAGAGCAGAGACCAGCCTTCAGCGTGGCCTCCCGGGGCTGGGAGGCCTCAGGGAGGAGCGGGAAGAGGCAGGGTGAGGTCCGGCCACAGTGGGCACCAGCCTGGGCTGAGCCCCCAGAACCGTCCTGTGAAGTTGGGGACATCTTTGTCCCGTTAATGAATGTCTGCTTTAACCTACGTCCTAGGCTGAGAGCTCAGCATTAGTGCGCGTGGAACGTAGCCCAAGCTTCGTTCTGAGTGTGTCACACATTTTGCTCATCTGGTGCTTGAAGCGAATCGTAGGCCCATTTTACAGGTGAGAACCTGAGGCCCAGAGAGGTCAAGTCTCTGGCCTGAGGTCTCAGGGCTGGGAAGGGGTAGGGCTGGGGTGCGAACAAGCCGTGTGCTTGACTGAAATCACTCCGCTGACCCCCCTAGAAGGGGTCGACAAACACACACGCGAAAAATGAAGCGAACCAGACGATTCCAGCTCCCGGAGGGGCGTGGAAGGTGACAGAGCGGCGGACGTGGCGGGGGTGGCCTTAGGGTGAGGGTCGGGAAAGGCTTCTGGAGGAGGTGACATTGAACCGAGACCCGAATGAATGACAGATGGAGCCAGGCACGTGACCGGAGAAGATTAGGGACCGGTGGGTCCACGCAGAGGCTGCGGCGCGGCAGAGGCCCCGCGGCTGGGTTCCGAGCCTGCCCCGGGGGAGCGAGCGCTCCCTGCGGCTGTGCGTGGACGAGCCCCAGCTTGGAGCGGAACGTGGCTGCTGAGTGATGCTTGGTCGGCGCCAGTCCCCGTCTTTGTATAAAACCGTGTTGCGTTGGGTCTGGCTCCCGGATGGGCTGACTCATGAGGTTCATGGAAGTTCCCCAGCTTTCCAGGAGTTCCCAGCATCTCGCCTGGGGGTCGCGTAGGGTTTCCCTCTATGCGCCAACGGGGACTGCTCGCAGGGCTGGGGGCAGAGAGGGACGGAGCCTCGGTCCAGGGAGGCAGTGAGGTCCACCAGCCCAGGGACACAATGAGCGTCGCCTGCCCGCGAGGACGTCGGCGTCCTCTGATGAGCCAGGCCAGGCTTTCCCCTGCTCTCCTGCTGAGTCATTCGGGACCTGTACCATCAGCCCTCCTTTACAGATGGGGAAACTGAGGCTCACCCACGGCCTCTGTCTGACCCAGGCCTGTTCTCTCACCGGGACGGGCCCAGCTGGGCCTGCGGGCTGGATTTCAGCTCACCCCTGCTCCTCCTATCAAAACCCCTCTGCCCAGGCAGGCCACCTGCATGGAGCTTTGAGGGACGAACGCTCACCCTCTGCGGGGGAGCTGGTGTGGAACTCCAGTCCAGACGCCCTCATGGGGACCTGCTGACATCTGTTCCTTGAGTAGCTTCTCACGGCCCCTGGAGACGCCCCGTCTGGCCCGTTCCTTGGGAGCCGAGTTTAAGGAGTCGGAGCGGCCGCGCGGTGTGTGTGACTGAAAGCAGCCAACATTACTTCTCGGAAAATATTTGGTGCCGACTCAGGCGGCCTCCTTCTTGCTTCCCCGAAGTAGTCAAGGATGGGTACGCACATGACTCAGAACAGACGGCACAGCCCGCAGCCCAGCGGCAGGGACGCCGCGGAGGGTCCGCGCCCGCGGCGGGGTGGCCCGTCTCGGGAGACCCTGCAGCCGCCAGAGCAGACGGCCTCTCGCCTTCTCTCTCCCCGGCTGACATCACCTCGGGGTGCGCTGTTTGTTTTGGCCCGGGTGACGTTGTAAGGCACATCGCTGGGTGCCCGGGCCTGTGAGCTCTGCCGGTGGCTCCCAGGACCCTGCCTTGGCCCCCGGGAGAGGCTCCGGAGCCCTGGCAGCGCGGGCACGGGTGGGCCGCCGGCCAGGGAGGCCGTGGCCGCAGGAAGGACGCCCGTGATCTGGTTTGGCGGAGACGGTCTGGCGTCGGGTTCTGGGCAGTTGTGTTTGCAAATGTGATGAGGGGAGTGGGTGGGAGTATTTTGGGTTCCGGCTTGTTTTCTTTGGCTGGAATTCTGGAATCCCAGCATCCCCGAGCCGGCAGGTGCTTGGTGACTCAGCCCTCCCCCTCTGCTCCAGGTGGGGAGGCTCTGTGAAGCCCCCCAGAGCGGGGAGGGAGCGAGCGAACGTTTGCATCCGTCTCCTTGTCTCAGGCCTTCCCTGCCCAGCGGGCGGGGCCAGGCCGTTTGGAGACACATGCCCAGGGGTTCTGTGGAGCTGGGCCTCCCTTTCGGCCCATCGGACCCCTAAACCTGGAAGAAACACGGGAGCCGTTGTAGCTGGTGCCTGCGCCCCAGAAACCGGGCTGGCCTCTCTCCCTGCATCGTCTCGTGTCATCCGTCCCCGCCCTTCCCGGGAGGAATTATTGCTGTCTTCACATGACAGCGGAAGAGCGAGGCCCAGAGAGGGCTTAAGGGGTTTGCTCAGTGTCACTCTGCGATGAGCGAGATGGTGAAATCAGACTCGGTCTCGGTGTCCGGAGCCAAAGTCCATGTCGCCGATGGGGGGAGGGGCGGCAGTGCGGAGGACAGCATCCATCCCTCTTCCCGCGGCCAGTCGCCTCTCCGGGGCCTCGGCTGCTTCCCATTCCTCCCACCTGCCCCTCTCGTGCTCCGATGGTCTGCTTTGATTGGGTTTCCATGGCATCTGTGTGCGCATCCCCAGGGCGCTGCTGGCCAGGAGCGCCGTTCCCCTCGGGCCTGCGGGGGAGGGAGCGAGCGGAGGGGCTGGGCCGGGGGGCGGCGGGCAGTGTCCGCTGAGGTCCGGCTCCCGCTCTGGCCGGCCCTGCTGGCGGAACCGGGCCAGGGGGACGCCTGGTCCTCGTTGGGGGCCCGGGGGTGGGGTGGGGAGGCCGACGTCTCTCCCTTCACTTGGAAGCGGATCCGCTCCCAGGGAAAACGGCAGCGGTGACCTTTTCCTGATTCCTCGCTTTCCACACAGTCGCCCCGTGTTCTCCCGCCCCCTGACTGAAGCGGGCAGGAGTCAGAGGCCTGGGCATCCTCAACCCACCCTTTCCTGGCCCCCCTCCGCCCCTCCCCCAGCCCCACTTCCTAGGAAGTCGCTGGGACTTAGAACGAACCCCAAGACAGAGGAGGGTGGCGCTCATCTGGGTCAAGGCAAAGCCAGGCTGCGCCCTCTGCGCCCTGCCCCGCAGGTGTCCCGTGTCCTGTGTCCGCACACCGGTGGCACGTTCCGCAGGCTGGGCCAGAGGCAGGTTTGGGGAGGAGCGGAGGGTAGGTCTCTATCCTGTGTGCCCGTGTACCCCAGGGCGTGCCGGGGACGCTGGGGAGACACGGGGCCATCCACAGCCCCGTCCTGGGGGACCTGACTAGGCGCGTCCCTCCCTAGGGAGTCCCAGTGCATGGGACCCATTAAAGGTCCCCGTCTTCATGGGGCGCCCGGCACAGTGTGTGTGCGAAACAGACTTCAAAGGCCCAAGCTCTGCCGGGCCGGCGTGGCTCAGTGGTTGAGCGTCGGCCTATGAACCAGGAGGTCACGGTTCGATTCCCGGTCAGGGCAGGTACCAGGGTTGTGGGCTCGATCCCCAGTGTGCGACGCATAGGAGGCAGCGGATCCATGACTCTCTCTCATCACTGATGTTTCTATTTCTCCCTCTCCCTTCCTCTCTGAAATCAATACAAAAGATATATTTTTTAAAGGCACAGGCTCTGGACTTGGGTGGTCGCGGGTTCAGATCCTGCTGCACCATCCAGCTGTGTGACCTTGGGAAAGTTGCGTACCCTCTCTGGTCTCCTGGGGACAGTCAGTACCGAATAGATCCAGAGCACCTGCTGTGAGCAGGCGGCTGTGCCAGGCCCGGGGGTGTGACTGAGCAGGCGGAGGCAGCCCAGCCTTCGGACAGAGTCGCTTCCGGCTCCACAGCTGTATAAGGTCAAGGCCTCCCAAGCGATGAGTCAACATCTGTTACTCACCCCCACCCCTGGGGGCTGCCAGGGACAGACATCCTTGATGCCAGCCTGGGCTGGGCGTCCCGTACCTGCCACCAAGGTGGTGCCCAGGCCACCACGTACTGAGAATGCCCTTCCCGCCAGGCCCCGAGCTCACCTCCTCTGCTCAGGAACCTGGGGGGTAGGAGTGGGGAGTGGCTCATTGTCCTGTTACAGGTGCTGACCCGGGCGGGGCTCAGGGCTGGGGGAGGGTGGTGCTTGGATTGGAACCCTGGTGTCCCAGGCTGGTGGGGGCGCTGCCTGGCCAGGCCTGTTTTTAGAGGGCGCCCTGGGGGTCAGCTGGGGAGACAAGGGAGAGTGTGGCCCCCACAATGGACCATTGTTCCTGCAGCAGCTTCACGGCCAGGCTGGGCTGGCAGATGATCCAGGCCCCACCCTGGGGCTGGGCCGTGGCTCTAGGGTCTGGGTTTTTCCAATGTTTCCACAGCAGGAGCGCAGGGCTGGGCACGGAGGGGTGCGAGGGGGGTCAGGGCGTCGGGCAGGCTCCGCGCTCAGTGGCCCAGGAGCACCCCTGGGCCGGGGAGCTGGGGTTCCCCAGGCTGTGCCATGTTGACCCCCATCAACATCAGGTCGAAAGCACGCAGGCTTCACCTGCCACACGGTGAGGCTCCGTTAGGGCCCATTTCCCAAAGGCAAGGGCCGCGGGGAGCGGCACCCCCTTTACCAGCGTCAGGCCTGCCTGCCTTGGGGCCTCACAGGGGGGCCAGGGGGCCCGTCACTCTGCCTGGGACTTGAAAGGAAGTGGGTTCTTGTTAAAAAGAGAGATGATGCCCTTTCCTGCTCTGGGGGGGGAGCCTGGGAATTGGGGTTAATGCCTTTATCCCTCCCTCCCTCCCTCCCTCCCTCCCCCATGTCCCTCAGATGGACAGCCATGGCTTTCACAGGATGGGGGCCTACCTGGTCCCCTCAGCCCAGCCCCACGGCCCCTCGCAGTTAAACTTCTTGCTCTCCATCAGCTCTGCCCCTCCCCCTCCCTCCCTGACCTTGGCCAGGGCTCTCTGGGCCTTGCTTTGCTGCCCAAAGCCCAGTGCCCTCCTGGCAAGGCCCTGGGCGTGCCCTCAGAAGCTTCTTCTAGGCCGGGACGCTGGTGTCCCGTCAGGTTTGAGCCACGCCGGCCTGCACGCCCGTCCCCCCCCCACCCCCCCGTGACAGTCCCTCCGCCTGCTGTCTTTCCGCAGGAGCAGGACATCGAGACCCTGCATGGCTCCATCCACGTCACGCTGTGTGGGACCCCCAAGGGCAGCCGGCCCGTCATCCTCACGTACCACGACATTGGCATGAACCGTACGTTCCGGGCCCCCGTGTCGCTCGTGGGCCTGTTCCCGCCCAGGTGGGGGAGGGGGGCTAGGAAGGGCCGGCGGCAGGGAGCCCGGCTGCCTCTCTCTTGCTGGGCCTTCCCGGAGCTATTCTGGGAAGAACTCTTGCCACAGACTAGAAGATTCTAGAATGCAGCGCACAGAGGCACGGCGTTGTCTGTGTGCCAGGAGCTGCTGGGAACTCAGGGAGCCCCCCACCGTCTGTCTGTGTGACAGTGACCTCCTTTAATGAAGGAGTACAATGGCTTTCAGTGTTCGAAGAGTTGTGCAACCATCATCACAATCCATTTATGCACATTATTACTCAAAAAAAAAAAAAAATCCTGTTGTCTTACCGATCACCCCCAATTTCCAACACCCCCAGCCCCTGGCCACCCCTGTCCACTTCCTGTCTGGAAGGACCTGCCCGTCCTGGACATTTGAGAGCAATGGAGTCACACAACACGTGGTCGTCCGTGCCCGGCTCCTTGCATGCTGTTTGCACGGCTCCTCCACACGGAGCACATGCCAGGACGTTTGGTCTTTTGCCGAGTGGTCTTCCCTTGCACGGAGAGACCACGTTTGTTGCCCATTCTTCAGTCAGTGGACATCACTGCTTCCGCCTCTTGGCCCTTCTGAATACTGCGGCTGTGAATGTTTAGGCTGAGTTTCCCAGATGTCACCCATCTGGGCTCCCATTTTCCACAGATGGGACTGGAAATGACGCAGAAGAGAGCTTCGTCGTGTTAGCATGACGCAGGTGGAGCTGAGACGTCCCGTGATGGCTCAGAAGGCACTTGCAGGCCGCCCTGGCCCAGGACTCTCTGTAAACTTGCACGTTGCAAGCTGAACCACTTGCTCCGTTTTTGATTGACAGGCTGCCTAGTTTCCCTCCCCCGCTGCCGTTCTTGAATGCCCCTGAGGCTGGAGATGATGTCCGTCCCTGAAAACCAGTTATTTTCTCCACCCTCACGTCTCTTACCTCACTTCGGCCCGTGTGTCCCCCGTGTCCATTATCGATCAGATGCCTTGCTAGGTACTTGGATAGAGGTCACCTCCGTCCCCTGGACCCCGGGGAGGGGATGGAACTGCAGGGGGTGCGCTGCGCCCCGTTCTAGAGAGGCTCAGGGGTGGAGTAAGCCAACTGCTGGAGCAAAAGACCCGGAAATTCTGTGGCGTCCCACCGTATACGGTATTTCTCCCTCATTTAACACCTCGGTGGGGGCACTTGGTGTGGCCCCTTCCACGTGGTGATTCGGGGACCCAGGCTCCTTCCAGCTGTGGCTCTGCCGTCCCCCGGAGCCTCGGAGGCTTCTGCTGGCTCCTCTGCATCTGGCAGGTAGATGACAAGAAGAGAGAGAAACCTAGAGGATTGGGGAGCAGGTGTGAGGAGGAAGCAGCAAGCATCACACGCTATTGGCCAGAACCCGATCACGTGACCGCCCCTAATTACAAGGGAGGCTGGGAAATGTAGTCCAGCTGTGTGCCCAGGAAGAAAAGCTGGCCATCTTTGCTTCAGACTCTCATCCACAGTCGTATAAGAAGGGAGGTCTGTGCTGTATCTCCTATGCTCCTCCTCCGTGTTTGAAACGCTCCCGTGCCCTGGCCAGTGTCCCCGATGTGGGAGTTTAGGAAACGCAGGGAGAAAGAGCCTGCCAGTGGAGTAGCCCCGCCTCCTGCTGGAGCCACGAAGGTCATGAGTGACGGGGAAAGAAGCAGGAGGCCCCTCCTGGGGTTACACTGGAAGATCACCCACCAGGTGGTACAGTACAGTTTATGGGCCAGCTCCACCGCCACACGCACCGCCTTCCCACGGCCTGCTCTTGCCTTCGATCGCCACAGGAAAGTGGGGCAGGGGAACAAAAGATGGGCGTCCTTGCTGTGAGCCCGCTGCCTCCTGCTGAATAGGAGTGCGACACACAAAAAGGCACGCGCTCCGCAGGGAGCAAGCCGGCTCACCCCCTCCTCACCCCCTCTCCCGTCTCCCCGCCCCGTGCAGACAAAACCTGCTACAACCCCCTCTTCAACTCCGAGGACATGCAGGAGATCACCCAGCACTTCGCCGTCTGCCACGTGGACGCCCCTGGCCAGCAGGACGGCGCCGCGTCCTTCCCCGTGGGGTGAGCGGGGAGCCTCGAGCCCCAGGACGGGGACGGAAAGCCTTGCAGGGTGGAGGCAGGTGGTGGGGAAGGCGCTAGACTGGCTTTTCACTTTTTTTATTGCGGTAAAATGTACCCTTCTGGGAAGCCAAGTCTCTTTATATAATCTTCATACGGGGGGAGAGCATGGGAACCCCATCGCGTTGTCGCAAGGATTAAACGAGTTTACAGAGCTCACCCAGTGCTTGGGGCGGGGCCTGGCGCACAGGTGGCAGTCGTACAGGGTGACTTTACAGAGAGGAAGATGGAGACCTTCTTGCTCACCAGAAAAGGCTGTGTACCCTGAGGGGTGTTTGCAGTGAGGGCCACGGGGGGGGGGGGGGGGGCGCTGTGGGGCGTCCGCACTCCTGGGCCAGGTTGCCCCTGGTCCCTCCCCTTCCAGCCTGTTCCTGTTGACGTGGGTAATTTCCTCGGGGTCTGGGCTCTCGCTAACTCCTCTGTGTGGCTTCTCCCAAGGTACATGTACCCGTCCATGGACCAGCTGGCCGAGATGCTGCCTGGAGTCCTGCACCAGTTTGGGTAAGAGTGAGGGCTCTGCCCTGCCCCCCACTTCCCCCTCCCCAGGCCTGCAGGGAGAGCGGCTTCCCGCATCTGCTTTTCCTTCAGCCTCCATCTGGCCTGACCCCTGACACAGGCTGCAGGTGAAATATGTTTTATTTCAGACAGGAAGGGAGAGAGAGAGAGAGAGAGAGATGGAAACATCCATGATGAGAGAATCATGAGTTCCCTCCTGCACGCTCCACATTGGGGGTTGTGCCTGGAACCTGGGCATGTGCCCCGACTGGGAATCGAACCGTGACCTCCAGTTCGCAGGTCGATGCTCAACCCCTGAGCCACGCCAGCTGGACCAGGCAGCAATTTAAAGCTCAGGGGAGAAATGCACTTGGCTCCCTGTCCTCACTGATTTCCACTTCCTCTTTATCCCCACTGCTTCCTGCGAGTGGGGCTTTTCTCCTTGAGTGATGGCATCCCCCGATGACAGGCACGGCCCCCCCATCCTTTCCTGCTTTCTCTTCTTTCATTGCTTTCTCTTTCTGTGGAACGTTCTGGAATGTTCTGGGTTGCCTGAGCCCTCAACTCCTCTCTCTCCAGGCCCCTCTCCCGCCAGTGCTCATTTCCTTCTTACACGAGCCTTTGCTGTGATGATGGCACTCAGGCTTCTTGCCTGGTTTATTTTCATGCCAAGTTGTCGAATCCAAAATAAAGCTCAGGAGCGGGAAGAAGCGGCTGTGGTCTTCCCGTAAATGCCGGGCCGTCGGGAGAGAAGGGAGGAAGTGGGACGAGTCCCTCAAGGTCGCGGCCTTCTGTTAGTCCCCAAAGCGTGATGCATGTCAGGTCTGGAGGGCCCAGCAGGGCAGCGGTCCCCGCCGCTGCTAGCCTTCCTCAGTGGCAACCAGGACAGACCCTGGGGGAGACGAGGTCCCCGGGGACAGGGCGTAGGGGAGACGAGGGGGAGGCCGTGAGGGTGCTCAGGGCTCCTGGCGCTCACAGCTTCCGTGACACCAGCTTTCATTTCTGCTTCCAGGGTGAAGAGCGTCATTGGCATGGGGACCGGGGCTGGCGCCTACATTCTCACTCGATTCGCTGTGAGTTCTTGGGCATTTCTAAAGAATTATGTTTTAAATAAAATTAATTCAAGGCGAAGGGAGAACATTGGACACGCATCAAAAATCCCCAAAGGGCAAAAGAAATGGCCCATCATTCCATTTCCCCAGGGAGAACCACAGCTTGTGTGGTCCAGAGTTGTGCACGCGTGTGTGGTGTGCGTGCGTGTGCGCGTGTGCGTGTGTGTGTGTGTGTGTGTGTGTGTGCGTGCGCGCGCACGCGCGCTTTCCTTTCTCCTGCACTGACCTGCCATCCTAGTCGTCTTCTCCCATCATCGGCTTTGCTCACTTAGCAGCCGGCTGTGGCAGGTCCCCCGTGCGCCTCCGCTACTTCCTTGGTAGCTTTTGGAGTCAGGGGCCTCTGGGCTCCCGACTGGCTCTAACCTAGAACCAGAGATCCCGTGTTAATGTGACAGTTGTCGCTTACATTACCGCCGGCCCAAGTCAGGGCTCCCGGGCCCTTCGTATCCTCCCCAAACAGTTGTTTGAAAATGCAGCGATGATCATTTTTTTCCAACTGTATGTATTCTGACTGCTACTTGCTGGGATTGGCCCGAGGTGAGGAATACTCCCATGATGCAAAGTGGTCTGGCTCTCCAAGCACTGAGCAGATAAAACAAGGTCTAAACTCTTCCATCTATCTGTCTGCTCTCTCTCTCTCTCTCTCTCTCTCTCTCTCTCTCTCTCTCTCATCTATCTATCTATCTATCTATCTATCTATCTATCTATCTATCTATCTTCTATCTATCTATCTATCTATCTATCATCTATCTATCTATCTATCTATCTGATATATGCAGTATATATTCTTCCAGATGTACTACAACTCTTCCTGATTTCTAAAGAGCCTTTAGGTGCCTGATTATGTGGTTGGTGGTGTGATACACCCATTTCACAGCTAGGACAGCTGAGGGGCAGCGAGGGGCAGTGACTGGTCCACTCCCTCCGGGACCCAACCCAGCGTCCCCTGAGCCGGAACCTCCGTTTCGCCCGGGGCACGGGCCGGAGACGCTGAGAGCAGCCACCTGCTCTGTGGCCACGCGCGCCCTCTCCCGTCCCGCCCCGTCTCTGGCTCGCCGTGGGAAGTTCACGGCGTCTCAGGTTGCCGGGCTGTCTCTCACCCCGGGTCTGAATTGCAGCTGAACAACCCCGAGATGGTGGAGGGCCTGGTGCTCATCAACGTGAACCCCTGTGCCGAGGGCTGGATGGACTGGGCGGCCTCCAAGGTGAGCCTGGGCCGCGCCGGGGGGGTCCCGAGACGCAGGGGGTGGTGCCCTCGCCCCGGCCCCGAGGACCGTGGCACCGAGACCCCTCCTAGTGGCACCCTTTCCTGCTGCTCCCCACCCCAGCCGAGAGAGCAGTTTCCTCTGCTGTGCTTAGGACAGTCGGGCACCCATGCATTGGCCCTCGGGCACCCATGGGACTGCGGGCGAAGCCAGCAGGGTCAGGGCCGTCAGGGTCAGGGCCCCCGAGCCGGCGTGGACCAGCGTCGTCTGGGTAGGAGTCTTTGCCGGGGACCGAGCATCGGCTGGGCTTTTCCAAGATGCTGAGAATAGAAAGGTGAACAAGACCAATGCCTCTCAGCCCCCCTAGTACCAATGAGAAAGAAAGATGCATTTGGTACTGACCCGATGCCACTCAGTTTGATGACAAGAATGATGAGCTAACACGTAGCAGGGGTGGGGAACGCCCGGCCCGCCGGCCCTGTCAGGCCCTGAAATCGTTCGGTCGGGCCCTGCCAAGGCCTCAGGGGTGAGTTAATTCAATGTTGGACCCTGTCGAGCAGGCTAGTTTTTAAGTTAATAATGTTGTGTGGCCGGTGAAGGACGCTGTGCGTATCCAGATGGCCCTGGGCAGGGGAAGGGCCCCACCCCTGGGTGGTTACCAGGTGCTAGCTCGGCTCCCTGTGGCTATGTGTGCGTGGCCTGTTGAATCCTCCCGGGATGGTCATGCCATTCACAGAGGGGGAAACTGAGGCTCCCAGTGGGTAAGGAGGCTGTGCAGAAGGAGAGCTGGCTGACTGGAGAGCCCTGGGCCTCCCCCGGCCCCGGCCAGCCTCCCCCAGGGCTGTGCTCACGGCTCCCAGGCAGCGGGTGGCGAGGCCCACCCCCACCCCAGTGCCGCCGGGCTGGGCACCGAAGGGGCTGGGCACGTCCCTTCCTGGACGCGAGGGGCCCTCATTGTCTCGGGAAGCTCTGCTCTGGCTGGGGGCCTAGGGTTCCTGTTTATTTAAAAACGGTGATTGTTGTTTTTATAAAAGCCCCTGTATTTGCCAAGGAGATGGGGAAACCGTTCTCGTTGAAACAGGGCAGAGCCTTTTGAGCAGGGGGTGATCCTGGCCTCTCATTTTGAAAGTGTATTTCTGCCAAGGTTGGGGTGGCCGTCGGGGACAGGGAGATTAAAGGGGTCGTGCGCCGCCCCCGCCTCCCTCCGCGTCCTGGCCGGCCAGCCTGGTCCTGCATTTCTCCCCGGAGCACGGGGCCGGCAGGCGGGAGCCTTTCCCTCCGGCCTGCGTGACATTTGGGAGCGGAACACACTCCCCGTTTTTTATTTTATTTTCCAGCAAAGGAAGTGACATTCCACTCCGCCAGTTTGGCTCCTGGGTAGCTGCTCAGAGCCAGACGTGGAGGGCTGGGGACACCGGCCATTGGCTGCGTGCAGCCTGAGGAATGTTTGTGGGGTTTTAATATCTGCGCCCTATCCTTCCTTTTCGACCCCAGCCCTGGAGAAAAAAAGACCTACCTCCGAGGTCTGCTGTATGTCAGGCCCTGGGGTCAGATCCTGTGACGTGTGGCCGCTCCCACAATCCTCATCGTGACCGGCACTTTGAAGTTCCCGGCAGCCCCAGCTACCGAGAGGCAGTCTGAGGTCCAGGGGCTCTGCAGCTGCCTGGGCCACACAGTGGGACCCTGGCAGTCAGCACACATTATGGAGCTGCTGTCTGTCTAGCACTTAGGGAGCCCCTGCTGTGTGCCTAGCATTTATGGATCACCTGCTGTTTGCCTAGTATTTACAGAGCTTGTGCTGTGTGCCTAGTATTTATGGATCTCCTGCTACGTGCCTAGCATTTATGGATCTCCTGTTGTACGCATGGCATTTATGGAGCTCCCACTGTATATCTAGCATTTATGGAGCTCCTTCTGTTTGCCTAGCATTTATGGAGCTCCTTCTGTTTATTTAGCATTTATGGATCTCCTGTTGTACGCATGGCATTTATGGAGCTCCTTCTGTTTGCCTAGCATTTATGGATCTCCCACTGTATATTTAGCATTTATGGATCTCCTGCTGTATGCATGGCATTTATGGAGCTCCCACTGTATATCTAGCATTTATGGAGCTCCTTCTGTTTGCCTAGCATTTATGGAGCTCCCACTGTATATCTAGCATTTATGGAGCTCCTCCTGTGTACCTAGCCTAGCACTGTTGTTAGAGAGAGAGAGAAAGAAGGTCATTCATTTCTTTGGTAACCGCAGTATATTCGGAGAGAGGAAAGTGGCTTAGGGACAATGTAGAGGGTGAGCCCAGCAGATCTGAGGTGGGGGCGCGGGGAGCCTGTGTTTAGAACAAATGCATGGGGTCCTTCCTGCTGACGACCGGTGCGCTCCGGCGCAGGGAAAGCTGGGAGCAGGCCGGGTCCGTCCCGCACAGCTGTGCGTGCCCCTTCTGTGCCCAGGCTCCCAGAATCGTGATGGGTGGAGAGCCAGGCCCTGCCTTCTGGGGCTGCAGGGCTGGAAGGTAACCAGAGGCTGTGACCGGGTTCCCGTCCCTGGGGCATCCTCAGACCCGAGTGCTGGGAAGCCCAAGGACCTGGGGCTGGGCTGACCTCATTTCGCCCCTGCAAATGCCTTCTTCCTAACCCCCGTATCCTCCCCAGATCTCCGGATGGACCCAGGCCCTGCCGGACATGGTGGTGTCCCACCTCTTTGGGAAGGTGAGTCGGGGGCCTGGACTCGGTCAGCCCCTCCAGGTTCTTTGGGCTGATCTCTTCTTTGAACAGCCAGTTGGCCTCTTTGTCGCGTAAATGCTTGCGGGCGGTTTTGACAACAGCGCGGCTTGTCATCCGCCCCCTCCCTCCCCCTCGGGCTCGGGTCGCCTCTGATCGCATCAGGCCGTGTGGTGAGACCCCCAGCGTCTGCCGTTGCGCAGAGGAGAACCAGAGCCAGCTCCGAGCGCGTTTGTCCAGCGTCACGTTCAGAAAGGGACCGGGAGCGGGAGGCCGAGGCCCTCGCCCCATGGGAATCAGTGTCCCTGCCGGCACCTCCCCCTGCGTGAGCTGCTCTTGTCCTGCAAGCATGCCAACCTTCCCCGCTAAGAAACCATCCTCGGGAATAGTTGCATGGATGGGTCCGATTTCCAAAGCCTTTCCAAAGTGTACACCCTCCGTCAGAGCCACAGCCTGGAGGCGTGGGTGATATTAACCCCTTTTTTTCCGAGAGCACCGAGGCTCAGAGGTTAAGGCACTGTTCCCAAGACAGGGGCAGCGATGTGGTGTGAGGAAGGAGGCAGTTTTCTTTCTTTTTTTTTTTTAAAAAAAATATATTTTATTGATTTTTTACAGAGAGGAAGAGAGAGGGATAGAGAGTTAGAAACATTGATCAGCTGCCTCCTGCACACCCCCTACTGGGGATGTGCCCGCAACCAAGGTACATGCCCTTGACCGGAATCGAACCTGGGACCCTTGGGTCCACAGGCCGACGCTCTATCCACTGAGCCAAACCGGTTTCGGCAGGAGGCAGTTTTCTTCTCCGTTTAAGGTTCTTTGGGCTCACCTCCTCACCAGGTAGACACGAGACGCCTTAGCGAGAGAAAATGGCCGGATTTAACCACAGACCTTGGTAGGGATCCCGCAGGACGGGAGAGTCAGAGACGGGAGGGGAATGGAGTCATTGACACTCTGAGCTCAGGAGGAGGCGGTGCTCTTTGGCTCCGGAGGGACCTGCCACACGTCGGAAAGGCCATTTCTGGGGGCGACTCTTGCTGCGGGCCAGGCGAGGGGTGTGGATTTCTATAGACAGCTAAGCAGGGGGAGCGGGCGTTTCTTCCGAGTCCCCAGGATCTCGGTTGGCATTCGCTCAAAATAACTTGCAGCCCACTGAGGCACGTCTTGGGGTGGCTTGTTCTGAACCCCTGTAGAGTCAGCTCCAAGCCCGGAGGACTGACTTCAAGTCCGAACTCCAAGCGCTGAGCCTGGGGCTGGGGGGGGGGGTGGGGGGGGGGCACGCTTTGCCCGCTGACCGCAGCCTGCCTGTGGGGGTGGCGGCCGCGGCCCTGATGTTCCCGGGCCCCAGGCAGCATCGCCCTCCCCTGGTGCCGGAGTCACCCGGAGGTTGGCGAGGACGGGGACCCGCCCCTGACCCAGGGCCCGTGGAGGACCTTTCTCCTCTTTGCAGGAGGAGATGCAGAACAACGTGGAGGTGGTGCACACCTACCGCCAGCACATCATCAACGACATGAACCCCGGCAACCTGCACCTGTTCATCAACGCCTACAACAGGTGGGTGCCGGCCCGCACGGCCACTCCCAGGGCTCCTTCCACAGGGCTGGGGCGTGGGGTGAGGCCGAGGGGGTTGTAGTAGCCGCAGGAGAGGCAGCAAACACATCAGCAGGACGGGGAGCCCGGCTACCACTCCAGGCCCGGGGGCGCCAACATGAGTGGGACCCAGTCACGCCCTCAGGGTGGGGAGTACGTGCCTGCGCCCATGGTGACCCTAGGAAAGGACAGGTGTGAGGACAGGTGTGGGGACAGGTGTGAGGACAGGTGTGGGGACAGGTGTGGGGACAGGTGTGAGGACAGGTGTGGGGACAGGTGTGAGGACAGATGTGGGGACAGGTGTGAGGACAGGTGTGGGGACAGGTGTGAGGAGAACTGTGGGGAGAGCTGTGAGGACAGGTGTGAGGACAGCTGTGAGGACAGGTGTGAGGACAGGTGTGAGGACAGGTGTGAGGACAGGTGTGGGGACAGATGTGAGGACAGGTGTGGGGACAGGTGTGGGGACAGGTGTGAGGACAGGTGTGGGGACAGGTGTGAGGACAGGTGTGGGGACAGGTGTGAGGACAGGTGTGAGGACAGGTGTGGGGACAGGTGTGGGGACAGGTGTGAGGACAGGTGTGGGGACAGGTGTGAGGACAGCTGTGAGGACAGGTGTGGGGACAGGTGTGGGGACAGATGTGAGGAGAGCTGTGAGGACAGGTGTGGGGACAGATGTGAGGACAGGTGTGGGGACAGGTGTGGGGACAGGTGTGAGGACAGGTGTGGGGACAGGTGTGGGGACAGGTGTGGGGACAGGTGTGGGGACAGGTGTGGGGACAGGTGTGAGGACAGGTGTGGGGACAGGTGTGAGGACAGGTGTGGGGACAGGTGTGGGGACAGATGTGAGGAGAGCTGTGAGGACAGGTGTGAGGACAGGTGTGGGGACAGGTGTGGGGACAGGTGTGAGGACAGGTGTGAGGACAGGTGTGAGGACAGGTGTGGGGACAGGTGTGAGGACAGGTGTGGGGACAGGTGTGGGGACAGGTGTGAGGACAGGTGTGGGGACAGGTGTGAGGACAGGTGTGGGGACAGGTGTGGGGACAGGTGTAGGGGCAGGTGTGGGGACAGGTGTGGGGACAGGTGTGAGGAGAGCTGTGAGGACAGGTGTGGGGACAGATGTGAGGACAGGTGTGGGGACAGGTGTGGGGACAGGTGTGGGGACAGGTGTGGGGACAGGTGTGGGGACAGGTGTGAGGACAGGTGTGAGGAGAGCTGCGAGAGGAGCAAAGCACCGGGGTTGGGAGGAAGCCCAGGAGGCTGCTGGGAGGCGGTGAGTCGTTCCCAGGATGAGTGACGCCTGCACACGGCCTGTGGCAAGGACGCAGGCCTCTCATCCGTAACTGGGTGCCTACCTGTCGGGAGCTCCACCGGAGGAGGGGCAGCTCGGGGCCACGGGGGCGAGCCCGAAGTTCTGGAATCTCGGGGAGTCGCTCAGCCCGCTGAGCCACGCTGCCCGGCTCCCCCAGAGGGGCCAGAAGGGAGCTCAGGGGCTGTCTCCATCCTCCCGTTACTGACGTGACGTCGTGGCGTGCACGGTGCCTCTGAGGACGTCCAGCGTCCGGGGCGGAGCAGAACGGCCAATGGCAGGACCTCCGGGCTGTGCTCAGAGGGAGGGCTCCCCGGTGGGTGGGGAGGTCTGCTGACGTAACTAACGGTGCTTCCGTCTTCCTCTGCAGCCGGCGGGACCTGGAGATTGAGCGGCCGGTGCCAGGCGTGCCCACGGTCACCCTGCAGTGAGTTCCTTTCTCCCCCATCTCTGTCTGGTTTGCTTGGCGCCCCGGTGCCCACACGGCCTTCTTCCGAGTTTGGCAGGACTGCCCTGTGCCAGGACATCGCCATCAGTGCCAGAGACCCATCCATGCAACTATTCACAAGATGTGTCTCCCCCTCCCCCCAGGGCTGGGCACGCCCAGTCTCACTCTCCTCCCTGTGCAGGTGCTCAGCTCCCCGGCGGCCCCGAGACCCAGGGTGGAGCTTGGAGCTCAGAAAAGTGCTCACTGCACTTGGGACAGAATTTATTAAGCACCTACTTTACATTGAATGCTGTGCCTGCCTTGCCTCACAGCGCCTGGGGGTGAAGGGAGCCCGGGACCCACCCATAATGCCCTCTTAAACCAGGGGGAGAACACAGTCCCGGAAGCCAGCAGCTGTGTCCCGCCGAAAGTGACAGTCATTTTTGGGTTCCTTGAGTGAGCCCTATTACCCCACACCTGGACTCGGCACATGCCAGTTCCTCGCCAGCTTCGTCCTTGGTGTCTCTGAACTTGATTGCTGGCCACGTCCCACTCAGCCCTCCTGGAGGAGAGGGTGTTTAAAATATAAGAACATCAGAGCCTAGAGATTCTCTGGTGAAATTCATACTAAAGTGTAAATGACTTACCGATCGATGTTATTCTAAGAACAAAGCGGAGGATGGAGGGAGGATGGAGGAAAATGAGCAAAGGGCACGGGAGGAAACAAAATCATGTTGTTAGGACCTTGGCAGGCCTGGGAGTGTGCGGGTCTTTAAAGGAACCGCGTGTTAACGCCCCCTCGTCTCCCTGCCCCCAGGTGTCCGGTGTTGCTGGTGGTCGGGGACAGTTCGCCCGCCGTGGATGCTGTGGTACGTAGACTCCACCCGCTGGTTTTTGTGCGCAATTCAGCATCCACATCCTCCCCATCTCTTTCCTTTCTTCCGCCCATCCGGGCAGGTGGCATCTTCTCATTGCCACGATGGCCTTGGCCAGAGGCCCAGCCACCCGCCTCTCTCCCTGGTGACCGTCACCCTGGGTGCTTGGCAGTGGGCCCTCCGTCTGCCCTCCCAGCGCCCCTCCCTGCCCATCTGCCTCCCGCTGGCTTGTTTCTATGAGCCTGTTTTCCCCTTGGCTTCCTGGCCAAGATGCCTTCCTCCCATTTGGGAGGCCTGGCTGGTGCCTGATTGTCTGGCAGGACAAGGGGCACCTGGGAGCTGGGCGTAAGCACGATTTCCCGGCTTATTTCACCCTGTACTTCCCACCAGGGGCTGCAGAGCAGGCTCCGCCCTGGGTCATGTCATGGAGACCATGACTGTTGTCATTGCCCCTCGGTTAGATGCATCCACAGAGACGTATCGTTCACATCAGGGGAGGAGGTTCCCCGCGGGCACTTGGGACATCACAGGACACAGCTGGCCTCTGCCCCGCGCTGGAGGCACTGTCAGGAGGGTCAGGACACGGAAGAGAGAAAGCAGCTTGGGCAGGGCGTCGCGTGTGAAGACTGGTGCTTGGGGCTGGGGTGTCCGACCTCTAGACTCACCGGCCTCAGTGGCTGAAGAAGGCCACTCATTCAGTGAATATTTCTAGAGCACCTTCTACATACTAGGGAGTCTTCCTAACCGCCCCCCAACTACAGCAACCTCCTTTTATTGATGCGGACACTGAGGCTCAAAGAAGTTAAGTAACTTGTCTAAGGTCACACAGCTAGCGATGGCAGGGCTGGAATTGAAAGCCACATCTGTTTATTTCATACATATACATATACATATACATATACATATACATATACACTGAGTGGCCAGATTATTATGATCTCTGAGCACATAATAATCTGGCCACTCAGTGTATATCCTATATAATAAAAGGCTAATATGCAAATTGTCCCCTCGACCAGGAGTTTGACCAACAGGCAGGCCGGCCAACCACCCATGTCCCATCCCCCTGGCCAGGCTGGCCAGACCCTACCCATGCACGAATTCATGCACCGGGCCTCTAATACACACACACACACACACACACACACACACACTGAGTGGCCAGATTATTATATCTCTGAACGCATAATAATCTGGCCACTCAGTGTGTGTGTGTGTGATATATATATATATATATATATATATATATATATATATATATATATAATTTCAGAGAGGAAGGGAGAGGGAGAGATAGAAGTATCAATGATGAGAAAGAATCTTTGATCAGCTGCCTGCCTCCTGCATGCCCCACGCTGGGGATCGAGCCCACAACCCGGGCATGTGCCCCAACTAGGAATCGAACTGTGACCTCCTGGTTCATAGGTCCACGCTCAAACACTGAGCCATGCCAGCCGGGCAGAAGCCACACCTGTTTAATCTCAAAGCCCACGTTTCTTTCTTCTATGCCCGTGGGAACACTGGAGTCTGAGGATGGCGGCAGAGGGGATGGTGGCGGAGGGGATAGGGGGGTGGGCAGGGGGGGAGGTGGTGACTTGGGCTCCCGTAGAAAATTAACAGATTCCTCCTCCCTCTCCTTGTCCAGGTGGAGTGCAACTCAAAACTGGACCCAACCAAGACCACCCTCCTCAAGGTACAGGGACCGTGAGGGGGGTTGGCAATGCGCCCTTTGAAACTCCTGGGTTTTCTGCAAAACTTGAGTTGTGCCTGGCTTAGGCAAAGCTGTGGTCAGACATGATAGAAATAATGATTTACTATCTGTTCACACACTTCTCCTGGGTGCTGGCTGGTAAGGTGAGAGGTCAGAGGAGAGGATCGCTCCGAGGGACCCCAGGGTCTGTGGGCTGCAGCCTGTCGCCCTTGGGATCTGACCTTGACCCTGGGCTGTAGGGTGGCCAAAAGTGCCGAGGGCTTTGGGTTTGGTGATTTGGTAGCCACTTGGGGATTGGGCACCTTTCCCCAGGGCGGCCCATCGGGAGCCCCGGGAGCCGAGGTCTCGAGCCTGGCAGTCTCTTCCTGGGGTGGGGGTGGGGGGGCCTGTGCAGGGCACGCGTGCCAGGGCCTCCGCCGGCTCCTCCAGCTCCGCCTGGCCCAGCTCTGCCTCTCAGGTGGGACAGGGCCTCGCTGGGTGCTCGGGGAGCAGAGTGAAATGACCGATGGCATATCAGGAGGCACAAGTCATGGGCCAAGAAAGACAGTGCCGGGGCAATAGACGTAAAAGCAGCCTTGCTGGTGGGGCTGGGCGTTTGCCACCTGCAATGTGCGAGCCCCCTCAGCAGGCAGGCGGCGGGCAGGGCGGTGCCACTCGGAGCCGGTCCACAGAGGGAGGATGGGCTCGGCTGGGGTGATGGCACTAACCAGCCTCCTCTCTCCCAGATGGCGGACTGTGGCGGCCTCCCGCAGATCTCCCAGGTGAGTCCCACCTGCCGCTGCCCCCGGTGGAGGCTGTGCCTCTGAGATCTGTCACTGATTCCCCCTCCCTCCCTGCTCACCCCTCCCCTCCCCCCTCCCCCCACCCATGACCTCTGGTGATGCACATTACCGTGTATACACAGCGCTTACACAGCGCTTGAACGTGAGGTCTCACTGACCTCCCAGAAACCCTGTGGAGGAGATGACGGGGGCCCGGGGTGAGGCATTCGTCCAGCGGACACAGCTGGGCAGTCGTGGGCCGGGGTCGAGGTCTGCCCGACCCGGCGACCACAGGTGTCCACGTGCTGCTAGGAGCGTCCCTGTGAGGAAGGGACCCGCTCTCTGGTTCATGGGCCCCGCTAACTTCACGGGTGTCTGATGGGAAAGGGACAGTCAGGCCCGGCCGGCGTGGCTCAGGGGTTGAGCGTCGCCCTATGAACCTCGAGGTCACAGTTCCATTCCAGGTCGGGGCTCATGCCCGGGGGCAGCTGCATGGTGATGGCCTCCCGGGGCTCATGGCCTGGAACCCTGGGCCGGTCCAGCTCCCGCCGGGACGTGTAAACCATGTTATCACTATGGCTGGGGCAGCTCTGTTCTCATTTCAAGTAGAGAAAGAAAGAGAAGAAGGCAGGGAGGGGAGACGGAAGGGAAAATGGCACCCCTTCCCCCCATCACCCTCAGGGGCCCTGGAGGCGGGCCGTCTCAGCAGGCGGCTCAGGGTCGGGCTGGGAGGGTAGCAGGTGCCATCGCCAAAGGCGGGCGTTAAGTCATGATCACAGCTAAGCGGGCCCCACGGGGCGCCCATCTGCTCCCTATCACGTGGGCAAAACATAGCAACAGCTGAGACATTGAAAATATCTGTGTCCTGGCCTAGTGGGACCCCCGGGCACTGACTGGACTCGCCGCCCCCTCTTTTCTCTCGCAGCCAGCCAAGCTCGCGGAGGCCTTCAAGTACTTCGTGCAGGGCATGGGATACAGTAAGTCTGGCATTGCCCGGCGGGCGCTGGGCCAGGGCCGGGTGGGAGCTGGGAATGCAATGCCCCGACCCGGGGTTCGGATAAGAATTCTGTGCCGTCCTGGCCAGCGGCGGCTCTTTGCACACGGGCGGGTTGGGGGAGAGAGAGGTGCAGGGAGGGGGGAGCTGGGCCGTCGCCCTGGCACCACGGCGGCTCATTCTCCTCCAGGCTTGAGCAGCCGTTGTCTCACACCAGGGGGTGTGTTAGCTTTCGGTGAAGCCCAGCCTTCTAGGCACCAAGAAGACAGCCAGCAGTGAGACCAGGGACAGCTCTTTACTTTAGAGCAGTGCTTTCTGGAGAGACTTTCCGCTGTCCTGAGGATGGCGAGGATGAGGATGTTGCTGCTGATGGTCATGAAGGATTATGAATGAATCCTTCTTTTTTTTTTTTTTTTTTCTCATGGAACCATCCCCATAATCCCACGAGATACTCTTAGTCTCGTTTTACAAGGGACAGAACGGAGGCCAGGGGCAGAGCAGGGATCTGTGAAAGTTCTTTAAAAAATACAAAGCTCCAGCCGAAACCGGTTTGGCTCAGTGGATAGAGCATCAGCCTGCGGACTGAGGGGTCCCGGGTTCGATTCTGGTCAAGGGCATGTACCTTGGTTGCGGGCACATCCCCAGTGGGGGGTGTGCAGGAGGCAGCTGATGGATGTTTCTCTCTCATCAATGTTTCTAACTCTCTATCTCTCTCCCTTCCTCTCTGTAAAAAATCAATAAAAATATAAATAAAAAAAAATACAAAGCTCCCAAAAACCAAACCAAACAAAAACAAACAACTATAAAGCGCTGAGTCAGTGGGTGGTCAAGTTGCTAATAATTAGGACCGAGCGTGTCTTTGCTAAAACGTTCGATTTGGGCCCTGGCCGGTTTGGCTCAGTGGATGGAGCGTTGGCCCTCGAAGGGTCCGGGGTCCGATTCTGGTCAAGGGCACCTACCTCGGTTGCAGGCTCCATCCTGGCCCTGTTCGATTGGTGCGTCTCTCTCACATCCATGTTTCTCCCTCTCTGTCTCTCCCCCTCCCTTCCACAATCTCTAAAAAAAAAAAAAAATCAATGGGAAAATATCCTCGGGTGAGGATTAACAACAGCAAAAATCCCATTACACTTGGGGGTTGACGGGTACGTAGCGGCATGATTCCAGAACGGCCGCTTCCTGTGTCATGTTAACGTGTGTGCATCAGACACATGCAGTCCTGGTTGGAAAGGCAGCCCAGGACCCGGACAGACAAGGCCAAGGCCAAGGCCCGACACCCCACCGGGCCGTCCTGCGGCTGGTGCTCCGAGGCGCATGCCCTGCGGCCCTGGCCCGAGGTGGCGTCTCTGGCTCTCCTGCCCACTGCCCGGGCTATCATCCACGTGCCCACCTGAACAGGGACGTCTTTGTACGTCTGATGTCGCTCCCTTTCTCCCTGAGGCTTCCGCTGTTCGCTCGTTTAAAATAGTCACGGGCGTCTGACCACAGTCCCAAGGCGGGCCTCAGGCATGTTTGGTGTCTGGGAGGCTGAGAGCGGATGGCGAGCTGACTTCTAGGCTGTGGGTGGGGTCCGTGTCCCCAGGTGCCCTCTGTCAACAGAGATCCGCTGCCCGAGGGCTGAGCCCTCTCCCCGTGGGAAAGCGCAGGCAAGGGCAGTGGGAATAGCAAGCCGCCCCTGCTTACCTTGCAGGGTGCGAGCCATGACTCCTTTGTCTGGGCCTCTGCTGGGCTCGGATTTTTGCTCTGAAAGTGTATTCTGGCCCTCGCTGGTTTGGCTCAGTGGATTGAGCGTCGGCCTGCGGACTGAAGGGTCCCAGGTTGGGTTCCAGTCCAGGGCACATGCCCAGGTTGTGGGCTCGATCCCCAGTAGGGGGCGTGCAGGAGGCAGCCGGTCAGTGATTCTCATCATTGATGTTTCTCTCTCTCCCTCTCCCTTCCTCTCTGAAATCAATAAGAACATATAGAAAAAAAAAAAAAACGATGCTCGGCCAGGTGGGCACAGAGGAGGCCCCGAGGCTGGCGTGTGGCTGCTCCCAGCGTCCTCCCCCCTAACGGCTCTCTCCTCTCTCCCCAGTGCCCTCTGCCAGCATGACCCGCCTGATGCGGTCCCGCACGGCCTCGGGCTCCAGTGTCACATCGCTGGAGGGGTCCCGCAGCCGCTCCCACACCAGCGAGGGCACCCGCAGCCGCTCCCACACCAGCGAGGGCGCCCGCCTGGACATCACCCCCAACTCCGGTGCCACCGGGAACAGCGCGGGGCCCAAGTCCATGGAGGTGTCCTGCTAGGCGGCCTGCGCGCACCGCCGCCCCCTGGACTGTGGGACCAGAGTAGCTGCCCCTCCTCCGCCCCTCCCCACCCCCCGCCTGCCACACCGCACGCAACTCGGTATTAACCCCAAGCTTGTTTTGTACGAGGGAGCTCTGGCCGTGACTTTAGGTGGGGTTTGTCCAGGGCGCCCCCTCCAGGGCCGGGCGGGGTGGACCAAGGGAACGTAAGCATCTCAGAGTCCCGTGTGCATTGACGAGTGGCCTGGTGGCCGCTGGCTTCCCCTGCCTCCGAGATGCCAAACCGCCCCAAGTGAGAAGCCCAGCAGGAAACCAGGTCCTAATCCAGGCCTAGGCTGACCGACCGGGCATCCGGGCTCTCAGGGGCCTTTGCGGGGAGTCAGCCCACCTGCTTCTGTTTCCTCTCCCACTAAAGGCAAACCCACCCAGTTTCTGGAAACAAAACCCTCCCCTGGGTTGGGGAGGAGGGAGCAGGGAGCCCCGGGGTGGCTGGTGTAGGCAAAGCAGGCAGCGGGGACAAGAGGCGGAACTTTCGGGGAGGCTCGGAGGGTTTGGGAAGGCAAATCTGCGTAGCTCACTTGAAATCGACGTTTAAAGTTCGTGCAGACACACACTTTGCCATGCCGACGCACACAGGCCTGCTCTCCTGGCTTTTTTCTAATTAACACAAAAGGCGGGGACAGATCCTCCTGGCTTTGCTGCAACAACAACAAAAAAACCCGCCGACAAGTGCTTAGCACCATGGATTTAAGGCTTCGGCCCTGCTCCCTCCTCCTCCTCCCCCTCAGCCCCTGCTTCCCACCCCCGAGACGCGAGCGAATGGTTATTTCCTTCCTGGGGTAGAGCCTCTCAATACAGGGGTGCTTTCCTGGGGATCGAGGGACCTTCCCAATAGGTGTTCCCCGGCTGCCAGGAATCTCCATGCCGCGGGGCAGGGCGGGGGTGGGGTTGGGGTACCAGATGTAAATAACAGACTCCTTGTGGTTGGGATGGAATCCAGGGCGCTTGTGATCTCTGTGGATCTCGTCCCTGGTTTCCAGAGACCTTCTGTGATCGAGTTCCATCTTGGTTGAATCTGAGCTCGACGGCCCAACCTGTCTGACCCGGTTACATTCCTGGATCTTCACACAGACCTGTTGGCTTTAGTACGGGGTGGGGACTCCGGGGGGGAGCAGATGTAAGGGTTCCGGAATGTGTATCCCCTGGGATCTCCTTCCCTCTCCTGCCTCCCGCTCCTCCCTGCCCCCCCTAACCTCCTCTCTCTGAATGGGGCGGCACCACTGACATGTTTGGGTCAAGTTCCCGTACCACTGCCTTTCGATGTTCATCCCGGCTAACCATGCCTCTGCTAGGGAGTTTGACCAGAGGGAATGGGACGTTGTGAATGGGCTGCTGGGACCCCGTGGTCTCCGGGACCCCGGAGTTGGTGGAAGGGAGTCATCAGGCCTTGCAGGCCGCGTGAGGGGTCATGAACGATTCCATCCACCTGCCGCCTTCTATGGGAGGCTTCCCCTGACCTCGAGCAGAGGGTCAGGGGTCAGAGGTCAGGGCAGGAGTGGCTGGATCCAGACGGAAAACTGCTGTGTACACGTCTCTCCAGAGGAGTTTCTTAACGAGATATTTGTATTTATTTCCAGACCAATAAATTTGTAACTTTGCAGTGGGGTGTCCTTTTTCTCTGCCGGAGAGCGTGCGTGCGTGCGTGCCTGCGGCGCCGTGGTTTAAGGGCGGTCTTCCCTTCCCTGGCCCCAGCCACAGCTCCCTCGCCTTTGGCTCCATAGAGCATCGCTGCCCAATAAAAATGCAACGTGAGCTTCCCATTTTCTTTTTTCTATTTAAAATAATATATATATATATTTTTTAATTTCAGAGAGAGAGAGAGAGAGAGAAACATCCATGATGAGAGAATCATCGATCGGCTGCCTCCTGCACAACCCCCACTGGGGATCGAGCCCGCAACCCAGCATGTGCCCCTGACCGGGAATCGAACTGTGACCTCCCGGTTCCTAGGTTGACCCTTAACCACTGCGCTACACCGGCCGGGCAGCGTCCCGTTTTCTGGGGGCCACATTGAGAAAGAAAGAAACAGGTGAACTTAATGTTAGCAATGCATGTCACCCAGTGCATTTGGAATATTACCGTTTCCGCATAGACTCGCTGTAACCATTACTCAGGTCCTTCATTCTTTATGCTACGAAACCAGCGTGTCATTCACACCACAGCCGCCTCGAGCCAGCCCAGCCCCAGGCCAGCACAGGGCGGTGGGTGCACTCCTCGACCTGCACTAACAGGGAAACGGCCCTTTACAGCTCCCGATCCTTCTAGAAACGTCTGTGGGAAGACCACTCCCTTCCTCACATCCAGTCACAACCACTCCATGCGTGCTCCTACTGAGAAAGAAAAAGTAAACACCACGGGGTTTAATACAGCCTCTCACTATTATCGAGACTTAAGACCAGTTTAAAATGGACAAAACGGTTACAAAGATAGCACGGTGAGCCGCCGTGGACCCCTGTTAACCTGAGAAACATTAAAAACGTTAAAACATTAAAAATGCTTGTGAGTTTATGAGCCGAACTGCGGGGACAATTGCTGGGAGGCAGGATCTCCCTGTGTTGAGAGAACGTTCCGGAGAAGGGCCGTTTTGCTCCATGTTTTATCCATTGCAATCAAAGGAGGAGACGGAAGTGGGTTAGAGGCACTCCATTGGAGATAGAATAGGGAGGCGGGAGAAAGCACAGCAGGAAACCTCTGGGATTGGATAAAAGGGAAAATGATGGACACATGCTGCTTTTACTGGGGGCGGGAGGGGGGGTGCAGGATAATTAACAGTCAGCAGTGAACAGTGAACAGGACAACAATGAGGGAGTTTGTGGTCTGCGCCCTAGTGCATGGGTTGTGCCCTGAGGGGCCCAGGAAAAGGGAAGTTACGAGTTACCCCGACATTCCACAGGTATGTCACATTCCACAGGTATGTTAAATTCCACAGGTATGTTTCGTTAGATGCAGAAAGACCATAGACTCATAGCCGCTCTTTGTCAGGGGAGATCCTGGCCTAGGACGTGACTGCCCACTGTAAACGGCATTTTAATTTCCAGAGGTTTATGGGCAGGCCATCCCTGAGGTCTCTGGGTTTGCAAGGCCGCCGCCCAGGCCCTCCCTGAGTTAGTCAGGTTCGCAGGTGGCCCTTTTGCGTCCACACCCCTCACTCAGTTTCCCTTACTAGTATTTTTAATTTTGTTTTTACGTTTAAATCGATGAGAGCGGGAGATACATGGATTTGTTGTTCCGCTGACTTGCGCACTCCTCGGTGGCTGCTTGAATGTGCCCCGACCGGGGTGGAACCCACAGCCTTGGTGTGTCGGGCTGATGCTCTAAGCAACGGAGCTGCCCGGCCAGAGTCCCCTTGTTCTTATTAATGCCTTATGTCCGTGGTCGGCAACCTGCGGCTCGCGAGCCCCATGCGGCTCTTTGGCCCCTTGAGTGTGGCTCTTCCACAAAATACCACGGCCTGGGCGAGTCTATGTTGAAGAAGTGGCGTTAGAAGAAGTTTAAGTTTAAAAAATGTGGCTCTCAAAAGAAATTTCAATCGTTGTCCTGTTGATATTTGGCTCTGTGGACTGATGAGTTTGCCGACCACGGCCTGAGGTTATTATGGCACAGCGGTCACGACTAAGCGACACTGACACGTTATTATTCACTAAGCCCCACGCTTTATTGGGATTGCACGAATTTTGCCTCACGTGCCTTCCTGCCCCAGGACCCGCCCCAGGACACCCAGGGCCTGTAGTCACGCCTCCATAGCGCCCGGCCTGGCACCCTTGCTCACTGGCCGTGGTGACCGGGAGTGTGAGAAGCCCGGCCAGGCTTGTGCAGGCGGCCCTCCGTGCAGGTGTGCCCGGTGCTTCCCTCTGGTCCGTCAGAGTCTGAGTCTTTGGGATGAAGACCCCGGAGGCCCTTCTCCTGACGAGTCAGCATCCTTTATCGCTGATGAGCGTACCCTGGACCACCTGGCTCAGGCAGCCTCTGCCAGGTTTTCCACTGCCCCTGCCTTCTCCACTCCCCTCTCCAAGCAAGGCACCAAGCGCAGCCCACACTTAAGGCACCCTCCCTTTTATTTTTTAAATATGTTTTTATTGATTTTTAGAAAGAGAGGAAAGGAGGGGGATAGAGAGATAGAAACATGGATGAGAAAGAAACATCATTGATCAGCTGCCTCCTACACGCCCCAGCTGGGGGGTCGAGCCCGCAATCCAGGCATGTGCCCTGACGGGGAATCGAACCGGCAACTTCCTGGTGCATAGGTTGATGCTCAACCACTGAGCCACACCCGCCAGGCAAGTCACCCCACCCCCACCCCCCCGTTAAACAGCATCATGCTGTTCCTTATTCTGGTTTTCCTTCCCGTACCCTGAGGGTTGTCTGAGTGGGTCATCAGCGGAAAACACGAAGCCGGCAGCGTGGTGCGGAGTGGACGGGCTGTAGTCCGGCCTGTGGCTCAGGAAATGGGTTTGGAAGTTGCTGATTCAGCGCAGAGCGGGGGGGCGGGGAGGGGCGGGGACAGCATCCCAGCCGAGGGGCCCGCGTGCACGCCAGCATGGGTGGGAGGCGTGTGCATGCATGAGAAACCCGTGGTCCAGACCCGGGCAGTGACTGCATGTTGTATGTGGCTGGAGGCCAGGCAGGGAGAGGGTTAGACGCCTAAAATAAAATCCCTAGGATTACAAAAGCAACCACTAACAGTGAAGGAGGACTGCTCGGATGTGGCAATCAGGGACATAGCAACACGTGCTTCTTTTTATTTTTCTTTTCTTTCAAATATTTTTATTTCAGAGAGGAAGGGAGAGGGGGAGAGAGAATCGTCAATGATGAGAGAATCACTGATGGGATGCCTCCTGCACGCCCCCTACTGGGGATGGAGCCCACAACCCGGGCATGTGCCCTGACCGGAAATTGAACCTTGATGTCCTGGTTCATAGGTCAAAGATCCACATTGAGCCACGCCGGCCAGGCACCACGCGCACTTCTTTACGAACAAATTAGTGACGAGGAGGCGGGCTCCGGGGAGCTGCCGAGCAGTGATGAGCACAATGCCGTGGAGTCCCACCACGGCTGCGCTAAGAAAACCGGATGTGACTCCGCTGGTGGGATCGGGGTTCGAGTCTATGTTGAGACAGAGCAAATGCTACATGGCTATTAGAGGGCAGCGAGAACCAAGACGCATGTTCTCCCGTCCAGACCGTGGCCCCTGGGTTCTCTCCGTGGACTCCTGGTCGGAGGCCCCAGGTGAGGAAGCCCGGCTCCAGGCCCAGGTGGGCAGCGTGCAGGCCCCTAGGATTCAGCATTCACAGTAAGTGCCTCCTCTCCTGTGTCCCCTCCTGAGTCGGAGCAAAGGAAAGGCAGGTGACGGGAACACCAGCGAGTGCTGGGCCGCGCAGTGGGACACACCCAGCTTTGGGCGGGGCCGGCACAGACACCCTGGGCCTGCCCCCACCAGCTCCCTGGGCTCAGGCCTCCACGGAGGGAGGGGGGAGGAAGGGAGAGAGGGAGGGAGCGCGGGCGTGTGCAGGTGTTTGCTGTTTGGAGACGCTGTGCCGGAGGCTGTTTTGCCAGCTGGGATCCACCTTTGTTCTCCTGGCTGCTGGTTTTGGTTTCGTGCCCTGATCCGTGGGTCTCCGCAGCAGCTGGAGACCACGCGTGCCCCCAGATCAGCCACCTGCAGGGTGTGTGTGGACAGCGAGGTCCCCACCTGCCCGTCTCAGAGGCAGCCGCGCAGTGCCAGGCGTTCCTTCTGCTGGTTCCAAATGCAGCCCCAATCCGTCTGTTAGCCTTGCGCTCCCCAGGCTGCGTGGGGCCCTTCACCTGTGTCCCACGTGGAACGCGAGGGCAGAGGGGAAGCCTGACCCTATGGGTTGCAGGTGGGATTAGGGAGGGGTCCTCCCGGGCAGATCAGCCTCCTTCCTCCTAACACCAGATTGGTCTGCAGCTCAAGCACAAAGTGGGGGTCCTAACCCGAGGACTACAGGCCCGTAGGTCCTTGGACCCAGAACCAATCAGGTCTTGGTGTGCCTTAAGGGGGAAGAATCTCATTGGCCCAGCTGGGCTCAGGTGTCCACTCACTGTCCAATCAGCTATGACTTGGTTCACTCTAGTCCCGCCCCCTCCCCCCACAAACAGGCAACAGGGGCTCCCAGGAATGGATGTAGTTTCCGCAGGTGAATTGCTGTGTCCTTTGCAGAATTACATCCTGTGGCAGCAAACTCAGTTGCAGGTTAGGCCTCCCCCTCATCCCTGCTCGGAGCAGCGTCTCCTGCATGCCCCTCCCTCCCAGGGAGCACTGACCCCGTGACACGGGCACCTGGGCAGTGGCGGCCTCGGGGGCACACCTGGCCTTTATAACGGGCATCCCCTTCCCTTCCCTTGTCCCCATCGCTAGCATTTCTTCTGTATCTTCAGCAAGTGTCCGGCACATAAGAGGCTGGTGTTCAATGAGTAAACGCTTCCCCTGGGAAGAGTAATATTTAGCCTATGTTTTAGTTTCTTCCCCCCTTTTCTCTGTCGCTGTGAGGCTGAGTCATCCTGGCTTCGTAGATTAAAATAAATCCAAGGCTCAAGAGATTAAATGGCTTGCCCAGCCGTTTCTAAAACAGATGACACCCTCCTGCCTTTAAAACAGCTGACGGACGCGAGCTTCCATGGATGCCCTGGGATGAGAGCATCTGTGAGTTCCCGGGACTAACATTGTGGGACCTGGGCTTTGATTGCCTGCAGGGAGCCTGGCGCCCCGTGCCTGCCCCCTCCTCGCTAAACAGTCCCGCCCTGGTGGTGACTCTCTCTTCCCGTGGTTTCTGTCCGGTTCTCAGACCCTTTGTTTCCTCAGCTGGAGAGCTAAGGTGTTCTCCCCGCTGTGGATAAGCCTGCTCCTATTCTAGCAGCTCCTCTCCCCTTCCATGGGATGGACTAAGAAATCCCCGTTGTTAATACTGCGGGCAAGGCCCAGTACTCAGGTTTAGCGTGGAGGTCTGGAAACGCTTTTTGCGGAATATAATCTATGTCCAGGGGCTTGGCGTCCAGTCTCCCATCTCCTTAGAAGTCTTTTTACTTTTATTTTTTGTGTGCCCTTGGCCAGAATCAAACGGGAACCCTCCAGTCCACGGGCCGACACTCTATCCACTGAGTCAAACTGGCTAGGGCTGGAAGTCAGTCGGGCTCAGTCCTACATCTGGAAAGAAGCCAGGTTCACCTAGAACGTGGCTCTCGACTGCAGGAGAGGTCTCTGCATTTTTATTTCCTCAGCGGGGGCCGGGGGTGGAGACCGGGGGCATCTCAGCTGCATGCTTTTAACCTTCAGAATAAAATGCTGCGGCCATGTCATTCTGCTAAAGCGCACAGCTGCGCTGAGTAACTGGGAGGGTCTCACTGGCTCTGCGGAACGGTGTGTGAGTGAGGCAGCATCCCATCTGCCAGGAGAAGGGCGCTCCGAGGAGTGGGACGGATGGAAGGTCTGTATCGGCAGAAAGGGGGTGGGACACGAAGGATTTTGAAAAGTGGATCATTTCAGGCAAGCTCAGCTTCCTTTAGGGCCGTGGTCGGCAAACTCATTAGTCAACAGAGCCCAATATCAACCGTACAACGATTGAAATTTCTTTTGAGAGCCGAATTTTTTAAACTTATTCTAACGCCACTTCTTCAAAATAGACTCGCCCAAGCACACCAGCCAGATCCGCCCCAGGCAGGAACGTGAATTCCTCCTTCAAAGGTTCTCCGGTCTTGGGTGTCTCTTTCCTCTTCCGGGGACATGGAGCTACAGGGGCAGGCGAGGCGACCTCTCTGAGGGACTTGGTCTCCCCTGCCGCGGTGACAGAGGTGACAGAGGGGTCACTCACGCTGCGCCTGCAGGCCGCCCCACGAGCGAGGCAGAGTGGGACAGCTGAGATTTGGGCTTCAGCTTTGCGGGGCTGATTTCCGAGCCTCTCTGAGTCTCAGATGCTCTATTTATAAAATGGAGAGGAGAGACTTACTCTTAAATCGCTATGATCATGAGTAAGATCATGAGCACTTAGCATTGTGCTTGGGACCAAGTAATCACTCAGTGCAGGGGCATTTTATCATCATGATCGTTCTTCTTAGCTTTTCTGGACGTGGGGCGTGCCGCTCGGGGTCACTCTGGCTGCTTCCTCACTGGGCCCACGTCTCTGTCCCCCCATGGAGCTGAGACCTTCCAACTGGGGCCGGCAGAGGACAGGCCCATTTCTCAACACAGCTGCTACCTGGGGCATTCAGGCCCCCCAGCCCTTCCCACCCACTCCCGGGGTAACCCCCGATTCCCCCGACCAGGCTTCCTATGGCCCTGGGAGCTGTGATTCGTTTCCCAAACTGGAGTGTCTATGCAGTGAGAACTTTGGGTTTCTGCTGACTTTCAAACGGGGCTCCCCGTCACGGGGTGTCTGTGATCTGTAGAGGCAGGTGCGTTCCCCCTAAGAAAACCCAACACGCTCCACACAGGCTTAGAGATTCTTCATGGGGTCAGTTCTCCTCACACAGATTCCCTCCCCCCCACCCCCCCAATAACCCACTCTCCATGTCTCTGCGCCTATGGCACTTAAAGGAAGGATCCGCGGGTAAAATGAGAACGGCACGCGCTGGTGGAAGAGGAGGGCTTCCGAGTAAGGTAGGAACACGTGCAATCGCTTTATTCACCAGTGGGGTGCGGGCACCGCGGGGCGCCTGCATGGCCAGGCACCCAGGAGGTCGCAGTATGGGGGGCACAGCCTGGCCCTTTTGTCCTGGGTGGGCACCCCTCTGCAACCCACGCAGATCCCCTTTGCCGCGCATCACACGGTGTGCAGTGCTGGGCAGGCCGAACCGCCCGTGAGCGGGGCCCGGGCTCTGATCCGCAGGAGGGACGGTGCACAGGGGAGGCGTGGGATTGTGTCCACCTCGTGTGTTTCTGGGCCCTGGGCACCTAAGTGGCCTGAAGGCCAGGGTCTCCTCTCCTGGAAAAGGCCGCCGAGACAGTAAGGAAGGCAAACAAAACGAGAGCGCGGAGTCGCGGACGTGGACGTGTTTTCCTGCCCTGACTCGCCTGGAAGCGCTGAACGTGGGAAAAACATCGGGGTGATCAGGCCAGTCAGCTGGGGTTGCAATCCCGACCACCTCCCGGGCCAGCTGGGCGGCCGTGGCCCCGTTTCCTCACCTCCATGAGCTTCCGTTTCACATTTGTAAGAACAGAAATCGTAACGGGCACTTTGCAACAGGCCCCGAAGTGTCCGTGCGCCAGGGCGTGGGCGGCACCGGGAGCAGGGCACGCGGCAGGTACAGAGTAAGAGAACAGTAACTAGTTCTAGTTCACTAACAAGGTGAGGACTGGCCTCCTCTCCACGGGGACAGCTTGTCGTGCTATTAGCTCCAACCCCTGTGCTCCTGGTCCCCGTTAAGTACGTTTGTTTCTAACCAACTGGTAAACCTCGGTCTTGTGCGTCAGAACGGGGTCGTGTGGGTCAGCAGACCCCAAGTCTGTGACGTGGGTCACTGAGGCAGAAAGAGACGATATGTCCTGGGCCCAGCGGCCCTTGCCACCCAGGCTGGTGCAGGCTGGACCCACCCCCTGGCCTGACCCACCCCCGGCCTGGACCTTGGTCACTGCAGGAGGATCTGGCCTGGAGGTCAGTGGAGGCTCCTTAAGGGCAGAGGAATGTCCCAGGACACCACTCTCAGGGGTTGGCGAGGCCAGGGGCTCCCCCACCTCCCCTGAGCCCCCAGGCCGGTGGGGGTCTGGCTTTGGGGAAGAGCCTGGCTCATCCCCCCCGATGGCTGTCCTGGGGGTCAGCAGCAGATGCGTGCTGTGTCCGTTGCTCCGTCTGAAAATTGGCTGACCTTGCTCTGCCCTTGGAGCCCTGACTGGGGGACTTGGCCCTGGAACAAGAATGAAATTTACCAAATAGCATTTCTAACGGAAATGACCCCCACGTGTACCCCTCACAGCGCAGGAGTGAAGAGGAACTTAACCTCAGCAATGCCCGGATTCACAGACACAGTCTTCCGTGAAAAATCCAAGCCCAGGAGCCATTCACCCCCCTTGGCAGATGTTTGGTGACTTTGGGGTACGTAAATCTTTGGGATCAGAGCTACTCTGGGGTGCTTTGGTCAGAACTGTCTATTACAGGGCCACTCAGCAAGGCCCGAGCAATAGACTGATCTGTTGTCCTCAATCCCATCGCTCCTGTTGGGTGGACCCAAGGAGTCTCGTGTTTGGCATCTCCAGGGGGAATTAGCGAGATCGAATGTCCAACTGAGTCGCTCCGTGGGACTCGGGACGCCCAGTGACTCGCACGGGCCGGGGTGGCCCAGACCGGATGGAGACAGGCGCTTTCTGCGGAGGGCACGCAGGATGCTGCCAAGGACGGGACCCATAGATGGGCCGGAGCAGCCGCACAGTGGGCCATTGGGTGCTCGGAGACAGGGAAGGGGCCACGGGTCTGGGTCAGGGTCACCGGAGATGAGTGGGAAGTGGACCAGGGAGGGCCAGTCCTGGGCCGCCGAGGGCTGGCTGCTTGGCACGTGGTGGGCCAGGCCCGAGCCCCGCGTGGGGTGCCCGCCTAATTGGCGATCTCTGAGAAGTCGGGGTAGAGGTCCAGATCCGCAAAGATGTCGTTGGGGTTCCTGCAGCTGAGGTTGCAAAAGCAGGCGTTGATCCACAGGACCCGGCGGGAGAAGCCGGGCCCGTCGGGGCACTGGAAGGGGACGTCGATGGTCTTGGACTTGTACGGGATGCAGCACCTGCTGTCCGTGCAGACCCCACAGTACTTGGGCCTGTAGGCGCGTGTGCTGACGCAGCCGGCGAGGGTGAAGTTCAAGGGCGCCTCCGGCTGGTACACAGCCAGACACTTCTTCCCTTCCTGCGGGAAAGGGGTGTCGGTTGGGATGCTCAGAGGACGAACCCCCACCTCTGCCCTCCCAGCCTCACGGTCCCTTTTCTCTCACCCCCTGTTTTTTAGATCTGCAGCATCTTCAAACCGGGAAGGCCCTCCCCCAAGCCAGCAAGACCCCCCCATGCGACGCAGGCGTCAACTGAGGCCCACAGACAAGATGGCTTTGCTCAGGTCCTGCCTCGCAGTCTGCAGTGTCCCTCCTTCCCTCCGCTTCTGCCCCCGCCCTCCCGCCCACGGGACACCCCTGCAGCTCCCCCATCAACCAAGTGCCCAGCCAGCAGTGACCGGGTACACGCTTTACCCCTCTTCCCCCTCCTCTGCTCCCCACAGCCTCTCACACCCACTCACTCAACCGGGCTGGTGTTATTTATTGATTTTTTTTTTTTTTTTTACAGAGAGGAAGGGAGAGGGATAGACAGTCAGAAACATCGATGAGAGAGAAACATCCATCAGCTGCCTCCTGCACACCCCCCACCGGGGATGTGCCCGCAACCAATGTACATGCCCCTGACCGGAATCGAACCCGGGATCTTGCAGTCCACAGGCCGACGCTCTACCCACTGAGCCAAACCGGCTTTGGCCGGGCTGGTGTTATTTAAAAGTCGCTCGCCCAGCTGGTGTGGTTGAGCATCGACCTAGGAACCAGGAGGTCACGGTTTGATTCCTGGTCAGGGCACATGCCCGGTTTGCGGGCTCCGTCCCCAGTGTGGGGCGTGCAGGAGGCAGCCGATGCATGATTCTCTCTCATCACTGATGCTTCTGTCTCTCTCTCCCTCTCCCTTCCTCTCTGAAATCAATAAAAATATATTTAAAAAAATAAAAGTTGCTCTGTCTCTCCCTTGGGCCACTCAAGAGCAGGGCTCTTTCAGGGCGTCTGGGGTCTGATTCCGTGCCTGGTACAGGGCAGGCGCTGGAAGGGAGGACTAAGGGCCCCGATATGTTATGGACGTGGGGCCCGGGCCACCATCACGTGCCGGCAGCAGCAGGCAGGTGTTTGACGCCAGCGTCCTCAGTCCCGTCTCGTGCCCCTGTCACCCACGTGGCTGGCCTGAGGGGTACACGGCAGGGGGGGGGGCGTGGGCACAGGGGCAGAGGAGAATGGCAGTCACGAGGGTCCCCCCGAATCACCAGGGGACCAATTCTGAGGTCCCTGGGTTCTCTCCAGAGAGACCCTGATGCTATTAACATCGTCACCACCGTCACTTCCGTTCCGTGAAATTCACCAGGCGCCCACACGTTACCCCGATAACGGTTAGGAGGTGGGCTTCCTAATTCCCATTTCACAGCGGCCCCCTGGGAAAGCTGGGAGCCAGGCTCAGAGCCCAGCTCCCGTGGAGCCCGAGACGCCGGCCCGCCCGGGGAGGGGGACCCACCTTGATGAGCGGCCGGATGTCCAGGTCGCAGGGCCGCAGGGCGCAGAGGCGGCTCTCCTGCGCGGGCCGGCAGCGGGCGTTGGCGTTGGACACCCGCGTGGAGACGCCCAGGCCGCAGCTGGTGGAGCAGGGGCTCCAGGGGCTGGTGTGGGCTATGCAGTTCCCGTGCCAGGGCTCGGCCTCGCCCATGACCGCTGCGGACAGACCCCCGACCCCCGTGAGTCTCCAGCCTCCGTCACCCCCACCCCCACCCCCGCCACCTGAGGGCCCTGAGACTCGGCGAGGACGGAGGCGGCCAGTCGGCTCCTAACAGTCCTGGGTCCCCGGGGACAGAAGGCCTGGCTCTGAGTCCCCCCTCCTCTCTGGATGGAAGGCCATCTCTGGGGACAGGTGGACCTGCATTCAAATCCCGCTCGACCGCCTACCGCTGTGTGACCCCAGACACCTGGGCCCGGCCCCGCCTCCTCACTGAAGCAGTACCAGCGGCCTCACGGGCTCGGGGCGGGGACAGGGGAGGTGTGGGGTGGGGGGCGATGGAGGTAATCTAGACACTGACTGAGCACGAGTCTGGCGTCTGCTTGGGGCCGGGAATAAAAGCCACGAGACCCTGTTCCTGCCCTCAGAGGTCACGTTTATCTGGGGGAAGGTCAAAGGCGAGTGGCTACCGCCCGGACCCAGCATTTCGTCTGGGTGAGGCTGAGGGCACGGTGCTCAAGGGGACACACAGTGCGTGGGTGCAGGTCTGAGCAGGGCCGCCTGTGTGTGTGTGGGGGGGGGTGATGGTAGCACCCCCTCCTGGGCTGTGGGTGGAAAGGTGGGCTCGCACCCGTGGCCGCCCAGGCTGCCTGGCCCTCAGTGAGCCCTCAGGTGCTGTGAGCTCACGTGGTTTCCTAACCATCGGCCAACAGACACCAGCTCTCGGGTGGGTCGTTAATGTTTCTCTCCTGGCACCTAGAATGCGCTCTGGCGGCCTGAGAAATGGAGAATGCAGTGAGCTAGGGATGGAGGCGGGGGCACGCGGGCGAGGCAGAGAGCCCACAGCGGGATGGGCCGGGGTGCCCAGACCGACCCCAGGAGGAAGCCAGTCTCACCCTGCGGAGCAGGAGAGACAGAGCAGGCAGAGGGGAGGGGGGAAGACAGATGGAGAGAGAGTGGGAGGGAGAGGGGGAGAGAGAAAGGGGCTGGGAGAGAAAGGTGATAAAAATGGGGGGGGGGGGGCGGTGAGACAAAAATAGGAAAGAAAAGCCATCTAATAGGATCAGAAAGGGGAAGGTGAGGCCTCATACCCCTCAAGGCTGAAGGTGTGCAGGGAACACTGATGCATGAAGGAGGGATGGATGGGGAGAGGTGGGGAGGGGAAGGGAGGGGACAGGAGGAGAGAGGAGGGGAGGGGAGGGAAGTGGGGAGAGGAGGGGGAGGACAGAGGAGGGACGGAGCTGGGTGAGCTGGGCTGTGAGGTGGAGGGAGAGATGGAGGGGAGGGATTTGCCTGAGAGGATAAAGGGCTTTGGTTTCTGGGTCACCAGCTAGGCAGGCAGGCAGGGGCTCTGCTGGTGTTTGGTCAGAATGGGGTCACTGGGCCACACACAGCGGGCAGACAGCCGCCCCCTCCCCCCTGTGGTGGAACTGCGGCCCTGGGCTTGCCAGGGACACAGCTCTCCTGTCACGTCCTCCCCACAGGGACTGCTCCTTCCTGGGGCTGGCTCAGCCCCCGGGGCACCCCAGCCCCACCCAGAGAGGCTGTGCAATCCTGGGCCCCAGCAGGGGGTGGGGTGGGGGGACTGCCCTCCTGCCTGGCCCAGCCAGACCCCCGCCCCTCTGCTCCCCTGCTCCCCTGCTCCCCCGCTTGTTCTTTTGGGAAACTCTCTTCTCTCGGCCTCTGCAAACCCCTCCTGTGCCGCCTGCCTCTGGGATCTGCCGCCCTCGGCTGCTCTCTCTCCCTCGCTGCACGTGGCGGTGGCTCAGGGGGACCCCGGGTCCCCCAGGTCTGCTGGCCGTTGGGGCTGGTACTACTTGAGCGGCAGGTGCCATTGGCATCTAGTGGGTGGGCGTCGGGGATGCTGCTTAGCATGGCACAGTGCACAGGCCCAGCCCGTCACAGGAATTACCTGGTCCGAAGGCCTCGCCTCCCCAGGTACCCGCCGCCCTGCACCCTCCCCTCCTGGACCCTCCCCTGGTCTGTAAGTGGGATCCTAATGAACCCACCTGCCTGCCTTTGCTCTCCACAAAGCCCTCCCTCAGGTCAGGCTCCAAGGGACAGGCAGAGCCGGGGCCCGTTCCTAGGTTACCCCGGGAAGGCAGGTCCAGAGGAGACTGCCTTCCCCAGGCCCGCCCTCCCGCACCTCACCCACGGCAGCACCCACGGCAGCACCCACCTAGGTCTCCCGCGTGGCGCGGCGCGGTCTTGCGCAGCCTCCGGGCTTCGTCGTCGCACACCCACTGCTCACAGCAGCGGCCGGGCAGGCGGACCCGCCGCGGGTGGCGGCACCAGAGGCGCGGGGGGCGCGCCCGCAGGCACAGGGGCGTGCAGCCCACCGCGCCGTCCACGCACGTGCAGTTGAACTTGCAGCTGGGCTGGAAGGACTCGCCGTTGCCGTAGCGCACCCCGTCCAGGACGCAGCCCACGCCGACCACCTCTGCGAACACAGGGCGCGGTCAGGCCCAGTCCCCACCTGCCCCAGGGTCGCCTCCCACGGTGCACTGCGCCCAAACCCACGGGGGGGCGGGACGCAAGGGCAGGGCCCAACCCGCGAGGGGCCTGGGCAGAGGGCGGGCGGTGCCGTCTCAGCTTCAGCTGCTGCTCCTTGAGTCACACCTGCTGCCAATGTCAGAGGGTAAAGCATGGGGGGGGGGCGGGGTTCCGGGCAGCCAGCTCCCGCTCCTGTCCCCAGCACCTGCACAGAGCCTGGTACTGACACGTATGTGCCCCTGAGCTCATGGCTGTCAGCGGGCAGACAGGGAGAACCCATCGGAACACTCGGAAACAAAGGTCCCACCGAGTCCATGTGGACTGATGGCTGTTCTAGGCGCTGCAGATCCAGGTGTGAACCAAACAGGCAAAACCCACACCTCCCGGCGCTTCCATCGTAGTGGGGTGACCAGGGAGGACCAACAGATCACAGAACGCCGCTGGGGACACGGGCCAGGGAGAAAGGTGCGGCAGGAGGGGGCGCTGGGAGCTGGGCAGTCCCCGAGTTACATGAGGTGGGCAGGCAGGACCATGCCTGGTCATAACCCGGTCATTGTATCACTGTGTGGTGGATGGATGATGGATGGATGGATGGATGGATGGATGGATGGATGGATGGATGGATGGATGGATGGATGGATGGATGGATGATGGATGGATGGATGGATGGATGGGTGGATGATGGATGGATGGATGGATGGATGGATGATGGATGGATGATGGATGGATGGATGGATGGATGATGGATGGATGGATGGATGGATGATGGATGGATGGATGATGGATGACAGGAAGGTGCGGGGTGAGCGGTCCAGGCGCTGGGGGAGGAGCCCCTGAGGTGGGGCAGCCCAGGACCTGGGGAGGGGGGGTGCAGGAGACAGGGGAGAGCGGCTTCCCTGCAGGCTCACAGGAAGGCACACGGCGGTTGGAGCCTGGAGCCTAGAATGGGGCCTGATGCACAGAGGGCTCAGGTCACGGTTGACTCCATGAGATGAATTCTACTTGTCGGGAGCACGCATGGAGCTGAGGACAGAGAGGAGGTGGTAAGGGCGGTGTCAGGAGGCCGCCACAGCCATCCAGGCGACAGGGGGTGGTGCTTGGGCCAGGGGGGGACCGAAAGCCCTGAGGAGAAGGGCTCGGCTTTGGAGACATTTGACAGGAAGAGCTGCCGGGACTCTCTGAAGCCCAGCTCTGCCCTGTGAGAGGGGACGTGGATGGAGGAGTGCGGTTCCCCTGGCATGGCACCGGGGCCCCACTGGGGAGCTCTTTAGAACGCGAATGCCCCAAAAATAAATACAAACAAAAGAAAAAAGTAGAGAAAAAAGAAGAAAATAAAAGAGAGAGAAATTAAAGTTCAGATTTCCATGCCATGCCCAGATGGGGTGTGTGTGGGGGCCTGGGCTCGGTGTTTTGGCTTTCGGGCCTTGGCAGATCTGGAAAGCTTCCCAGGTGAATTCGGCCCGCACCCAAGATGGAGAACCCTGTGTCCAGAGCTGCTCATCTCCCGGGAGGTGCGGTGGCGGTGCTGGTGGCGCGGACTCGCCTGCCGCCTCAGCTGGAGATGGAGGGAGGTATGACGGCTGCGGGTGGGCCATCCCTGGCCTCTGGTGCCCCCTCCTCCTCCACTTTCTTTCTAAGGAACGGAAGGCCCAGCATTCGTGAATCTGGGGGCGTTTCCTTCCCCATCTCCTGTCTAATCTCAGACGTGCAAGTCCAGTTGGCCTGGCCAGCCTTCCTCTTATTGAAGGACTTGCAGGGAGTCAGCCCCCCCCTACCCCTGCTCTGCCATCGGGCCTCCAGTCCCCTCACCTGCCCCCTGGACTGTCAGCTGCATGGGAACAGGGACACTGGGCCATGCCTGGTCGTAACCTGGTCATTGTATCACTGTGTGGGTGGATGATGGATGGATGGATGATGGATGGATGGATGGATGGATGGATGAATGATGGATGGATGGATGGATGGATGGATGATGGATGGATGGATGATGGATGATGGATGGATGGATGGATGATGGATGGATGATGGATGGATGGATGGATGGATGATAGATGGATGGATGGATGGATGGACGGATGGATGGATAGATGGATGGATGGATGGATGGATGGATGATGGATAGATGGATGGATGATGGATGATGGATGATGGATGGATGGATGGATGAATGGATGGATGGATGGATAGATGGTTGGATGATAGATGATGGATGGATGATGGGTGATGGATGGATGGATGATGGATGGATGGATAGATGGATGATGGATGGATGGATGGATGGATGGATGGATGATGGATGGATGGATGGATGGATGAATGGATGGATGGATGGATGGATGATGGATGGATAGATGATGGATGGATGGATGGATGATGGATGGAAGGTGGGGTGAGCCCCAATCTTTACATTGGGCTCCTGCCATGGATCAGGTACTTAGCATCTCACACACATAAGAGAGAGGCATGATTTGTCACTTTTTCCCTGGAAAGCGACACTTACAAGGTCACGTGGCTAGCCTAACGTCATCACCCTGTTAGTTCTGGTGCCGGAATTGGAATTCAAGTTCTCCAGCTCCAAAGACCACGCCTGGCGAGTCTTCTCCTCCCTCCCCGTTCGCACAGGGGAGTCTGAGCCTGGACCCCGACCGGCCCCTCCTCCGAGGATGACCTGGGACAGGGCTGCGTGACTTCCACGTGGAAGAGTTAAACCACCGTGGCGCAGCAGCCCTCACGTCTGAGGCTGCAACAACCGCACGGGGCTGGTTCGAACAAGCTCCTTAAGTGACGTGCCCAAGGTCACGTAGCAGGCGAGCCCAGAGCCGGGATCCAAAGCCCACGTCCGCCTTAGCCTCCGCGATCCCGGCCGCAGCCGCCCCGCCCGGGCCTGAGCGGCCACATCACCGCCGCCAGTGTTTGCGCAGCAGAAACAGCAGGAGCGGCTCCGGAGGGCTCGCGCGCACAGTGTTTAGCTTGGCGCCCAGGGCATTGCCAACATCTCCTCTAAAACGCGCTGCCAACATGTACAAGTTATACCCAGATCTGGATTTGGGGATTTTCTTGAAAACCGAGCAGAACGGCCAAGACCAGGCTCACTTTTCTGCCGGCCACAGTGACTGGTGCCCAGGACCGGCCAACTCTGCCGCTGCCGCTCGCCCTGGCCACGCTGCCGCCGCCCCACCCCCTCCCTGCGGCTTCTCCGTCCCAGGTCGCACATGTTTACGCTATTTTTACCTCCCGCCTCGTCCTGAACTAGTTGTGGGCAGTCTCCAGGCAGGTCCAGCCTCTGGGGACGCCATGGGCCGAGCTGACCACCTGAGGAATTTTCTGTTTAGGGACCTGCTCCTTCTCTCCCCTGGGGCCCCGGGGCCGCCCTCTCTCTCAGGGTCAGGCCTGGCTCTTCTCCCCTGGACGAGGCCTCACGGACTCAGGCGCGAGGGCAGGGCTTCTGGGAGGACGGTCGGAAGAGCACTAGTGAGTGTGTGTGTGTGTGTGTGTGTGCGTGCGTGCGTGTGTGTGCGCGTGTGTGTGCGCACGCCCACATTTATGCATGAGGTGTGTGTATTGGTGTGTGTGTGTGTGCATGTGTGTGCGTGTGTGTGTGAGTGCACCTAAATGTATGCATGAGGTGTGTGTATTGGTGAGTGTGTGTGCATGTGTGTGCGTGTGTGCACATATGTATGCGTGAGATGTGAGTGTGTGCACATATGTATGCATGAGATTTGAGTGCGTGCGTGTGCACATATGTATGCATGAGATGTGTGTGCATGTGTGCACATATGTATGCATGAGATCTGTGTATCTGAGTGTGTGCACATATGTATGCATGAGATGTGCATATCTGTGAGTGTATGTGCACACACATATGTATGCATGAGATGTGTGTGTGTGTGTGTGAGTGTGTGTGTGTGTGTGTATGTTGAGGTGGGTAAAAATCTACCTCGACAAAAGAGTTCATTGTGCAAACAAGTTTGAGAAGCACAGGCTTCTACCGACAGCTCTCCTTTGGGGTGTGACCGTGGGCATGGCGTTTACAGCCCCGAGCAGGTCTCTGACACTTGCTGAACTTGATTTATTCCCCGTCTGCGAAGCTCCATGACCAGGGAGCCTTTGGGAGCCAGAGGCCTGTGAAAACCCCTGCAGGCCCGCTTTCTCACAGCCGCAGGAGGGAGTGCAGAGGTCGAGGTGGGGGCGCTGGGGCTGCAGTGAGGGCAGCGGGGCCTGAGAGACACAGAGGGGGGTCGGGGGGTGGGAAGGTGGCTCCCAGGCCCCTGGGGGGAGGGGCAGGCAGGAGAGGCGGCTCGGGCTGCGCAATCTCCGAGTCCGGGAGAGAATGTCTACAAGGCGCGGTGCCTGGCGCCTGGTGAGGGGTCCGTGCAGCCTGAGAGGAGAGTGTCCTCACGGAGAACTGAGTGACCTTCCTAATGACCTTGAAGAGCAGCCGTGGAAGCGGGGGAGGGCATGATGCGGGACCCCTCTGCCTGGAGGGGTCCTGGTGCAGGAAGGCTCGGCCACGTTCCTGAAACTGGCCTTGGGGAGAGAGAGCATGACTGACAGCATACAGTAGCCCCCTGTTATCCACGGTTTTGTTTCCCACGGGGTCAACTACGGTCTGAAAATATTCAAGAGAATATTCCAGAAATAAACAATTCAATGAACAGCTCATAGGTTTTAAATTACAGGCTGCTCTGGATAACGTGATAAAACCCCACGCCATCCTGCCCCTCCCACGCGGGACATGAGTCACCCCTTTGTCCAGCGCGCCCACGCGGTCGACGCTGCCCTCCTGGTATCACAGGGCTTGAGCCCAAGTCACCCTGATTTTACTTCATAACAAACACCACAGCCACTGGACTCGCACTTCACACACAGTGTTGTGATTGCTCCATTGTATGATTACTTATGATGGGTGATCTCCTACTGCGCCTAATTGTAAATTCCACTTTATCACAGGTACGTGTACACAGCAAAACACATAGATAGCATCCATAGGGTTTGGCACTATCCGTGGTTTCGGGCATCCACGAGGGGTCCTGGAACATGTCCCCCGCAGATAAGGGGGGGCTATTGTATATCAGCAGTCTCACATCTGAGCGTGCACAAGAATCACCTGGGAACCACCGAAAGTGTGGGGTTCAGGAACAACCCCTTTAACCAACACGTAGGTGACTCTGTACAGGCGTAACCAACACGTAGGTGACTCTGTACAGGTGTAACCAACACGTAGGTGACTCTGTACAGGCGTAACCAACACGTAGGTGACTCTGTACAGGTGTAACCAACACGTAGGTGATTCTGTACAGGCGTAACCAACATGTAGGTGATTCTGTACAGGTGTAACCAACACGTAGGTGATTCTGTACAGGTGTAACCAACACGTAGGTGACTCTGTACAGGGGTAACCAACACGTAGGTGATTCTGTACAGGTGTAACCAACACGTAGGTGACTCTGTACAGGCGTAACCAACACATAGGTGATTCTGTACAGGTGTAACCAACACGTAGGTGATTCTGTACAGGCGTAACCAACACGTAGGTGACTCTGTACAGGCGTAACCAACACGTAGGTGATTCTGTACAGGCGTAACCAACACGTAGGTGACTCTGTACAGGTGTAACCAACACGTAGGTGATTCTGTACAGGTGTAACCAACACGTAGGTGATTCTGTACAGGTGTAACCAACATGTAGGTGATTCTGTACAGGTGTAACCAACACGTAGGTGACTCTGTACAGGGGTAACCAACACGTAGGTGACTCTGTACAGGTGTAACCAACACGTAGGTGACTCTGTGCAGGTGTAACCAACACGTAGGTGACTCTGTGCAGGCGTAACCAACACGTAGGTGACTCTGTGCAGGCGTAACCAACACGTAGGTGACTCTGTGCAGGCGTAACCAACACGTAGGTGACTCTGTACAGGCGTAACCAACACGTAGGTGACTCTGTACAGGCGTAACCAACACGTAGGTGATTCTGTACAGGTGTAACCAACACGTAGGTGATTCTGTACAGGTGTAACCAACACGTAGGTGACTCTGTACAGGCGTAACCAACACGTAGGTGACTCTGTACAGGCGTAACCAACACGTAGGTGACTCTGTACAGGCGTAACCAACACGTAGGTGACTCTGTACAGGCGTAACCAACACGTAGGTGACTCTGTACAGGCGTAACCAACACACAGGTGACTCTGTGCAGGCGTAACCAACACGTAGGTGACTCTGTACAGGCGTAACCAACACGTAGGTGATTCTGTGCAGGCGTAACCAACACGTAGGTGATTCTGTGCAGGCGTAACCAACATGTAGGTGACTCTGTACAGGTGTAACCAACACGTAGGTGACTCTGTGCAGGCGTAACCAACACGTAGGTGACTCTGTACAGGCGTAACCAACACGTAGGTGATTCTGTACAGGCGTAACCAACACGTAGGTGACTCTGTACAGGCGTAACCAACACGTAGGTGACTCTGTACAGGCGTAACCAACACACAGGTGATTCTGTACAGGTGTAACCAACACGTAGGTGATTCTGTACAGGCGTAACCAACACGTAGGTGATTCTGTACAGGCGTAACCAACACGTAGGTGACTCTGTACAGGTGTAACCAACACGTAGGTGACTCTGTACAGGCGTAACCAACACGTAGGTGACTGTGTAAGTTCTGATTGCACACATTGTTCTGTGGGGCTAACGGTGAGTCTGAAGGAAAGGAATGAAAGAAGAAGGATGAGAGGGGATATTCCTGGTAAAGCTAAAGACACATGACTTGGTATGAACGTGGAAGCGTGAGCCAATGATAAAAGAGCAGGAAGTGCTCATGAATGAGCCACGAGGCTCCGATGGGCTTATCTGACGTGAATTCGTGTGCACAATCTATCCATACCCTCCTTGAGGAGAGGCAGCGGGTTAGGTGAGGCGAGGGGCCGCGCTGTGTGTGAGAGTCACGGCTGGAGGGCGGGGCTGGATTCACTCGGGGGAGAGGAGGCTCTCGGGTTTGCGAGGCTTCGCGGAACTGTTCAGAGGCCAGGCTGCTGCGTCCTAGGCCTGGTACCCCCACCGCCCCCCTGCATCCTGCTGGGTCGTGTGTCTCTGATCAATGCTTAGATGGCTCAGGCTAAATGAATACCAGTCCAGACAGAAGCAGGAGATCAGACAGTCCCAGAAAGGAGGTCTCTGGGGACAGAAAGGACACGATGTGGCACTTGAAGAGAAAACAGACCACAAACTCCACAGCCTTTCCCACGGGAGGGTATCATAAAGACCAAGAGTGAAAACAAACAAACACACACACACACCCCCGGAAGAAAAAACACACACCAAACAAACAAAAGCAAAGGCAACTAGAAACTCCAGGAAAAACAAAAGGCTTCATAAGCAGGAAATTCAAACAAGCGCTCAGCTCCTGCTGCCATAACAATGCTGACACACTCGGAATACTGTAGATCAGTGGTTCTCAACCTTCCTAATGCCGCGACCCTTTAATACAGCTAATCGTAATGTAAATATCTGTGTTTTCCGATGGTTTTCCCACAAGTTGAGAACCGCTAGCAGGGTCGCCTAAGACCATCAGAAAACACAGATATTTACATTACGATTCATAACAGTAGCAAAATTACAGTTATGAAGTAGCAACAAAAATAATTTTATGGTTGGGGGTCACCACAACATGAGGAACTGTATTAAAGGGTCGCGGCATTAGAAGGTTGAGAACCACTGCTATAGATGGTGGTGACTGTATAAACAACAATATGCCAACGACATTGGAAGTAGAATCAAGGAACTAAGTCATTAGGGCAGCAGCTGTCATACAAGATCAGGGACAGATGACCCCAAGCTGATATTTCCAGCCAACCGAGACAGAAAAAAGAGATATGCCCTGTGCAGTCGAAACTACCCAAAGTAAGGGCGAACACCTAACATGGGCCGTGCTAACGGAAGGAGCGTGGGTGGGAGAGAGGAAGAAATGATTGCAGGCTGCTGGCTTTTATTCTTTCAAGGCCCCTGAATTTTTAAAGTCTATATTATTTTAATGTATCGTATCACTAAGAAAGCTGGAGCCCTGCAGGGTCCTAGTGCCCCGGAGGCCATGGGCATCCTGCAAGGCATCCTGCCACTAAGACAGAGGTGGGAAACATCCCGGCCCGCGGGCCACATAAGGCCCTCAAAATCCTTTGGTCGGGCCCTGCCAAGGCATGAGGGCTGAGTCAATGAATGTCTGACACTATACAGCGGGCTAATGTTTAAGCGATCGTTTTCTATGGCCCGCGAACGAGGTTATGCATATCCACATGGCCCTGGGCAGAGACAAGGGTCCCTACCCCGGCCCTAAGAGAGTGAAACCAGGCTGAGCCCCCTCTGAGGAGTCCGGCCTGGAGGTGCCCCGGGTCCGAGAGCGAGCCGGATGCCCTGTCTGGAGAGGAGAGGGAGGCTGGCATCGGTCCCTCCTCAGGTAGCCCCGCCTCTGGCCTCTGATGATCGGCTGGGGTGTGTGGGGCACCCCCTCCAGAACAGGGGCCCGGCCAGGGGCGGGCTCCAGGTGAGGCCCGGGCGGAGCTGGGGGGTGGCGGGGGGCAGGGGAGCGAAGGAGGGGAGGGTCACTTACGTGCACACACTCCTATTGCGTACCTCGGGCGGTCCGCGCTGTAGTCGCAGTAGAGGCCCCGGTGCGGGTCACAGACGGCCGCCTCCGTGCAGTTGTCCCCGAGCTGCTGGGCGCACACCTTGCAGCACTCGCAGCCGTCCGTGACGAGGCTGACGCCCAGCGGGCAGCGCGGCGGGGACGGCGGGCACTCGCACGGCCACTTGCAGAACTGGGGGCGTGAGGACGTGTCCTCCAGTGGCGCGGGGGTGACGGCCATGGCCGTGGGGGCTGCGGAGAGGGCCTGCGGGGGGAATGGCAGAGATGAGGGGCCTGCCATCACCTCCCATCTTTGTGGTGCTCAAAAGGCTCGCATCCAATTACGTTTTTCTAGCCTGCCCCCCCCTCACCTGAGGATATGGTTTTAAATTAGGAAGGGGGAGAGAGAGAGGGAGAGAGAGAGAGAGAGGAACATCAATGTGTGAGAGAAACAGGGATTGGATTGAACCTGCAACCTAGGGATGTGCCCTGACCAGGAATTGAACCCACGACCCTTCAGTCCTCAGGCCCGATGCGCTAACAAAGTGGTCGGCAAACTGCAGCTCGCGAGCCACGGTTTGCTGCTCTGTTGACTAATGAGTTTGCCGACCACTGGGATAGGGGCTTAATCAGAAGGAACAACAGCCTATAAATATTGGAATCGAGAGTCTAGGTCAGTGGTTGGCAAACTCATTAGTCAACAGAGCGGCAAACCATGGCTCGCAAGCCGCGTGTGGCTCGCGAGCCGCAGTTTGCCGACCACTGCTCTAACCAACTGAGCGGACCCAGGGGCAGGGCCGCACTGCATTCTTTGAACAGCAGATGCTGAGACGTCCAGGCAGAGGCTGCCTCCCTTCGCTAAGAAGGAAACGGAGACCCAAAGAGACAGGGACATGTCCAAGGTGACCCAGCCCACGTCGGCAAGACACAAACGACTCTCTCCACTCCCTATCCCCCCCCTCACCCCCCCCCCCGGCTCTGCCTCCTCCGGCCGCTCAGCCACTCAGTGGCATCTGCACAGCGAGTCCTCCGTCTCCCTTAAGCATTAGGCATCCCGAGAGGAATCTGAAAATTCCCTGCACCTAGGGGACCCCCGGCTCAGAGGAGAGGCGATGCCTTACAACGCGAGGCCAGGTGCGGGGTGCTGGGCCTCCCTGGGGAGCCCCGAAGCTCCCGGGCTCTCCCGTTCGCCTGGTGAGCGAGCCGCCCTGTGCGCTTGGCTGCCAGGCCCAGAGGCCCGGAGCGACGGTCTACGCTGAGATGCGGATCGGCCGGACGCATTTTCGGGGCCTGGCACATCGTAAGGGCAGTCAATACTGATTCAACAGGCACAGGGCCTTGACAGCCAGAAAGACAAGCTGGACTTGAGGCTGGGTCCCCTCCAGGCGTGGCCTCAGGCAGGCTTGCTGGCGGGACCACACCGCCCTGGGGGCTGGCAATGCCGGCCCGTGCTCACCTGGGAGGCAGGTGTGCGCCCGCGCCTGTTTGCTTTTCCTCAAAAGCACGGCAAGACCTCACACCTCAAGTCATTAAAGGCAACCACAGCCCGGCCGTGGGGCTCCGGGGCTGAGCGTCCACCTGTGAACCGGGAGGTCAGGGTTCCATTCCCGGTCAGGGCACAGGCCCGGGATTGTGGGCTCCATGCCCAGTGTGGGGCGTGCAGGAGGCAGCTGATCCATGATTCTCTCTCATCATTGATGTTTCTATCTCTCTCCCTCTCCCTTCCTCTCTGAAATCAATAAAACATATTTTTTTAAAAAAGATGCCCAGAAGGAAGCAGCAGAGAAGACCCCCCCCCCACCCCCACCACACACACACACACACACAGAGACAAGCGATTAAGGGTCCCCTGGCCCAGGGGAGGGATGGGCAGGGTCCTCTGAGCCAGGCCCTTGCTGTTGGCGCCATCTAGTGGTGCAAAACCTCCCAGCTCTCACATGCCTAGGTGCACACACACAGGACATCAGCCCTTGAAAGTCCAGGGGCCGTGGCAGGTCCACCTGCCCTTCGCCTTGGTACATGGACCGTTGCCATAGAAATATGGACTCTCCTTGTTCACCCCCAAAGCAGCAGGAGAAGCGTCTCGGCCCAAGAACAAAGACAAGAGGCCCCAGCCCCTGGGCTCACTGATTCCCCGGAGAAGCCAGCCAGATCCCAAGGCCCCGGCTCCCTGGCCCTTCCCGCACCGGAGGCCAGCGGCAGCACCGCCCTCGGCGCGGGGCCCGGAGGCCCTGTTGTAGCGCGCACCTGCGCTGACCTCGAGCGGGCGGCCCGGGCCCTTTGGGGAGTGTGTCTCTGGTCACTCCCGAACCCCACCTTTGTCCGGAGGAAATGTGAGCCTCACGTCAGAGCTGCGGCTCCGAGGTCACCCCACGATGTCACCCTGACCTCTGCTCCCTGACCGGCGGCTTTAGGGTCGCGCCTCCGCCGGTGGTGCCTGCATAGAAGGACACCCACAGCTCGGGCCTCGGCCCGTCCCATCTCCACCGACAACAAGAATGAGCTCCCGTGAGGCCCTGCTTTTAGGCTAAAAGCAGTACACCTGATCTTGTTTAAGAGCTCGGTACCTGCCAAAACCGGTTTGGCTCAGTGGATAGAGCATCAGCCTGAGGACTGAAAGGTCCCAGATTCCATTCCGGTCAAGGGCATGTACCTTGGTTGCGGGCACATCCCCAGTAGGTAGGTGTGTAGGAGGCAGCTGATCAATGTTTCTCTATCATCTTTTCTAACTCTCTATCTCTCTCCCTTCGTCTCTGTAAAAAAATCAATAAAATATATTAAAAAAAACAAAAACTCGGTACCTGGCCCGGCCGGCGTGGCTCAGGGGCTGAGCGTCAACCTGGGAACCAGGAGGCCACGGTTCGATTCCCCTTCAGGGCACATACCCCAGTTGCGGACTTGATCCCCAGTGGGGGGCATGTAGGAGGCAGCCGACCCATGATTCTCTCATCATGGATGTTTCTAGCTCTCCCTCCCTCTCTTCCTCTCTGAAATCAATAAAAATATCTTTAAAAAAGGAAAAGAAATAGGTGCTTGGGCAAACCCCATAAGCCCAGAGGCGCCCTCGGGTCGGCGGTGACACGGGAAAGTTTGGAGGAAACTCGGTGTTGCCGGCAGCGACAGAGGAGGCGGCCGGGCATCTACCCAGAGGCTCCCTTCCCCAACCCCTCCCAAACGGGGTCCCCTCCGGGGAAGGACGCCACAGCGCAGGGTCACAGGGCATAAGCCAAGGGGCGCGGGATCGGCCCCAGCTAACGAGGGTCCCGAACAGGACACAGGGGCCTCTGGGAGGCTTTTAAGGGACGAGTTGCTCTTTCTGCCTCCTCAGTGCCAGCACTGCGCCTGGCATGCCCTGGGCCAGCTCTCCCAGCACAGCAGGGGGGGTCCCAGCACCTGGCTTGCCTGAGCAGGGGAGGCCGCACCCAGATTCTCCACCAGGGGGCAGCATTGAGACAGAAACGGCCCCAGCCAGCCCAGTGGGGCCTGGGGCTTTAGGAAAGGGCTGCCCTGTCTGGAAGCGGGGTGAGTTCACCCCTCTCCTGAAATGAGGGGTCCTGGGGAAAGTGGGGGAATGTGGCCCCAGGCCGGTTCCCAGGGCCACGGTGTGACCCACCCGCCCTCCCCATGCACTTCCCTGCTTCCTTCTCACTTTTCTGGTGGAACCGACGGGGGCAGCCACAGTATGAGAGGGTGGACTTCTCTTTAAGAGCACCCCCCTGGGTGAGGCCCTGGGATCTCTGCCCGGGTGCCAGTGGGGGGCCCTCGGGTGCCCAGCAATGAGCTAGCGTCCTCTACTGTTCTGCCCGATGGGTGGGGTTGCGAGTGCCCGTTCTCAGAATGTTCCTCTCCCTCATCCCACCCTTCCCCTCCCCCTCCAGCCCTGGGCAGGCTCCTAGCCTTCCCTCACTCGACACCACACGGGGATTCCCAGAGAGCCAGGGGGACCCCTCCCTCCCTCTCCTTTGGGCCTTCCTCTCATTTTATTTCACGCCCCCCTTCACCCCCATTCACCCCCCACCCCTCACCCCCACATCAAAGCCTAGCAGATCCACAGTCGTCCCAAGCCTGGACTTGCCTCCAGATTGGGGGCCTTGGGATGGGCAAGCACAGCTTTTATCGTCCCCTGGAATGCCCATTATCCAGGTCTCGAGAAGCCTGGCTCCTTCTCTCCCATTTCATCTCCCTCACCCTCCACCTCCTTCCCTCATGGAGAGACAGGGGAGGGGGAGGAGGAAGAAGAGAAAGAAGAGGGGGTAAGGGAGGGGGAGGGGGAGAAAAGTTGGAAGGTTAAAATAATCTAATTCAAGGGTTTTTAAGTCAAGCATGCATAACAAATCTTCAAGGCACCCCTTCACGTGCACATACCTGGGAGTCACCCCCGGAATTCAGGCCCAGGGCCCTGGAATTGGTTCCCCCCACAGCCCTCTGATTTCTCAACACACTCCTCTCTGCTAGAGAAAATCCCATCTCCAACCTGCCAGGCAACTCGAGGTGGGGACAGAGCCAAGCAGTTACCACCACGCCTCCCGGACAGGAAGGGGCTGGGCACTAACAGGGCTGTGGGCTCCCATGGAAACGTGTGTGGAGGGCTCTGCAACCCTCGGCAGCAGCGGGGACCCTGACTCAGGGTTGTAGGACACAAGTCTCACCTACAATAATCATTAGCACCACCAACACCAACAGCACCATCACCATCATCACCACCAATACCATCATCACCATCATCATCATCATCACCATCATCACCATCAATACCATCAATACTGTCATCACCATCAAATATTATGAGAAATTTTTTTTTGTTAATCCTCACCCGAGATATTTAGGGAAAGACAGACAGAAACATCGATGTGAGAGAAACACATCGCTTGGTTGCCTCCTGCACGAGCCCTGACCAGGGCCTGGGCCAGGGAGGAGCCTGCAACCCAGGTACGTGCCCTTGACCAGAATTGAACCCGGGATCCTTGGGTCCACAGGCCGGTGCTCTATCCACTAAGCGGAACTGGCTAGGGCCATTGTAACGAGAGTTTGACATTCTTGTATTCACACCGAGTCTCAGACATCCGTGTGTATTTCCGCTCCCAGCGGCCTCGGGCACCTGTGCCATGCTCACAGCCTCCGGGGGAGTGGATCCGAGTGGACAGCGCTGGCCTAGACTGCCAGAGTGCTCTTGCCGCGGAGGCATGCGGTGTGCAGTGAGCTGATGAATGCGGAGCGCTCGGGACACTGCTCAGACACTGAGCACCCGGCCCCGGGGACACGGGGCTCCGTGGGTGCTAGGACTGAGTGAGCACCATGTCCACACCCCTCCTAGACATCGGCAGGATGAATGACACCACGCTATCGAGCCCTTGCCTTGATTTCCGGGCTGCAATTGGCATCCGGCCTGGCCCCTCCCAGGACCCCACCTGGGCCATATGGAACCCACTGTGGCGACTCCTGGGCGGAATCCCAGGGTTTCTGTTCCTACAAAGTCAGGGTAGTCTCCTGGCTCTTGGCCGCTCTGCTGGCAGGGCTGGGGGCTCCGAAACCTGGGGGAGGACCGTCCTCCATGCTCTGGGGGCCCAGGGGGAAGCCCAGCCCGGGGTCAGGGTCGGGTCTCCCAAAGCCCCCATTCCAGAGGGCGAAGCTGCCAGGACTGTGCCAGGTGGAACCATGTGCTCGACCCTCGGGGCTCCCACCAGCGCCCCAGACACGCCGTGGGCAGAGGGGCCCCGAGCTGGGAGCAGAGTGGCCCGGTGGCGGGAGAGGCTCTGAGCGGGGCTCGTGGGGGTGGGGCCGCGGTGAGGCTGGAAATGCCCGCTCAGGTCTAAACTGTGGACGGGAGGGGTAAGCAAGCCTATTGCTCCCGTTAGTGCTCCTTTATTTACTTAGTTACTTAGTTATTCACTTAAATATATTTTTATTGATCTCAGAGAGGAAGGGAGAGGGAGAGAGAGAGAGAAACATCAATGATGAGAGGGAATTGATTGGTGCCTGCTGCACGCCCCGCACTGGGGATCGGGCCTGCAACCAGGCATGTGCCCTGATCGGGAATCGAACCCGGGACCCTTCAGTCCACAGGACGACGCTCTATCCACTGAGCCACACCGGCTAGGGCCCACGTTCTCACTCCCTTAAAAAAGGGCAATGCCACATCCTGGGGTCCACACCTTTCTGCAGCGGGTCCTCGGAGGGGAGGGCGAGTTTGCATCTCATGCTCAATGGACCCTCTTCACGCACTCACACGCACCATGGGGGTCTGTGCCTCAGACAGGCTGCGACCTCGCGCATGCCGTGCACACAGGTGCCCCTGTGCACACCCCGCGTGCATTTCTACGGGAAGCGATGTGGGTGACCCGAGACCTAACGCTGGCCCAGGAATGTATGAGCAGTGTTGGTCGCCCCGGTCCCAGACCCCTGGCCCCCGACGGGTGCTGTGTTCTCGCCCCCGCAGCAGGGAGCTGGGGGCCCCATGAACCAGCGAGGACAGGGGGGTCCGGAGCGGTGAAGGGGCTGGCGGCAGCGGGAACAGCCTCTCTCCTGGAGGCATCTCTCCCTGAGGCTGGCATCCCGGCGCGTGGGTGGCTGTCACCTGCCGCTCCAGCCCGTGAGCCCTCCTCGGGGCGCGGGCTCCTCACCTCTGCCAAGAGCACGGGCCACGAAGGCAGCAGCTGTCCTGCCAAGAGCTGGGCCTCTGTTCACTGAGCGTTCGCTGTGGGACCCCGGGCAAATGACTCAACTGCTCTGAGCTCCAGGGTTTGCATCTACGGGCTTAGCCACACACAGTGCCTTTGGCCGCGCTCACCAAGTACAGCCCCTTCCGCTGAGCAGCGGGTGGGCACCGAACCCCCCCAGAAGGAAGAAGAGCGAAGAGAGGGGGGCGCCAGTCTGCCCGCTGCCCCTCTATGGCACCCCGCTCCCGCGTCTGCGTGGCTCGGGTTCCGCACCCGCTGCCCGGCTCTCTGTCTGAGCTCTCTCTTCCTCCTTCGGCCCCAGAACCTTGAGCTAATGTTTCGCCCTCGCCGGGGCGAGTCCCCTGCAAACCCACTTCCTTGAAGCGCTCCTGGCAGGGGGCGCACGCAGGCTGCTTCCTCCATAGGAACGTCCAGAGTCACTTTTTCCGCTAACTTCCCCTGGGACCCCGCGGACTGGCAGCTGCTAATGTGTGAGTGTCTGGGATTTCGCTATAAAGCAGGGCGGGTTGCCATTCCTCCCACAGCCTGCAGGGGGCGGGGAAGGAGGCCCTGAGGGCTCCTGGGCTCCTGGGGAGCTCCCCAGTGGGGAATAAGTGGGGACTGGGTCCTGTTGGGTTCCCAGAGGGGGTCCCCAGGCAGGGGCTGCACAGAGGGAGACACCGCGCCTCCATCCTGCTGTGGGGCACCGTCTGGACTCTTGGGTCCTGTGTGTGTCCGCTCGGCCGGGCCCACGGCTCGGCGCCCCTCTTCCCCGGCACCTGTGGCTCGCGGAGGCTCCTGGGGCTCCAGTGTCCTGGGACACCGCCCCCCCGCTGCCCCGGCAGACTTGTCCCCCCCCCACCCCGCCCCCTCAGGCTCGCTGCCCCACACCCTCACCTCCTCACCTCTTCTCCATCCAGCCCCTGTCCTCCCAGCGGGCTTGGCTCGCTCTGCTCTGCAGGAAATACTCATTTCCCCAAACTTGGAAAGCTCTGGAAGCGAGCACGGCTTTGGCAGGAAAAGATCTACGTGGGAGCCCTGGCCGCCGCTTCGTTAGGGGACCCTGGGCGAGTCCCTCACCTGCTCTGTCTCCATTTTTTTGTTTTTTTCATTTGTGCAAATGGAGTCAATGTCCTTTTTTGCGGGACAGGAGGCACCTGTGCAGGTGCGGGGGACGGAACAATGAACCTGACAGACGCTCCCTCCCTGCGCTGGGGTAGCGCCCGGCGCCCAGCTCCTGCGGGGCCGCTGGCCGATAGCTGGCCGTCAGCTCTCAGCCCCAGCTCCCGTTCGATCAGAGCCCACAGGTGAGCTACTTGCTTCCCGAGCCTCAGTTTCCTCATCCATGAATGGGGCACATTGGTCCCTAAGGAAGCTGGCCGGGTGAGGGGAAGAAATCCCTATTGCCCGTCCCCCCGCCCCCCACCTTGGCTTCCCCTCTGGCCCCGGGGGACTGGATTCAGAGCTCTCCCCTGCCCCCCTGCCCCCCCCCCGCCCACCCGCGCCTGCCTCCACGCCCAGCCCCAGCGGGCTGGCTCCGTCTGCCACGTGTCTTGCTCCCCTGGCTTCTCGGAGGTGCAGACCTTCCTCCCGCCCTTGGAGGTCAGGAAGCATCGCGGGCGCCGTGACTCCAGCGGCCCTCGTGTTGAAAGCTGGCATGTTCCTCTCCAGCTTCTCTTGGCATTTTCCACGGCCGCTTCCTGAGTATATCCAGCCCCCGGAGACTCGTTGTTTCCAATCCCCAAGACTCAAGGAGTCAACTACACCTTGCTCACAGTCACGCTGCTCAGAGAGGGTGAGAGACTAGCCCGAGGCCACACAGCCAGTCTTGGCAACGCTGGGGCTGGAGCCCAGGCCCCGGCTCCAGGGCCCCTTCCTTTCCGTGTAGCTTCAGGCGTGAAAGAAGGCGCGCGGGACCTGCGCGTGTGTTCCTGCAGGTGCTCCCCCTGCTCCTCGCCCTGCCAGAACCCGCCGATCCCAGGCAGCCCTCCTCCTCGCCCCGGGCCTCGCCCCTGCCCCCCCTCCAGCCCCGAGCATCCTGCGGGTCCCCTCTCCGAGCCCCTGCAGGCGGGACTCACCGTGGCCAGGGCGCTGCCCGCGGTGGCGGCTGCGGTCACTACTGCCAGCGTCCAGGGCAGGAACCACCTCATGCCTGGGGGTCAGTGGCCAAGGCATCGACCGAGCAGCCCAGGAGATCTCCGCCTCTCGGGGAGCGGGCCCAGACTGGCGGCCCATCAGGAGCGCCAGCCCTGCTCTTCCCGCCGCCCTGGGGGGGTTTAGGAAAGCGAGATCTGACGTCAGGGGTGAGGACAAACCCTGCATTTTCCTCTGAAAAAAACTTTTCCTGCCCCTCTCTCTCTCTCCCTCTCTCTTTTTCTTTCTTCCCTCTGTCCCCACCTCCAGCCCAGCTTGGCCGCCTCCCCGGCTCTGACAGTCTTAAAGGGAAAGTTGCCGGGCTCTGATTTCAGGCGGGGGCCGGGACGCAGATTCCCACAGAGGGAGCCGGGTCGCCAGGGGGTGTTTCACAGAGGTGGCGGGGGGGGAGTCCCCGGGAGGGTGCCGGGCGGAGGCGGGGATCCAGTTACCCGTGGGCGGTGAGGGGCTTTGAACGCGCTCCCAGTGGGAAAGGAACGCCCTCTCATTGCTGCCGGCGGCGCCCACTTCTGGTTTTCATCTGTCACCTTTCCTCGCCCGGCTGCCGGCCAAGGGGTGGCTGCTGTTCCCCATCTGGAAACGAGAGGCGTTCACCGAGGACCAGACGCTGGCTGGTTATCATCATCATTATCAGTGGCATCGTGATCTCCCCACAAATGGAAGCCGCGTCACTAACTTACAGGGGCTGCCCTTCCCGGCTCCCAGCCAGCCTGGGGGCTGGGGCCGCCTCCCCATATCTGGGCACTTGTTATCCGGCTGGGCTTGGGGTGTCTGGCCTTCTCCCCCTGCTGCACACGTGCCACACAGGTGAGGGGTCTCCCATGGGTCCTGTTCTGCCCCGTCCAGACCCCGCCTCCCCATGTGGATCTCGGGGGTGGCCTTCCCGGGTTCCCACCCTCTAGCTACCGTCCGTGCTTCTCAGAGCCACAGAGGGACCCCTGGGAGGTCATGCTAGGACCACGGCTCCCTCCCTGATGCAGCTCCCAAGCCTGCGCGTTGACCTAGCGTGGCGCCCGCCCTGGCCTGGCCCCGCCCCGCAGCCAGCTGCCTCCCTGGACACTTCTCGTCCCACTGTCCCTGTCCATCCCCCCTCCTGGCCACCAGGGCCTCCCGCTGTGCCCTCACACCCCAGCGGGTGTCGCCTCTGGGCCTCGGCGGGACTCTCTGTCCTGTGGTTTCCTTCCTTGTGTCTCCTCGGAGCGCCCCGGAGACCCTGGGACCCACGGTGTGTCTTCAGAGACCATCCGAGAGGGAAACGGGGAGTCAGGGACAGATGGGGGCCGAGCTGGGGCCCCCGGGGCCTGGTGCACAGGAGGTGTGTGCAGGATGGGGCGGGGGTGACACCTGCATTTCCCCAGGTGTGAGGCCAGGGCATCACACAGCCTTACTGATTCCCGTTGTTCTTGGCAATTTATTATTACCCCCATTTGACAGATGGGAAAACCGAGGCCAGGAGAAGTGCAGTGGCTTCCCCAAGGTCTCCCAGCTGGTACATAACAAAGTGGGGGTTCAATGCAGGCCAGCCTCACCCCAAAGCCCTTGCTTTCCCCTCACCCTGCCCAGGTAGAGGTGCCCACCCGCGCCCGAGGCTGACGCCTGAGTCAGCCTGTGACTCAAGAACCGAGTGGCAGGCAGGGGAGCGCGCCAGGGGCTGTCCAGGGACCGCAGCCTCCGGAGGAGCGTGTGTATGAACGGGGACACGAGGGACATTACCCTTGACCCCCTCAGATGGTCTCTCATTCTTACGTGGGCCCCGGGCAGCAAGGCAGTGCCCCACTGAGCTGTTGAGCCAGCCGGGCAGGAGGCGGAGGACGGCGCAGACCCTGCCCACGCTCTGCCCGCCGCCGGAGACTGGGTGGGCTCCCTGTGCCTTCCTGAGACAGATAACTGACAAGCAAACAGGCTGTGAACGGGTCTGGAGCCTCCAGGCGCCTGGTCCTGGAAGCTTCTGGAATCTTCTGCGCATCTGGCCCCGGTCAAGGGGCTTTGAGTCTGGCCTGGGAATGCTCTCGCTTGGCTCTGCTCCTGACCCCCTGCGCAGCCCCTCTGGAATGTTTACAGCTGCCCTGGGGGGTCTGGCGGGGGGGGGCGGCTGGGAGGGGGCCCAGGCCGAGGATCATGCGAACAGCCGGGCCAGGGACCCTGAGCCGGAGAGGGAGACCCCAGCCCAGAGACGGCAGTGCCACCTGCTCTGACTCACGGCCCACAGTCCCTGGCAGGCGGCGGGGCGTCTCCTAAAGGGGCTACAGGTTCCTCTCCCCTCAGACCCCTTGGGTGCCTGAGCAGGCGTCCTGAGCGCTTCCACCCGGAGCCCCCTCCCGCTGGGCCTGCAGGGTGTGGGCGCCCGACTCAGAGACTCTGGGGTGCCGCGGTTCCAGACCCGGGCCGAGTCCTGCAGGGCCCTCCTGCCCCGGCCGCCTGAGACAGACGGGTTATGCGCGGTCTTCTTTTAAAGCGATTCGCGCCCTGGCTGGTTTGGATCACTGGATAGAGCGTCAGCCTGCTGACTGAAGGGTCCCAGGTTTTATTCTGGCCCATGGCACATGCCTGGGTTGTGGGCTCAATCCCCAGTAGGGGGCGTGCAGGAGGCAGCTGGTCAATGATTCTCTCTCATCACTGATGTTTCTATCTCTCTCTCCCTCTCCCTTCCTCTCTAAAAAATCAATAAAATATATTTAAAAAATCAAAACATTTAAAAAAAATAAAGCGATTCGCGTCCAACTTCCAGGAAAACCCCCTCCTCCCAGCGGCTCCCTGGGTACATGTCACCCACGTTTTGAGGACCCGTGTGCAGCTAGGACCCCTGTCACCATCGCCTCTGGCTCGTGCCCCTTTGCGTCTGGATGCCTGGACGCCAGTGGCGTGGCCACGGGTTCCCTCGTGGTGGGGAGGAGCTGAGTCAGCTGGCGTCCAGCTGGGGGGCGGGAGGGACACAGTGGACACGGAAACAGCACACGGATGAGCGTGGGGCAGGGGGACCCCCTCCAGCCAGAGCCGACTGAGAGACGTAACAGGAGCGAGGCCACCAGCCAACACCCCACTGTGTGCGAGACTGGGGTGCACACAGCAGCCGCGCTCCCCAGCTACACGTTAATGCACATGTTCAAGGGCGCACGCTGGAGAGGCTGCCATGGGGGAGGAAGAGAAGGGGGCGGAGCGGGGGAGGAGGGGGCCGACATGGTCCCAGGGAGGCGGTTTGAACGCATCAGAGAGAGAGCCCTGGCCTGGAAGATCCCGCCTGCCTCCCCGTGTGCACCCCGGGCAGCGGCACACATTTAAGAGAAATAGAAAAAGGAGAAGGAGGAGGAGAGAGGAAGGAGGAAGCGGTGGGGGAGGGAGGACGAGGAGAGGCGAGGAGGGACAAGGCGTGTTTGCATAAGCGCTGCCCAGGGCCCTTCAGGCAGCTGGATGTGCGGGAAACAGCCCCTCGCCCTTTCCCCAGCGAGCTTGACAGCTGCCCAGCCGCCGGGGAACGCTACTCAGCAATCAGAAGGGCAGCGTAGACATGGCCCAGGCCACGGTGCCCGGGGAGCACAGGGGCACCCGGCTGGTGTGGGAGGAACTAACTGAGCCCGAAAACCCGACTCCTGCTCTGACTTGAGAGCTATTTTTAAAAAATATATTTTATTGATTTTTTACAGAGAGGAAAGGGAGAGGGATAGAGAGCTAGAAACATCGATGAGAGAGAAACATCGACCAGCTGCCTCCTGCACACCCCCTACCGGGGATGTGCCCGCAACCAATGTACATGCCCTTGACCGGAATCAAACCTGGGACCCTTCAGTCCGCAGGCCGACGCTCTATCCACTGAGCCAAACCGGTTTCGGCTGAGAGCTCTTTTTAAAAAATACATTTTTATTGATTTCAGAGAGGAAGGAAGAGAGAGAGATAGAAGCATCAATGATGAGAGAGACCCATGGATCGGCTGCCTCCTGCACGCCCCCTACTGGGGATGGAGCCCGCAACCCGGGCCTGTGCCCTGACCGGGAATCGAACCGTAACCTCCTGGTTCATAGGTCGACGCTCAACCACTGAGCCACGCCGGCCGGGCTTGAGGGCTATTTCCATTTGTGCATCTGCATGTGTACGAACCACGGGGAAGCGCTCAAATGCCCCCGCTTATGGGGTCTCGGAGCGAGTCTTCACCGCTCAGGGCGCCGTGTTCCCTTCCGTTAAAAGGGGACACGGAGCTTATCCCGTGGGCGGCGGCGTCCACGCGGCCACAGGCTTGTGATCTTGCCCATGCAGCTCTGGGCCTGGTGCCGAGATCGGTGCCCGCCCTCAGGGTCAAGGCCATGGGCGTTCATTTCCGCAGCACGCCCGGGCACTGCCTCACGGTGAGGTCCCTCTCGGGGCCTCCGCTTCCTGTCACGTACAAGGAGGGGTTGGGCCCTAGCCGGTTTAGCTCAGTGGATAGAGCACCAGCCTGCGGACCGAAGGGTCCCAGGTTCGATTCCTGGTCAGGGCACATGCCCGGGTTTCGGGCTCCATCCCCACCCAGTAGGGGGTGTGCAGGAGGCAGCTGATCAGTGATTCTCTCTCGTCGTTGAAGTTTCAATCTGTCGCTCCCTCTCCCTTCCTCTATGAAATCAATAAGAATATATATTAAAAAATAAATAAATAAAACGAGGGGTTGGGAACTCCTGCCCCCGACTTGTCTGGCCACCTCAGCTCCTTCCTCAGGACGAGGGGAGGAGGGACGGACCCCTTGCCCGCTGGCCCGCTGGCCCTCAGCCCTTGGCGGGATGGCACCGCGTCCATTGGCCTTGAAGGCCCCGGGGCATGCTGGGCTCTGCATGGGCAGCCTGGCCAGGGCGGGGCCCCGTCCCCGCTGTCCCCGGCCCGCGCGCCTCCCTCGGACACAATGCGCCCTGTCTTCTCTTGCAGATCTGGGTTAGATAAACCGTCTGCTGTTTTCTTTCTCCGTATTTTCTAGGAGTTTCAGCAAATCCTGCCCCGGAGAGAGCTGCCAGGTCAGGGGGGACCTGGTCTTTTTCAACAAAGTGAGCGCCATGTGACGTTCCCCAGGACAAACAGCCCGGGCTGGCTTCCAGCGCGGCTCACCCCGGGCCACATGCGGGGCAGATGCTCAGCGCCGGGCGCGGGGCTGGAGGGGAGGGAGGAGGGGCGTCCCTGGGAGACACAGCCGTTCGCTGGTGCTCTGAACAGGCCACTCGACCTTCCCGTTCTCCCTCTGGCAAAGGCAACGACTGATAACAGCGCAGAAAGGTCTCCTGTGAGAGTTAGAAGGGAACATGTAGAAGGAGTCTGGACAGATGTCAGGCGCATGGAGTAATGCTGGCGATTTAAATATATATATGTCAGCGAGGAAGGGAGAGGGAGAGAGAGAGAAACATCCATGATGAGAGAGAATCACTGATCGGCTGCCTCCTGCACACCCCACACTGGGGATGGAGCCCGCAACCCGGGCATGTGCCCTGACCAGGAATCAAACCGTGACCTCCTGGTTCATAGGTCGACGCTCAAAGCAAGGCTGGCTGTTTTAATACCAATTTATGTGTGTGCATGGGAGTGTATATGCACGTATGCAAATACATAATTTGTCTTTCTTTAAAAATAATATTTGCTTATCAAAGAAACGCTGTAAAGAGGGAATTCGAAAGACGCACAAAGATGTACTCCCAGCCCTGACCGGTTTGGCTCAGTGGATAGAGCGTCGGCCTGCGGACTGAAAGGTCCCAGGTTCGATTCCGGTCAAGGGCATGTACCTTGGTTGCGGGCACATCCCCAGTGGGGGGGGGGGGGGGGTGTAGGAGGCAGCTGATAGGTGTTTCTCTCTCATCAATGTTTCTAACTCTCTGTCCCTCTCCCTTCCTCTCTGTAAAAAAATCAATAAAATATATTTAAAAAAAACCCAAAAAATGTACTCCCAGAGGTAAGCACTGCTGCCGTTTTGAGTCACTTTAGGCACTTTTTGGACACTATGTTACATGCCTCTTTAGAAGCCGAGGTCATGCTGCTTTACTGATGCATTCTTGATGTTTTAAACGACACGTGTTTGTGCCTGCAGCATTCTGGGAGGGCCTGGTCGGAAATGGCTGCCTGCTACCCCCGGTGGGGACCCCCTGAGACTCATGAGAGCAGCCCCCCATCCTTGGGTACTGAGCTTGTTTTGAGCTCTCCCCACTCCAGAAGTGCAGGCTGGGGACTGAACCCAGGTCTGAGACCGAAGCCCAGGAAAACTGCATTACCCATGATGCCCTCCTAGGGGGCCGAGGCTTCAACAGCTGTCCATCACCTCTGCCACCCATGGCTCCGCCCCCATCTCCCTCCAGAGGCCGCCTGGGCAGCCACTGGGGAGTCACACATGCCCGCTCCTCCCCCACTGGCCTGTCCTGCCCGGATGGAGGGGCGGAGGGGGGAGTGAGGGACAAGGGGGGGCTGAGGGAAGGTGCCAAGTAAACATGGGCAAAAAGAATGCTATTTGCTGAGATTTTTTTTTTTTCTTTTTTGGTCTTTCAGGGTTTGGCCCAGAGCTTCAAAGCCCGGGTTCAGAAGTTTCTCTCTGTTTTTGTTTGCCCGAGTGGGAGAAGCCCCGTGTCCTGTTTCCGAATCCATTTACTCGGCATCTCAGAGCACACCGCGAGGGGCTGGGAAGGGCTCAAGGTCCAGGCAGGACGTGTGCTGGACGGAGCCCGCCCTGCCCTGCAGGCGCTGTCCTGAAACGACTCTCCCCAGTCCAGGTGCTGGTGGAGGCCAAAGCGTCCAACCTCCCCGGGCGCCGCCTCCTCCAGGGCCCCCGCCCAGCGGCCAGAGTGACGGGCCTCACACAGAAACCTGGCCATTGCCCGCCCTTTCGTACAGTCCACACCGTCTTCGTTTTGTCCTCGAAGTGTGACTGAATTCCTGAAGTGTTGGGCCTACTCTGACTGCCCTGTCTCCTGACCCCGGGACCCCCCTAACTTCTGGAGCCCTCCCGTCTCTCCTGTCCGTCTTTCCCTCCAGACCTGGCTCAGCCTGTCCTCTTGGCCCGGAAGACACATCCCTGATCTGATCTTCTTTCACGAGCCCCTTCACCTGGCTGCCCCCCAGATACTAATCGGGGTGGGCGGTGGGTCAGGCAGTCTGGTTCCAATCCTGGTTCGGCCACTGTTTATCTGTGTGGTACGTGGCCAGTGACTCAACCTCTCTGAGCCTCCCTCTTCATAAATTAAAACGGGGCCAGTCGTTACACCTACCTCAGGGGGTTGCGATGAAGGTTAAGGGAGCCATTACCTGTGAGTTGCTCAGAACAGTGCCCGGGCACCTATCAAGCGTTCCATGAGCGTGAGAATATTTCCAACCTCGGGCATCACCTCCTTTGGGAGTTCACAAATGGTTGGAAATTCTTTGATAATCTTGTAGTAAAAGGTAGCGTCTATTTCTCTGCCCCTGGGATCTGGACTGGCCTGTCTCTATTTTGACCGAAAGAGTGCAGAAGGCATCACTGTTTGGGGTCTTACCGTGAAAGGGATGGGACGTCTCCTCCTGGCTGCCAACAGGAAAGGCCCTGAGACCCGGCGGAGAGGCAGAGGTGCCCACCCACGCCCGGCCTCCAGCCGTCCCGGCCAAGGCACCATCTCGAGGCGGCCGTCCCGGAAGTGGGTGCCCCAGCCCCAGCTGTTCCGCCTGACGCCGTGTGGATCGGAGATGAACCGCTCTGCTGAGCCCTTCCCAGGGTCCTAAGCCATAGAACTGTGAGAAGACTGAAATGGTTGTTCCAAGACACTGACTATGGGGTGGTTTGTTATACAACAGACACCTGAAATGCCTCCTCCAGGAAGCTTCTTGGGTTTTCCAAGTCTCGGATTTCTGTTCCCACAAAATAGCCACTTCCAGCCACCTTTGCGTTTTTGTTCCCTATTCTGCAACTTGTCCCGGGATGGACTCCAACTTGGGACTCGGCTCTTTCCTTCACACACACATGGCCTCTGTATTGGTAAAACTCACCATTAGGCTTGAAGGATTTGGAAGGAAGTTGACTCAGTAATACAAACAACTTAAAATGCAATGGAATTCTACTCCTCTCTCCTCTTACCCAGTCCCCAGCCTCTCCGCCATGTGGCTTGGCCTCTCTCTTCGCCCCTCCCCTCGATCCTAAATTCATCTTTATTCCCAGCACTTCTCGATCCCTTGTCTCTTATTCATTTATGCCCTCCAGGTTCCAACAGCAACTCAAGCTGCTGACTAGAGTCACTTCCTAAACAAACATTTATGTGAGCTGTCACCTTCCCAGGGACACTTCTCAGACCATCACATCCAACAAGGCCCACCCCCCTCCTCTCGGCCCTTCACCTGTCTTCTGTAACCCACCTGATACCACACGTACTGTCCATGTTTGTTACTGTCTCTCTCCCCATCAGACTGCACTGGAGAAGTCCAGGGACTTTGTAATCTTTACTATTAAATCCACAAAGACCAAAGAGTGTAGCCACATCACAGGGGCTCAATGGATATTTTTTGCACATATGAATACATACATGCATTGAATCGACTATGGTGCCAAATCTGAGAACCTTTCAAAAACTTATTCTGCTACATAATGAAGGATCCGGGGCCCAACTGTTGCTCGAACTTGGATGTCCACAGGCCGGGTCTGAAAGATCCATCAGAATGGACAAGATCAGGCCGGGATGAGAACTCAAACAGTACCCTCCCGCCAACCCCTTTCCCGCCATCCCCTTTCCCACCACTGCCCCAAATCCACGATGGCGAGATTACCATCCTCTGCCTCCCGCCGCCTCCCTCCTTCAGGGCCTACCCAGGGCCAGGCCCGAGTTGGCTGATAACGCGTCAGAGCTCACGGTCTCCTGGCTTTTGCATCCTGAAGGGAGACCCATGACCTTAGGCCCCTGCCCGGAGCTGGGAGAGGGAAGCCCATTGATGATTCATCTTTCCGTCTGGTTCCCGCAGTTTCATGAATGATGATGTCATTAACAGAGCTGAGCAAGACTGGATGAGGGTCAGCCTCGGAGGCACAAAAGCTTCGAGAATTTGGTTTGGGCTGCAATTCACACCTCCTTCCTCCCTGGCAGGACCCCTGCCTGCCCTGACATCAGAGCTGCCCCCAGTTCTACCTCTACCTCGCGGGCGGGTCCTCCTCCATCACCCCTTCATCCGGTCCCGAGGCCTCCCCAGAACAAAGTCCCGCAGGCTCGGCTTGCTCACTTCCATTCTACATATCTGCGGCTGGTATTACCTGAAGCCGTAGCGTATGGAAAAGAAGGCAAAATGTGCCCAGCCGGCGTCGCTCAGCGGTTGAGCATCAACCTGTGAACCAGGAGGTTCAATTCCCGGTCAGGGCAGAGGCCCAGGCTGTGGGCCGGATCCCCAGTGCGGGGCGTGCAGGAGGCAGCCAATCAATGACTCTCTGTCATCATTGATGTTTCTATCTCTCTCTCCTTCATCTCTGAAATCAATAAAACTATGTTTTAAAAAAAACCTTAATAAAAAAACGTGGTTGTAAAAATCCTTAGAACCCTTCCAGAACTTTAAGACCAAAGTCCCATTGTCTCGGGGCGGGTGGGGTGGAAGGAGGGAGAGGGAGGAAGTGGCTCTCAGGGCTGGCACGGGGACCACGGGAGAGGACACGGTGTCCAAGTTGGCTTTGCACCCTGTGGGCCAGCCAAGCGCGGGGGCCAGCAACATCCCCTCTGCGGCCAAAGACGACTGTGGGACCCAGAGCCACGGAGGAAATCCTTTATATACAAAACCCTCAAGTTTCTGGGCATTTTGTTTGGAAATAACTGAGTTGGCTTTTTAAGGGTCTCTTCTTCGCTTCCCTTGTGAGCTTGGACACTCCAATGTTTATTTTATTGATCTTTTTACAAATATTTTGTAATTGATTTCAGAGAGGAAGGGAGAGGGAGAGAGAGAGATAGAAACATCAACGATGAGAGAGAATCATGGATCGGCTGCCTCCTGCATGCCCGATACTGGGGATCGGCCCACAGCCCGGGCATGTGCCCTGATTGGAGATTGAACCATGACCTCCTGGTTCATAGGTGGATGCTCACCATTGAGCCACATTGAATACCAACTGCATGCTGCCTCTCCCAGATGCACCCCCTCTCCTGGGAGCCCCAGACTCATATGTCCAAGGACTATGCCCCAGACATCTCAGCGGGACCAGCATGCCCCTCCCACAGCCTTCCTCCGTTAATAAAGACACCACTATCCACTCGTTCGCTGACGCCAGAAAGACGGGGGCATTCATTCCCTTGTCCGACGACGCATCCTCTGCACTCACCTCTTACATGGATTTGAATCTGGTGAGCCCTGCCCTTCCCCACGCTGCCACTCTGACCTGGCTCCCTCCTGACGGCGGAGCAGCTTCTCCCTGGTCTATCGCAGAGGGAATGAGCAGAGCCAGCACTGGGGGCTTGGCTAAGACCCGGGGTGAAGGATGGGGACCTCTTTGGAAGTTTATTTGGACCCAGGATACACTTGCATGCATGGAATTTGTATGCCTGTCAATCCTCTATAATAAAAGGCTAATGTGCAAATTGACCAAACGGTGGAACGACCGGTCCCTATGATCACACTGACCACCAGGGGGCAGCCGCTCAACGCAGGAGCTTCCCCCTGGTGGTCAGTGTGCTCCCACAGTGGGGGGCGCCGCTCAGCCAGAAGCCAGGCTCATGGCTGGCGAGCGCAGCGGTGGTGGTGGGAGCCTCTCCCACCTCCAAGACATCACTAAGAACCCCTCAAGGAATATCAATTTGCTGGTTTAGGCCTGCAGAGAGCGGGCCTAAGCTGGCAGTCAGACATCCCCTGAGGGGTCCCACAGGCCTAAGCTGGCAGTCAGACATCCCCTGAGGGGTCCCACAGGCCTAAGCTGGCAGTCAGACATCCCCTGAGGGGTCCCACGGGCCTAAGCTGCAGTCAGACATCCCCTGAGGGGTCCCAGACTGTGAGAGAGTGCAGGCCAGGCTGAGGGACCCCCCCACCCCAGTGCACGAATGTTGTGCACCTAGTTTCAAATAAGTCAGTCTCTCTCTCTCTCTCTCTCTCTCTCTCTCTCTCTCTCTCTTCTCTCTCTTGTGTGTGTGTGCGTACCCTAATGTGCTGATTCTTTCATTCAGATGCAATTGAGTCCCAAACGCAGTGGGATTGCCGGATTGAAGAATATAAGTTTTAAAGTTTTTAACAGATGTCGCCGTGTTCTTTGTAAAACTGCTCTGACCACTCGCATTCCCGCCAGCAATAGGTGTGACCGGTCTTTTTAGATCTGCTCGTCAGGTGGATGCAAACTGGTGGCTTATCGTCACATTCATTTCTATCTCCCTGACGTTCTGTGAATGTAAATACCGTTTCATATGCTGATTGCTCATTAGCATTGCTCTGGCCTACACGTCTGCTCACTCCTGACCAGCGGCCTGTGTTCTCCTTGTGAATGTGAGTAGCGATCGCTGTGGATGACGGCCGTTCACCCTCTCTTCCCGTCCTCCGTGGACCTGCTGCGGTCATTCTGTGAATGGGTCACATGACCGCTCTAAAGAGGGGTGCGCTGGTCAACCCCAAGGGAAGTGCTCCGTGCCTCAGACCTCTTGTTTCCTTCCCGTCTCTCTGCCTGCGCCTGCTTTATGTCCTCCCTCTCCCCGGGAGGCGCTGGGCGGGGAGGAAGGAGGACACGGACATCGACAAGCACATTCTACACGCCAGAGAGCAGGCTGCACGCGTGGTGTGTTACCGTGTTTAACTGAGATTAACGATCTTCATCTCCATTTTCCAGATGAGGAAGCAGAGGGTCGGAGAGGTGAGTTTTTTCCAAGGTCACAGGCAGCGGCAAGATATGGACCTGTGTCTGTCTGGTTCTAAACCCTATTCTTTCAAAGGCTCCCCAGGGCTCCTGGGATGGAGGCCCCCAGACACCCCATGGGATGGAGGCAGGCTCCCCCATTCCCCATCCTCGACGCAGAGGGGTTGAATGACTTGACTTTGTCACCTACGAGGTAGGAAAACCGATGTTCTCCATCACCAAATCTAGAGCTGATTCAACCTCATGTCCACCCACCCCTTTCCTCTGGAGTGGGGAGCCCTGGGGCTGGGTGGCCGGGGTGTTAGCAGGCGAGCCTCCTTCCTGCAGCCGATCTCACCCGCGGGGGCTCAGGTAGGCGGGAGAGGAAGGGGAGACGTGTGTAAAGGGAGAGACCTTGAAATCCCCAGGACGAAAATAGCCTCATTTTCCCCACCGCCACTTCCACCCCCATCCAAGGAGAGGCACGGCCAGGGCTCCGACACGCTGAGTGACTAGAGGCAGAAGGCAAGTCTGCTGCTTGCCGACACTGACATAAGAATGTTCCTGCATTTTCCTTTCCTGTTCTCAGCGCCTGAGCTGGCCCACCGGCGTGGACAGCCACCCACGTGCGCACAAGGGTGCGTGCCCAGATACACGTGTCTCCCACATGCAGGCTCCGTGTGCGTGGGAAGCCATCCCACACACCACAGGCCACGGATGCAGCGGTGCCCTGGGAATGGGTCTGATCTCCCCCCAGAGCCATGCCTTTGTCCTTCCTACCAGGGACCTGCTGCAGCGGGGGGTCCCCCAGAGGCAGCCCCCCAGTGGAGAATTCCAGTGCAGGGATTTATTTGGGGGGTGGTTTGGGAAATGCCACTGAGAGATGGACACGGGAGGCGGGGACCTTGGGCGACGGGACCCCATTCCACTGGCAGCTGAGGGCGAGCGTGCAGGACACATCCCACCCGAGGGGGCGGGACGCGGGAGTGCGCGTCGTGCGGCTCCCTGTCCGTCGGGGCTGAGGGCCGGCGGAGGAAGAGGAACTCAGACTTTCTCGTGAGCGTGTCTGCCGGGCAGGCGGAGGACACTGTCAGGCCAAGGCACGCGCCGTGACATCCACCACGAAGGGCTCCTCCCAGCTCTGCTCCTTCCTTCGATGATGCCCCAGCTAACTCCTGCCTCTCCCTGAGCCTCAGTCCCCTCACCTGTGAAATGGGAGCGCACTGTGTCCCACAGGACTGGAGTGGAGATGAACTACGGACAAACTCAGGGTGGTCAGCACCGGCAACTTGCTAAGCTGACTCTCAGAAGAAATTCCTTTTCCGTCTTGCCACCTAAACTGTCTTCCTCCCTTTCCTCCTCTGCGTGTTGGAGGCCCGGGGCCCAGCTCGCAGGCTGGGACGCACCCCTAGGTGACCTCATGGCATCAGCAGGCTCTGCGGGTCATCTGAAGCAACACTGGGGCTTCCACACCCTTATGTCCGCTCTGCCTCCCTCAAAACAGACCTGGGATCTGGCCCTCCTCACCCCGCCTGCCCTCCCCTGGCCCCGCCCCTGGCCCCGCCCCCTTACCTCTGGCTGGGATCCTGGCCATAGCTTCCCAGCTCTGCTCTCCTGTGGTCCTGCTCCCTTCAGTCTTCTCTCCCCACAAAGCCAGAGGGGCCTCTCCTGACGTTGGTCAGATCTCCTCCTCCACGCCGTCTTCTCACGCCTCCCTCTCATCAAAGGGAAACCACCGTGACCACTGGCTCACACGAGTGCCTGGGCCCCTTGACCCGAATCTCAAATCTCACCTCCTCCGTCTCTCTCTCCTGTTTACTCCTCCACAGCGACTCCGATCCCCTCCTATTGCTCCAGCTGTCCAGCATCCTCCGACCTCAGGGACTTCGCACGTGCTGTTCCCTCTGCCTGGAAGCTCCGTCCCAGAGACCCGCTTGCTCCTCACCACCGTCAAGACTTTGCTCAAATATCACCCCCCAGCGAGGTCTCCCTGACACATCCCATTCCCAGTGGCAACGCACTTCCCTCTCACCTCCTCTCCCTCCCCCGTTTTGTTATTCTTCGCAGCACGTACAACCGTGTGCTGTGCGGCAAAACGTTTGCGTTTATTTTATTCGCGACTCTTTTCAACCCCGTGAGGTCATTTCTTTTCGCCTGTTCTCGTCTTTGATGAGTTCGAGAGCAATGCCGGGCAAGAGCCAGCGCTGACCATTTGTAGAATGGATGGGTGAATGAGTGAGTGAGTGAATGAGTGAATGAGTGAATGGCATGGTGTGATTAAGATCCTGACTTTAGGAGTCAGAGGCATCGGTTCCGTCCTATTTCCACAACGTGTTACCTGCTACCTCATTACTGTACCCGTCTCCAGCTCGCTCTCCTGATCTGTACAACGGGACACCAAGTAGCATCTCCCTCCCACGCTGTGGAGAGGGCAGGTGACATCAGCTCTGTAGCCACGCGGACGGCGCCTGGCGTGGAACCTGCCCGCAAGGAAGAGGAGAGGCTCACAGAGGTTCTCTTTCCTCTTGTTCTTTGGTGTCTTCACACATAGTTCGGCAGAACACGCAAAGGGCTCATGACCTAAGAGTAAGTGTAAGAAAACAGTAAAACAGGACGCACCGTCTCTGTAAAGAATTAGCAGATTCTGTGCATCTAACGTGCCCACACGCAGGGACGAAGGCCAGAAGGAGACACGTCGAAGGAGATCCCTCGGCGATTTCTGAAACGGGTGGTAGGATAGCGGGGTAACTTTTCATTTTTTATTTATGTCATTTTCACATTTCCAAAAGCATCCATAACAAATGTGGACGTTCCCCCGCGACTTTGACAACTAAAAAGGCAGTGACCGCTTTACCGGGAAAAGAAGGGGCCCCGGCGAAATGGGGGTCTTTGCGACTCCGGGTCCTCGTCCCCGTCGGGGACGTTTCTGGGTCACGATGGAGTTCTTGTGTGGGGGGAGTTCACACCCGTGTTTACACACCCGCACCTGTCTTCTCTGAGCCCGCCTTCCCACCACGCACCGAGGAACGGCTTCGACAGGTTGTTCAAGTCTTCTTCTCCAGAAACTTCCAGGGGTCACAGTGCAGGGCAGCCAGCAAGGACACGAGCATGTGCTCCACACCAGATGCCCCATCACTCGCTGCCATCGGTTTTCGGCAGGAAGAACGGGGGCTGCGGCAGGGAGCCGGGCGGGGCCAGGCCTCCGGGCCACTGGGCTCTGAGATCCCGATGTAGATAGACCACACCCTGGAACCAGCATGTACATCCGACGGGCGTCACTGGGGACACCTGGGGGATGTGCCCGTCTAATGCCCATCAATGCCGGGTCTCCGGTGGCAGGTCCCTGCAGGCAGTGCTGGCTGGTAGGACAGCCGGAAAGCGATGGCAGGGCAGGTATGGCCGGCAGGACCCGTGGGGTGTGAAGGGGAGATCTTTGAACACAGGACAGTGAGGGCCGAGGACCGGCAGGAGGAGGGGGCCGGGCCGATGGGTGTGCTAAAGGTTTTCGGGGCCCCTCCGCGCTGTTGGGGTGGAACACGGGTCCTCGGGGGCACAGCTTGCTGGCGGGGCCGAGCTGACCGGGTGTGAGGCTCGGTCGCCCCTGGCAGCCTGCGGGCTTTCGGAATGAGTCAGGGGCTGGCGGCCCACAGTGGTGTTTTCCACCCCGGCCATATGGGCTGACTCTGAGCTGCAGAGGAAACCACTTGGCCAGGCAGCCTGAGAAATCTCAGATCGTATACAAATTTCTCCCGCCCACACCCTCCCGGACTCCAGGCCCAGCAAACGTCAGCACTACACACTGCCTCCAGCCAGCACATGTGTCCACACGTGCACACACACACACACACAACCTCCAACCACAGCACGTTGTATCCACACACATGTGCGTACACACACAACCTCCAACCACAGCACGTTGTATCCACACACATGTGCACACATACACACAACCCCCAACCGCAGCATGTTGTATACACACATGTGCACACACACACACACACAGATACACACACATACACAGATACATACATACACCTCCAACCCTAACGTATGAATACACCCCTCACCCCCCACACATGAAGAGCTAGGGTCACTGTGCTTCTGTAAAAGGAAGACCCGTGACCAGGGGGCCCCCGGACCTGGCACCTGGCGTGGTCAATAGAGTGGGCACTGGTCAGAAAGTGGGTGTCAGATGACGACTCCCAGGAGACCCCGGGGATCAGCTTTGTGATGTTGGACAAGTCACTCACCCTCTCTGAGCCCGAGTCTTCCCATCTGTAAAATGGGTAGTGACCTGTGCTGTGGCCTACGCAGCTGAGTTAGACAATCCACGCCCGGTGAGCACTCATGACAAGGCAGCACTTGCTCCACGGCCACCGACAGACCCTGTGCCAAGCCGCTTGCTGGGGCCACGTGACATCACCCCAGTGTCCCCGCCGGCCCTGCAGGAGGCCCTGATAGCAGACGGCCAGCCTTCCTCTCGCTGAGCCTCAGTTTCCATCTAGAAAATGGCCGAGGGGACAGGACATTCCCAGATGTCCCTTCACGCTCTGACATTCCCAGGACGACGGTCCCGCATAATCCCATGTCTGGGGGCGCTGTCCGTGCTCCCCAGTGAGGAGTGTCCGGCAAAGTAGAAACGGAAGTCGCACCCACTTGGCATTGAACTTGTGACGATCTCACTCTATGCACGAGGCAGCTGGTAGGAACATGGCAGGGTGATGCTATAGCCATTTAGAAAGTCAAATGCCTGTCGGCGCGAGCCACCTGCTTCTCTCTGCGATCAAAGGACAGAGATGTGCTCCGACATCAGAGGAAAACCGACGGTTAGACTTCACAGGGTGCGCACCGTACGGCTGTGGGGTGCTATTGGAGAGCCCCAGGGCAAACTGGACTGAGTATGATCTTTACTCAGGTCATCAGGGTGACCTCCCTCCAACAATGCAAGATTCAGGGCTGCAGTAATACTAGAGCAATACTAGTGCTGGTACTGGGTTCGGTACTAGAGCAATAATGCTAGTGCCAGTACTAGAGTAACGAGTAATGTGAGTGTTAGTCCTAGTAGTAGATTCAGTACTAGAGCAATAATGCTAGTGCCAGTACTAGAGTAACGAGTAATATGAGTGTTAGTCCTAGTAGTAGATTCAGTACTAGAGCAATAATGCTAGTGCCAGTAGTAGATTCTGTACTAGTGCAATACACTGCAACTAAAAAGTACTCAGAAGAGTAACTAATGACACAGCAGGTGGACACATCGGATTGCAAGTCTTTTCTAAAGGTAAGCTACAACAGCATGCGCCTGAGGGCCGCTCCTGTTAAAGCCGACACAGCTCTGTGCTCGGGAACGTGTTTCTACATCCGTGGGAGAGGGCAGACGCCAAGGCTGCCATGCCTGTGGGCATGGGGTTTGGGGTACTCCCTGCGTCTGCTCTCGGCTGGCCCGCTCTCCGTCAGGGTGGCCGCGCCTCTGTAATCTCAGCAGCAGCCGGGAAGAAGGCCGTGGGCGATTCCAGAAGCACAGCGAGGCCGGAGCCCACGGTGGCCCGGCGGCTCCCTCGCTAACTGCTCACAAATGTGAGAGCTATTTGGGGCCTGTGGCGTCACCGGCGAGCCGGCTGTGGCTGTGGTTATGATGTCATCTGCCGTCTGGCTGGGCGGCTGTGTGGCCAGGGAAGTCACTGGGGCGGAGGCGTCCTTGGAGACTCCCCGGTCCCCTGCACGGAGCTGTCTCGCCTGGGCCGGGTCCACAGCCATGTGCCAGGGCAGCGGAGAAGCCAGGGCCGCACAGGGCGGCGGGCTGGGCCCGGAGGCGGGGCGGGGGGCGTGGACTGGCCTGACGCTCTCCTGGAGCTGGAATGCCCAGGCCCTCCATTCCTGCCCTGCCAGCTGACCTGTTGCCCTGGCCCACGGAGGGGCCCATAGCAGAACTGTGTTGACTGGAGATGGTCAAGGTCAGCTCTGACTGCTCTCCAGCGCCCCCTGCAGGCGGACTCTAGCATTGCCCCATGATGAGCCCTCTGCCCACAGCAGCCCCGGTGACCCCTGCGTGGTTAACATCAGCCCATCCCCGTCCGTCACGGAGCTGCTTGAAAGTCCCCTCATCCTCGGTTACACAGGGGCTGCCTCGCAGGGACGCTCGGGGCTCCAGCCCTGGTGTCAGAGCTCTAGGTCCCGGTCCCCCTTCCAGGCGGCGGCCTCGGCAGGATTCCTCCCTCCCCTGCATTTCGGGGCTGAAAACCTGCTACTTTGGTGGCATGGAAACCACAGCGAAGGATTTTCCCCCTGAAAGGACACGAGGATGCCGGGCGCGGCCGCTGGCGGGTGTCGTGTATCGCAGGGCGCAGTCCCCCCGCCGTCGCGTCTCCCCGCAGCTTCTCCTCTGGACACGGCCGACCACACGGGCAACGCACACAACCCCCGGCTCCACTTCCTCCTCAGGAGCAGGCGGGTCCGAGTGAGTCTTAAATCGGGGCAGAGACCTCGTGTTCACACTGGGCACGAGCTCGGAGAGGCACGTCGGGCCGCCTCCCGCCTCCGCGCACACCCGGAGACCCTTAACGAGGAGACCCCCGAGAGCGGGCAACGCCCCGGTTCCTCCGGGCCCAGCTGGCTGACGGGGCTTGGCAGCTCTCTGTCTACACCATCAGGAGCCCACACCGTTGACCCAGATTCAGCCCCCGTGAGCAGGAAGTGGGCTGAGAAAGCAGGATGGGGGCTGCTACCTTCGTGGCGTGGGGAACCACAAGTGAAGGTTTGCACCCTGAGGTCGGGGCATGTCTAAGTTCAAGGTGGAAGGAGCAGTGAGCTCTCTCCCCAATAGCTTTCCTCCACCTGCTCCCTGTCCCCACCCCCACCCCCGCCCCGTGCCCCATCTGTGGGTGTGAGGCATCACCCAGGGGTGAGGGGGTGCCACACGAGGCTCATGGAATTGGGGGGGGGGGGAGCATCTTGACTTTTGTTGGGAACATGACTGAATTCTTATTGCATGAAATTCCCAACAAAATTCCCCCAAGAGTCTCCCAGTTAAAAGGTCTTGGTCTTCATTTACCCTGCCTGGCACCCTGGGGCCTTGGGAGCCGTACGGTAGGATATCTTAAAGGGCGGCGTGACGTTTAAGGAGGAGAGGTATGTGGGAGCCACTGGCATGGTGCCTGGCTCTCAGCAGACACCCCCAAATGGTGGTGATGGTTGCACTTCTGATGCACTTGGTGAATGCGTATATTAGCCGAGAGCTGGGTGCTCTGTGAATTGGTTTTCGATTGCTGGCCAAACAAATTGGCTTATAATCACACCAATGTATTCTCTCAGCGTTTCTGTAAATCAGAAGTCTGGCACAGGTCGTCACATCAGGCTAAAATCAAGCTGCCACCACGGCTGCTTTTCTTACCGGGGCTCTAAGAGAGAACTCACTTCCAAGCTCCTTCAGGGTGTAGGCAGAACCTGGTTCCTTGTGGTTGTAGGACTGACGTTCCATGTCCCGGCTGGTTGCCAGCAGGGGGGCCAACCGCAGGTCCTAGTGGCCTCTGTCCTTCTCACCCTTGAATCTCCACGCCCTCCCCTCCCGCCACATCCCTTTCTGCCTCCAGCCAGAGGAAGTTCCCTGCTTTCAGGGACCACGGGACTGCCTCGGGCTCCAACTCGAGAATCCAGACGTCTCCCTGGGTTAAGCTCTCTGGCCTTCACCACATCGGCAAAGCCCGTTTTGTCGGGTAACGTCCTATCCCTAGGGTCCAGGTGTCAGGGCAGCGACACGTTTGCAGGGTCGCTGTTCAGTCCCCCACACTCTGCAGTGGGCTCTGTCGCACTGGGGGAACGCCAGCTCAGGGGGACTCTGAGCTGGGAAAACAGAGCTGTCCTTCCTTTCAAAAAGCACCCGTTGAACACTCGCGGTGTGCTGGGGACTCGCCGAGTACTTGGAATATAAACTAGAAATGCTGACATCACCGTGAGGAGAGAGGAGAAAGAGACACCGACGGTGGAACCTACTATGTGTCAGGGGCACTTCACGCATTTTCTCTAATGTCCAAGGCCATCCCATTGTGCAGATGGGCAAACCGAGGTTGCATAACGTGCCCAAGGTCACCCAGCTTACACACTTCAGTCAAGACTCGCCCCCTCTTTCCTCTCTGGTCTGAGACACTCAGGACACCCCCAGTCCCCGGAGGGCAACCCCACACCTTCGGGGACCATGTCCCAGACCCTCTCCCACAGGGATCGCTTCCCTCTGCCCCCAGAAGGGGAGGCTGTCTGTGGGTCTGTGACCTTCCGGAGGGACTTGGGGGTTTCCTGAGGCAGCTGGAGGGGGTAGCTGAGTGGCCTGCAAGTCCCCGGTCTGGTTGCCCCGAGTTCTTTGCAGAAACCAGGGGGAGACGGTGGCGACGAGTGGGCGCCGGCCCTGAAAGTCTCCTCCGGGGGAATTTACATGCTGCTGTCTGCCCAGGTGTCTGCTTCCTCTTTTCGATGACCCCGCGAGCTCACAGATCTTCCCTCAAAGGGTGATGAGCTGCGGCTTCGGACTACAGTCTAACAGAGAGCCGGCAACAAGTGAGGTGCTGACACGGGCTGGGGAGCAAAGTGGGAAGGGCCGTGGCAAAAACGCAGACAAATCCAAATAAGAACGCACCCATCCTAGGAGAGTCCCTCCGGTTACCGGTAGCGAATAGCGTCCTTCATGATGACACTTGGCCCTGGAGGGGGTGCTGGGTCCCAGCCGCCTTCATGGAGGAGGGATGTGTATTCCTATATTGACTCCTCACAGCCCTGGGCAGTGTGGGAGGCCCAGGGCCAGAAGGAGCGGGAGCTGGCCAGGGCCAGAGCTGGGTGCAAAGGCAGATGCGCCCTCCACCGACGTTCAGCCAAGCTGCTCCCGCCGGGGCCCTCGGAGCCGCAGTGCCGTGAGCCCGGGACCTCCCGTGTCCCTACGACACTCGGGCAGTCGGTTTTCTGCCCTGTCCCACAGCGAAACACGCGGAGCCTCAGAAAGGCCGAGGGCCTGGCGAAGGCCACGGCCAGGGGCATGCGGGAAGGAGGGAGGAACGGTGCCTGGCTGGCCGGTCCGCGCTGGGTGGCCCTTCTCTGGGGCCACGTTGGTGCGGATGCGTGGGCTGGTGTCTGAGGTCACACGATGCCCAGCCTTGGGGGTGTGCGGGGCGAGGCTGTGGGGCCGGGTGAACCGGAAATCAAGGTGCGGAGTTGCTCAGTCACACAGAGGCAAGACTCCGACACCCCGGCCACGGGCCGCCGAGCGAAGAAGCAGATGTTGAAGGAAGTGGCTTCCGCAGAACGGGGTGATGGCAGGCAGGGTACCCCAGGGGGCCATTCCTTAAGGGCAGGTCTCATTCATTTGAAAATGTAGATTTGGGAGCCCGACCTCCGACCATTTATTCTCAAAATCCGGGGAACAGAAATCTGTTTCCCACAAGCTTCTCCGGTGACTCATACATTCAGACCTGCCTTGGGACCGCTGCCTGAGGGCCTGGGGTGGTCTGGGAGGCGCTGCCCTCGTCCCCCCAGGACCAGTGGGGACCGAGGCGTCCCTGAGCCCTGGACACCCTGCTATGTGTTCGTTCGGGGACGTGGCGGGAGGAGGACTTGCAGCTTGCGTTACTGCCGCATCCTCCTGCCCCCAGTGACTTCCAGCTCGGGAGGAAGTGACTCAGACCAGTGAGGGCTCAGCGTGCAGGCCTTTACTCAACGCCTCAGCTCCTGCCCTACTGGTCCCGAGGCCACGCTGACCAGGCGCTGCCCTGTCACCTCCTGACTTTTCGGCGACCCTTGCCCTGATGCTGGGTGAACTGTGGCCTTCCTGCCCTTGGCACAGGGGGCGGAGGGCAGGAGAGTTTATGATGTCTTCCGGGCTGTCCCCACACACGCCGAGGCAGCCCATCCCCCCTGGACAGAAATAGGCCTTCAGGGGCCTCTTGGGGACGCAGGAGGGCACACCAGTGAGGCGATGTGGCCTGGGGTTCTGACCGCAGCCCCGGGACAGGGCTGGCGGGGGACCCCCGGTGGGCACTGCTCTGTGTTCTCAGCCTCATCATTGCGATGCGGGCCCAGTGTCCTCCAGCTCAGACGTCCTGGGTGTTGTCTCTTTGGCCATACTTTCCTGAGAACTGGTCCAGGGCAGAGACCACGCGGCCTGGCCTCCGGATCCCTCCCATTTCCCGTTCCCACCGTCCCATGGGACGGGCATGTCATAGGTGCCCTGTGTCCACTGTGACCTGTAAGGGCGTTTGAACAGCCCTTTGCACCCTCCCCTGCGTGCCTCCAGCCGGGATGCTGTGGGGCGGTGGTGGGGAGGGAGACGCGATGTCTGGAGCCGTGGCAGCCACATTGTGTTCTTGAAGTGAGATGCCATCCCTGTGCTGAAGGTGGCAGAGGAGGGCTGGGAGGAGCCTGGGCCCCGGGGGGCATCAGCGAGCCATTGCTCAATCCTGGGACCACCCACCTCTGGGAGGACCTCTAAGCTGAGGCACTTTAGTTGGGTATTGGGGTTCCCACCCTAACGGCAGAGCCTGTCGCGTAGCTTAGAGGCCTCCTAGGGGATCCAGGGCCCCCGGGAGGCTTTGAGGGACACACCACGTGGCTGCAGACCTATTTGAAGTCTAAGAAGTGCGAGGAAACAGAGAAACCGGAAAACCTGAGTCGAATTCTGCTTCACGGCCTCCTCCCCGAGTGGATTTAGACACACCCTCAACCCTTCTGAGCTTTACCTTCCGTACCTGCAAACGGGGGTGACAGCCCCAACTTACGAATCATCCCTGAGTTTGGTCTATGCTCAAATGAGATGACGTGTGTAAACACACGTATGACGTGCCATGTAAATGACAAGGACTCTTGATCAGCTCCACCTGCTTTTAGTTGTGTGTGTGTGTGTGTGTGTGTGTGTGTGTGTGTGTGTGTGAGATTGAGAGAGAAGCTGTAAGAGGAGATCTGCCTTCACAGAGGGTGAATGATCACATCAGCTGCTTCTGGGGGAATCCAGATCAACCGAAAGCCGGGGCCCTAAGTCTGTCTCCTGGCACGGGTCCCCTCGCATTCCACCAAGTCCTGCCCATCCTGCTTCCTGAATGGCTCCTGAGTGTGCTCCCCCCGCGTCTCCACCCTCCCCGCCTCGGTTCAGAGCTCACAGTCTCTCCCTCGCGGCCTCCTGCCTCCTTCCTAGCACCTTCACGAGAGAATCCCTTCTAACACGTAGGTCGGACTCCGGGGCCTGCCCTCCATGGACCCCCAGATCCCGTGTCACTTCTGTTCACCTGCCCTCCTCTCCCGCCAGAGGGCGGGGCTCTCGCCTCCCCAGCCCCCAGCACAGAGCCTGGCGCTCGGAGGATGCTGCGTAACCATTTGACGGGCGGGAACAGCAGCCTGGGATTCAGAACTCAGTCAGACGCGTAAGGTGAGAGGATGAGTCCACAGCTCGGCATCTCCCGAGGGCGGTCGTGAAGGAACACATCAGAGTCACCACTGTTTCACTGCATGCTGACACTTTATTGAAGGCCAGGGGCTATTCCAGAGAGCGAGGAGCCCAGGGTGGCAGCCTGGGAAGGGGGGGGGTGCGGGGGGGGGGGTTGGCAGGGTGTGTGGGATTGGTCACTTGCTGTAGCTCTTGGAGCCTGGATCTGGGAGGTCCTCTCTCAGGCCAGAGCCAGCCGGCTGGTCCGCCTCTTCACTCCCCGCTGACAGCCCATCCTTGGCTTCATCTGAAACATGAGGGCAAGGCTGGTCCGATCCTGACCCGACATCTCCTCCTTCACTCATTCTTTTTGACCCAAAGAGACCCCGGGCTCTGAGGCGCATTCCCTACACATGCCCTGCAGCGGGGCCTTTTCAGATTGCCTGGCAGGAGGGACATGCGACGGGCAGGACAGGACTCGGGGTCGTCGCCAGAGAGCCTCTGGGTCTTAGAAGGTAAGAGTGGGATTGAGAGTCTAGAACATGTCGGACGAGGTCACTTCCCTGCTGAATGCTCCACTCTCACTGGTCTCCCCGCGAAGACCTGCCGTCATTCTGCAGAGCTCAGCCCAGCACCACCTGCCCTGGGAGCCCCCTCCCCCCCCCACCCTCCTGCAGCTCCCAGCATGCACCAGGAAGCTGAAGGACTTCCCCCACATTACATCACTCCCAGAAGCCTTTTAGGGCATCGCATTTATCTCGATATCCCTAGTGCCCTCATTATGGATCCTTTTATCGTCTCCATAACATCTCTTCAACAGGAAGTTCTCTTCAACAGGAAGTGCTCTTCAACAGGAAGTTCTCTTCAACAGGAAGTCCATTTCAACAGAAAGAGGAAGAATGCCCGCCCCTCCCCTGCCCAGAACTCACTCTCCAAGACGTTTGGCCAGTCTTCCAAGGGCAGCGAGGCTGAGGTGCCAGGTCCTACCTCCTCTCCCCCTTCAACTGTCCCACAGCCCTCCCAGCCCCCGCCCCCCAGTGTTCTCTCTCTCACTTCCCTCTCCTGCCCCCACAGAACAGGAGGCCTTGGCCGAGAGGAGCCCCCGCCTGTGAGCTCTCACGGGAGAGAGAGGTGCTGATGGCCTCCCAGCGCCCACTGGCTCCCAGAGGCTCAGACGGGCCTGATGCACAGTGTGCGCACAGTAGGTGCTGCGGATCCACCCCCGCCCGCCCTCCCGCTGGCCCGCACCGGCTCCAGGCTCCCTACCTGCAGGCGCCGTCAGGGACCGGATGTATTTGGACCAGAAGGAGCAGTCGGCCTTTTTCAGGTCCCGTCGATTGGGGAGCCGGGCGCTGAACTCCTTGTAGTTCTCCCCGTTGGCGCCAGGGACGAAGTCGGGCCAGGGGACTGCGAACTCGGGCCCTTTCCGTGAGAACTCGTGAGGGTAGTTGGGGTTCCTGGGGAAATGAGCAGCAGGACACACGCATGAGGGAAACGCTTTTTCCTTTCGTCCCTCGGGATCACTTCCGCTCGCACCTGGTCTCAGAGGACCCACCCACTCGCTCATCCTTAGGCATCCAAGCAGCCTTCACGGCTGCACCCCAAATGCTTAAAGGTGGGAAGGCCCTGACTCCACCCAGGCCGTTTCTAGGGGAAGGAGCTGTGAGCTCAGGACCCAGCAGCATGGGCGCGGCCTTTCCGGGGGTCTGGCCGCTCAGGAGGCCGCGGCCCCTCTCTGTGCTGGTGTCCTTTCATCGGGACCCCATCGCTAGGCTCCGGGACGCCTTTTTGGTCCACCACCTGGTGGGAGGGGCCTAGAGCCGGCAGACTGGTCTGCCGCCGGAGGTCCATCGCCGGCCCCTGGGTGTGGAGGGGCGGGGTGCACAGCGACGGCCCCCGGCCCACTCACCCGGATCGGACGAAGTTGGAGAGGTACTGCATGATTGTCAGCGCCGTGCTCTGCTCCTCCGGGGTGAACTGCCCGCCGTAGGCAGGGTGGAAGGGCAGCCCGAAGGCGTACTGAGCGTCGGCCAGCAGATCCAGGCTGAGGGAACACGGGAAGGAGGAGAAGCAGGAGTTAAAGGAGCAGCGCACTGCGGGAGAAAACCAAGGAGCCCCAGCCAGGATCCCTCCCCCACGAAGACGGTTCTCTTGTTACGTTTAGGCTGCCCGTGCGGTGCTGAGTGCAGCTGATGGGCCTTCTGTCCACGCCCCGTGGGACAGATCTGTGGCACAGCCATTGGCTATGACCTGGAGACCATTCTTAGTGCCCAGCGCCCACCATCCCCAGCCCCTTTCCTCTGTCCTCAAAGCCAGCAAAAGTGAGTCATGTCCTTCCCACGCCCCTCTGGCCGGCTTTTCCCTCTGCCTGCCCCCGCCCCGCAGCCCGCACCCCAGCAAGTCCAAGGCCAGGGCCACGCTTCAGAGCCGACACAGTCAGTGCACCAGCTCCGGCTGGAGCTCCGCTCCCCGCACGAGGGACCCTCCTTCACGAACATGGGGGCTCATGAGGCAGCACAGTGGCTGAGACGGTGTCATGGAAAGAATGCACCTGACCTTGGCCGACAGTGACCTGCGCTGGGAAGGGGGCTGAGCCGGGCCCCCTGGCAGTGAGGAGAGAGTGGGTGGGGTCTTTCTTGCATCACTGAGGTGGCTCTTCTAAGGGTGATGGTTCAAGAGGTTCGTGCTGCGTGAGGCCATGCACTCGGCCCATCTGGTTGGACTGATTGGAGAGCCTGTTGTTCCGGAGGTTTCTTTCCCGGTTGCTCTGTCCGTAGGAGGCAGTTTGTTGACCTCATCCCCATAAACTGTACCCCCCTTATCTCTAGCTGGCATCTCTGACAGCTTCCTCCGGAGGGAACTGGGGAGCAGGAGGAACGAAAACCCGCCGCTTCCCACGCTGTTATTTCGGGGGCGGAGGCTTTGCGGGGTCACTCGCACACAGAGGCTGCGAGTGTGCTTCTCTGGACACAGGTAACTCACGCCAGTCCACATCCTGCCCCCGGGCGAATGGACACCGGCTTCTGTTCTAAAGAGGGTTCATCACACAGCTCTCTAAACAGTGAGCTCCCACCCCTAGCCAGTTTGGCTCAGTGGATAGAGCGTCGGTCCTCAGACCGAAGGGTCCCGGGTTTGAGTCCGCTCAAGGGCACGTACCTCGGTTGGAGGTTCGATCTGAGGCCCTGGTCAGGGCACGTGTGGGAGGCAACCGATCTATGTGTCTCTCTCACATCGATGTTTCTCTCTCTGTGTCTCTCCCCCTCTACCTTCCACTGTGTCTAAAAATCAATGGGAAAAATATCCTTGGGTGAGGATTAACAAAACAAAAAATTATTTTTAAGTGAGCACCCCAATTCACTTAAAATAATACAATGCCACCCCCGGCGCCAGTGACACACTCGCAGTTCTCCCATGACTCCCTGCGGCCCAGCACAGCCGGTGACTAACGTCTGGCTGCGCCGTGGACGCTCCCAGGGGACTGGCTGGGCCCACCGCGCCTCTCAGTCCCGGCACAAAGCTCAGCAGCTGCTGCTCAGCAGGGCTAGGCTCTCCTGGCCCGAAGCACCGACTCTCACCAGGGAGTTGCGTGTCTGCCTCTGACCTGTGTATGCCGCTGTGTGCTGTGATAATCACAGCCCAATCCCGCAGCCGGCGGAGGCCCCACTGCCAAGAACGCCAAGCGGCAGTGGTAGAGCAAGCCCTGGGTTTGCGGCTTCTGAGCAATTCAGAGCGAGGGCTCCAAGCAGCCTCGCGGCCCGGCCTCTGACCCTGCGCTGAAACCATGCCGACGGACGTGTGTGCAGGCGTAGAATTAAAATGAAATGGGTGCGGCATAGACCTATCTGACCCACATACCATGGGTCCCCATTTTAATTGGATTTTCCGGTTAACTAACTGATCGTTGCAGGGGAAAAGAGGGTTTCTAGTCTACGTTCTATTTTTTTTTTTTTTAAAGTTGGCTTTTAGAGAGCTGTGTTTTGGACATGAAAGAAAAGACCAGTGGGCATTCTGTACACCATGCCTTCTTAAAAATCTCCAATGCCTTCCCACCAGACTCAGATGACAGACTACCTTTTGGCCTGCTGCTGTTTACCAACTCCTATGCGAACTGCAAGACCCCATCTTCTTTCCCCCTGAATCTCCAACCACTTTCCTTCTCTTCAGGACACCCCAGCTCCTGGCCTCCTTCTCATCCTCAAACATGCCAAACCTTTTCCCTTTCTCCTCCCCAGGGCAGTTATCCGGATTTATGCTGCTTGTTTCTCTCTGTGTGTGTTGTCTGTTCTTTGCACCCTGACCCTGGACAGCCATCAACTCCACCCCTGACTACAGTCCTAGTTCCAGGAGGCTTACAGACGGCTCCATCGCTAGGATCTAGAACAGGGTCTGGGGCATAGAACGCAGAAGGTAACTGTTCCATGAATCAGGATAGAAGAGAATGCACGCCACAGCTGTTCTATAGCACGAAATCCGAGCGGTCAGCATCAGAAAGTGCCTCACTTCCATCTTCGCTGGGAAATAATCTCGTTCCCCCCACAGGACGCGGCCAGAGCAGCGGCCCCGAGTCAAGAATCCAGCCACTTATGCTTTCCTTCGGTTTGCTAATTCCAGCGAACTCACCAAGACAGCCCACGAGGAAGATAGCGTTTGGAATGTGAACCGTTAAAAGCCTCCGGAATGCACAGAGCTATCTAGAATGTGGTGCGCAGCATGTCCGCCGTCTAGAATTTATGGTCTTGTTTTCCAGGGTTGAGACAACTTATAAAGACGGAACATTGCTGTGTCCTTAGTCATTTTAAGTTTTTTTTTTCTTCTTCTTCTCCTCAGAACCTTATTTTTTCCTAAAGAGAAAATAACCAATAACGAGCAGCTACGACGTGCCAGGTGTTTAATGCCCAGTGACTTGAACTTTCCCACTGGGAAGCAGCTGTAAGTGTGCCCATTTCACAGGTAAGGAAGTTGAGGTACAGGAATCTGCTCAAATTAAGAGAACTTCTCAGTGGAAAAGATGGAATTAACCTAAAAAAAAAATGTGTTCTTCCACCGTATTGAGCCACTTCTCCCAAAATGAAAGAGTGGTCCCACTTCCTGTATGGAGCCTGGGTAGATTTTTAATCCCAAGAGCCCTACCCATTGAAAAGAAGTCAGGTCCTTCCTCACAGAGTTTGCCCCTCAATTTCAGGACAAAACTCCCATCTGTAACCCAGGTGAGCCGTCCCCGAGCCACGCGGGTCTGGGATGCATTAGCGCCGGTCAGGAAGAAGGCGGTGATTTACTGTGTTTTGTTCAGTGGCGATGCCAGGAAAGCTGATGCACGCTCACAGAACAGAGGCAGAGACAGATGGCTGAACACGCAAGGCACACGCATCTAGTTTCAGTCTGTAGGTCTGAGCCAGGAACCGATGAGAGGGCCGACGGCCCCCGGGCAGCGCGAGAGAAACGTGCCAACAAATCAGGTTCTGTGATTCATTCATTGATTCAGTGTCTACGACAGAGATGGCAGCCCCCAGGCGGTGGCGGGGCGAGAAGACGCAGGCGCGAGCGCTGCCAGGGACGCGTCCCGATGGACAAGAACAACGGGACACGTAGCACTTCCAGTTCACCGGGCCCGTCTGCTCCACACGTTCGTCACCGCGGGAACCCTCTGAAGCAGGCACTCCCACGCCCACCCCCATTTCTCAGATGAAGAAATGGAGTCAGCGAGGAGGTTAAGCGACTTGCCTGGTCACCGAGCTAGTAAGAGTCAGAGCGGGTTTCCAGCCACGGTGGTCGGCCCAGAGGCGCTGCTCTCATCAGGACACTTCCCGCCTCTGTGCACGACCACCATCTCTGCCTCTTACCCCCCAAAATGACAGGGGTGAGAGGTGGACGGCACCTTAAAGGTGACCGAGCGCACTGCCCTTTTATACCTCTCTAAACGGCATGACCTTGGCGTTTCCCCCAGGCTCAGCCCGGGCCCTCCACCTCGCCCTCCTCCTCCCGGGCCCTGGGTGCAGGGTCCCACAGAGCCCAGTGAAGGGTCACTGCGCGTGGCCTCTCCCGCCCGTCCACTCCCATTTTGCAGATGGCAACGCTGAGCCCCAAGGAGCCTTTGGACTAGACTGGAAAGGACCCCCGCCCCACCTGTCCAATGAGGTGGTTGCCTCACCTTCTGTTTTCAGAGCCACAGACACGGGGGATGAAGGCCTCCCCCCACCAGGAGCTACCACTGCAATGCCAAGACTCTTCCTGAATCTTCTCTTTGACTCTCCCTTCCTACAATACCGGGAGGAAAGGGGCTGCTGCTCCTATACCCATTTTTCAGGTGATGAAACCGAGGCTCACTGAGGTTGAGGGATGAGTCCCCCGTCATTGAGTCAGGACTTGTCCCTCGGTCCCAGCCCTCTTTTCTCGGCCATCCTGGGGACCTCAGAAGCAGAAGCGACGGGGACCTCCCGCCAGACCCCCTCCGTTTGCCAGCGCCCGCCGTGGCCACACAGCCCCCTTACCTGCCGTGGCCGTGGCTCTGGGGGGCGTGGTACATGAACACGTTCCCGCGGGCCCTCCTGGCCCAGCGGCGGGCCATGTCGATCACGGGGCAGGTGATGAAGTAGTCCCTGGAGAAAGGGGGACAGGGCAGGGCCCGGTGACAGCTGTGCGGGGCCGAGGCTTCTCCCCGGCACCGGCCCCTCGGCCGCCAGGCCCCTCGCACAGGCCTGCAGCGAGCGCATGGCCGGTCTGCGTTACGGCCGCCGTGGTCACACGCTGGTGTCCACGGGGAAGCGTCCCAGGACCAGGAGACTTGTAGACAAACATCTCAGAGCATCGGTCTCACTTAACGATTTGGGAGCGAAGCTTTTTATGATAAAAACCAATGAATACCGCAGCCGATGGAGCAGAGCAGAACAGCTTTGCACGTTTTAAAAGACGGAGCTCAGGGTGCTTTGTGCCCAGGATTCCTTAGACCCGAGGCTCTGGCCGCGATCCCCTGCCTCCCCCGGGGTCATGTGGCAGCATTTGGGACTTTTTTTGGTGGTCACAGCTGGAGGTGGAAAGGTCTCTACTGGCATCTAGTAGGTCAAGGCCAGGAATCCTGCTAAAATAAACATCCTCTGACACACAGCACAGCCCTCCCCGGAAAGAACGTTCTAGTCCAAATGTCAGCGGCGAGGAGGGGGACATGGGTCACACCTGCTCCCCTTGGGGGTGACGGGAATACGTTTCAGAGGCCCGCGCTGGCCACCGCGGGCCCTGCGTGGGGGTGTCAGGGCTGGGGGCAGGAGCCGTGTGCTCCGGCCTTACCGGGTGGCGTTCTCCAGGGCCCGGGAGAAGGAGGCGTAGTCGTCGGCGGAGTGCTCCAGGGAGTAGTACCACGTGGCGGCGGCCAGCACGCCCGGGTCCGCGTCCTCGCCGCCCAGCGAGTTCTGCAGCGCCCGGTAGAAGGCTGTTTTGCTACTGGTCCGGCCTTGACTTTCCTCAAATTGCTGAGAGAGAGAGAGAGAGAGAGAGAGAGAGAGAGAGAGAGAGAGAGGAAAATTCCCTGGTCAGATTCTGCAGGTATTCCTCAGAACCTTGCTCTGGAATGTTCTCTCTGGGAAGCAGGAGGACGTGGCTCCCAGCCCGTGGGTGCCGGCTCACACTGCTCGGGTGTGGATCCCAGCTCTGCTCCTTCCAGCTGTGTGGGCTGTCCTCGGTGCCTCCTCCCGCGCCCGCGATGGGCAGGTGGGGGCCCGCGCAGGGCGGGGTGAGGACCACGGGTCAGTGCCGTGGCCATCACTCGGTGCCTGGCCCGCAGGGAGTGAGACTCCATCGCGAGCTGACGGTCGCACCCCTGTGCCCTCACTCCCGGGACTGCCCGTGCCGCCTGGGCTGTGGGGAGAGCTGGCGTGGGGCTCGCCCACGGCCTCAGCCAGTCGGCAGGATGGCTGGCTGTACTTTCTCAGGGACACGGCGGGCCCGGCCTCGGAAAACCAGCTCCCCGTCCCGTGGGCCCCGTGTTCCGGTGGGTGGAGACGGAAAATAAGCAAATAATGGTGGCGCTCGGCAGGGGCCAGGTGCGGGGATGAGAAACTGCAGCGTGAGAGCCGCAGGGCAGGGCCACTTCGCGCAGGACGGCCGGGGAAGTCAGGTGGCTCTCTGCGGACGTGTGTCCACATGGAAATACCCTTTCTCTCCTCCCTCCCTCCCCCTCCCTCCCTCCTTCCTCCTCTCTCCTGCTCCCTCTCTTCTCCTTTTGCCCCTCCTCTTTCTTTCTGCCTCTCTTTCTGGTGCCCACGTCCCTCCCGTCTGCACTGGGGGGACTTGGGGAGCACCGTCCGCCCCCTCCTCCCCCCAGGACTCAGCGTCCTCCTTTCTGAAGAGGAGGCGGCAGAGCGTCAGGGCACCGCTGTGAGTGTGAGGTCCAGGCCCCTGGCCCCTGCCTGGTCCTGGGATGTGTGTTTCCATATTTCCAGCTTCTGCGTCAACAGCGGAATGCCCTTATCAGGACACGCTGGCATGTTTAAGTCGTGTCTGAGGACGGCTCCAAGCAGGCCGGGCTGTGATTAGAAGGGGAGGAGGGGATGTGACCAGGCAGCAGGCCCGGCTGACACTCCCTCAGCGCCTCCTGTGGGCTGCCGAGCCAGGCTCTCCACGCAGCGGCCAGAGCAGTGGGTGGGATGGCTGACCCCAGGTGTGCCCACGCGGCAGGGGATGAGGGAGGGGGAACAGGAAGAGGGTGCAGAGAGGGCTTCTCTGGCGCTCTAGCTAGAACACGCATTTCTTAGGGAAGAGCTGAAGCACATGTGGCCCAACATGAAGAGCTACTAAACCTGATAGAGAACACACAAGTGTTTATCATGTCAGGGACTTGCGATATTTTTTTTACCATGATCTATTGCAAGAAAGGCATCTATACATACATAATACACACACACACACACCCTGAAATATGCTTCCGTGACATCTAATACATATAGTATACACACACACACACACACACACACCCTGAAATATACTTCCGTGACATCTAATACATATAGTATACACACACACACACCCTGAAATATACTTCCGTGACATCTAATACATACAGAATACACACACACACACACACACACCCTGAAATATACTTCCGTGACATCTAATACATATAGTATACACACACACACACACACTGAAATATACTTCCGTGACATCTAATACATACAGAATACACACACACACACCCTGAAATATACTTCTGTGACATCTAATACATACAAAATATACACACACACACCCTGAAATATGCTTCTGTGACATCTAATACATACAGAATACACACACACACACCCTGAAATATGCTTCCATGGCATCTAATACATACAGAATACACACACACACACCCTGAAATATGCTTCCATGGCATCTAATACATACAGAATACACACACACACACGCACACACACGCACACACGCACACACACACACTCCCTGAAATATGCTTCCGTGAACTTGCGATGAGTTTCGCACTTGAAGGGTGTCTGAGCTGCTGAGATGAGCTGGGCGTGGCCTTGCCCGCTGGTCCATGTTTTGGAGATGGCTGGGGACCCCCAGCCCCGGGGACCCCCATCTCTCTATTCTCGGCGAGGACGGAAGCACAGATGCTGTCCCGGATTCGATTATGGAGTCAGCAGGAGGGAGCGGCCACCACGTGAGCGCCCGCCGCCCGCCGTCCACCAGCTGTAATTACAGGCGAGTCGGCCTCCTGGGCGGGCCTGCTGCCGGCGGGGCTTCGCGAAGGGCAATCCAGAATTGGCACGTCCTCACCGTGTGGTTTTACTATTTACTTATTTTTTTACTTTTTAAAAAAATGTTTTTATTGTTTTCAGAGAGGAAGGGAGAGGGGGAGAGAGAGAAACATCCATGATGAGAGAGAACCATGGATCGGCTGCCTCCTGCACGCCCCAGACTGGGGATGGAGCCTGCAACCTGGGCATGTGCCCTCGAACCGTGACCTCCTGGTTCAGAGGTCGATGCTCAACCACTGAGCCACACCGGCCGGGCCTGACTGTGTGTTGTTAAAGGACTGCCACTCATATGTCCACAGCAAAGTGACAGTCCCTCGGACACATGGAGCGACTCCGGGGGGCGTCAGGGTGGCCCGCAATGCCTGTGGCCCGGCCGACGGGGCGTGACTCTGGACTTCGAGAGATCCCGGTTCGCGTCCGGCTCTGGCGTGTGGCCTCCGAAGACGCGCTGCCCGTCTATAAACTCATTCGGCGAACATTCCTGCCTGTGCCGGGGGTTGACGTTGGCGTCAAACGACTTAGTGGTTAGCGCCGACGCCCGGGTGACAGTACATGGGACTGCCTCTCCCCGCTGGTTAGTCAATGAGTCGGAGCAGAAGCCGTTACGCTCGTCTCCAGCTTGAGAGACACGATGAAAAACTGTTTGCTTCGGGGACTGGTCTTCAGTTCACGGCTCCTTCCACCAATGTCTGCGGGGTGCCGACGGGTGGCGGGGCACTTGGGACGCAGCGGGGGACAGCACGGGCCACGTTCTCTGCCCTTTGGGGGCTTCCAGTCGAGCTGGGGGTGGGCCACGCCCGACACCTCTTTGCAGCAGAGAATGCCCGGCGGCGAGAAGGACCAACCAGCCCATTGGGTGCGGATGGTGAGGGAGGGGCTGGCTGAGCGGCTGGCGTGGCTTCAGGAGGGGCCAGGAGGGGCCAGGAGGGGCCGGGAGGGGCGTCCTCCGGGTGGTTTGCAGCAGCCAGGGACACAGTGCCCCCGAGCACCGGGCCATCTGCGTCCATGGGGTGATGGCGCAGTGGAGAGAGTGTGGCTCTGGAAGCGCAGGGCCCACCTCCTCGCTCTCGCTGGCCGCAGCCCCTCTGCTCAGCTTCCCTGCCCGTCACTCAGCGGGAACGGCCCTCAGCCAGGCCACGCAGGACCGGCACCCTGCCAGGCCCGCAGCCCCATCGCGGTCCTCATCGCCCTCCGCTCTCGGTGACATTGGCCCTTGACCGCGGCTTCCTTTCAGAAGCTTTTCTCCTTGGCTTTGGCGACATCGCATTTTCCTGGCTTCCTTCCAGACCTGTGCCCACAGGCGTTCTCCCCTGAGCTCCCAACTCATATGCCCGATGGCCAAGCCAACGCACGCCCCAAATCTGGGTATTTCTCACCGATACCTCGTCTCTCACCCCAATTTAACGTACGCGCTCGCTCCCTGGACCTCACGGCGGCGTAATCTGGCATCTATTTCCTTTGTCACTCCTCCAGAGTCAGTGTTCCACGGAGCTGCCAGAACGCTCTTATTTAAAAAGATAAATCAATATAATCACTTCCTAGCTTACAACAGTCCAATATCGGCCCACTGAAAGTAGAATGGAATCACTTTTCTGATGGCCGACGATAGCGCATCCAGCATGTCCCTCTGACAGGTCCGACTTCCTCTCCCACCCCTGCCTCCTTTATCCGGGGTTTCTAGCCCTTGGCCTCCTCTGCCCCCCAGGCAATCCCTGCCCCAGGGCCTTTGCACTGGCTCCTCACCCAGCTGGCCCCACAGCTGCCCCTCCTCCTCGTGCAGGCCTCGGAGCACACTCACCGCCCTGGTTTCCCTGACTAAGGACTTTCCTCCCTTGCATCACTTCCTTGCCCGTGACCGGTTCACTTTCTCAGAGCCCCTTTCCGAGACCGGAAACCCTCCGTGTGTCTGCTTACACAGCCTTGTCCCCTCCCGGGGACCCCGTTCCACAAGCCAGGAGCGTTAAATGCTGGGTGGCGACCTCCCCCCAGAGCCCCTGCGTGAATGTGCGCCGGATGCTTGCGTGCATTAACGTGTGGGTGACCCCTGTCCCTACTACTTGCTGTGGGTGTCGAGGGAAGGGCCCCCTTCTCCATCAGGCACGGTGGGCCTGTGCCCGGGGCCCCCCACAACGTTAGGGGCCCATGAAAATATTTTCCTTTTCACTTCTTTGAAAATCAGAACTAAGTGAATGAATAACAACTAGAATAAAGGATCCAGCCTGTGTGTTCCATAAAAAAAAAAAGAAGGACCTCTGACCCTTTGGGGCAGCATGGAGGGACCGGAAGAGTGTGGCGCTAAGCAGACTAAGCCAGAGGAAGACAAGTGTCCCACGATCTCACCCGTATGTGGCATCTAATGACCAAAATAAACGGATGAGCAGAATAGACCCAGAGACATAGCAGCACGGAACAGCCTGTGGAATCGCAGAGGGAAGGCGGGGGTGGGGGTGTGAGCGGAGAGTGACTGCCTGGGGAGCGTATGTGCATATATGCATAAGCCATGGACACGGACAATAGGGTGGTGAAGGCCTGGGGAGGGGCCGGTGCGGGAAGGAGGGGATCAATGGGAAAAGGAACCAAAGCGGACATCTGCAATACTTCTGATTAAAGATGAATTACTAAACAGAACCCCTCCTGGCTCACGTTCATCTTTGACCAGTGGCCCCCCTGGAAACTACGGCGGAGTAAGCAGTAGATATAATCAGGGCCCTCGTTAAGGCAGTGAATGATCACTACAAGGATTTGTTTTGGGGGGAGGAGCCAATCCCACGGATCCACAGGGCCATGGGGTTCGTGAGAGGAGGGGACGTGTGGAAGGCCATCTCTGAGGGTCTGGCCGCAGGTCTGGGGTGGGTGTGCTCGGAGAGCCCAGAGCCAGGGGCCGGGCAGGGTCCCCCGAGCTGGGCCCTGTCTACTGGGCCTGGCGCCCTCTCGGATGACTGTGGGGATGGGCGGGGCTGGCCGCTCTGTGCCCGTTGGAAGGGGAAGGGACTGCCGCTCTGGTTAGCAGCTTGCCCCCGTCCTTTGGCTGAAGGCAGGAACTCAGACCCATTTTCTGATTTCAGGTCCTGGGCTGGGTCAGACTCTGGCCCCGCCCCCCACGCCCTGACTGACGGATTCCGTACACCAGCGCCTCTTTCCAGGACACCTGTGTGCTCCCTGGGCTCCTGCCTGGTGGGCTGCTGAGATCTGTCACCAGAGGCTGGATTCTCCCGTGCTGGGGCCGGCGCCAGCATCGCGCGCCGCCAGGTGCCGCTTGCCAACCCTCGGAGGGCGGGCGGCCCTGCCCCTGCCCACCCCCCGCCCCCCCCGCCTCCCCCAGGTCCCCTCTCCATCTGCTCCTGGCCCAGGCCAACTCCAGGCCAAGCTCTGGGCGAGGCAGCCGCGTCCACGCGCCGTTTGGATTTTCCCTGCCCGCCTTGAGGATGCCGTGCTTGGAGGGGGAGGCGGCACAGCGCGTCCTGGAACAAATGTGCCTCTGCTCATGCAAATGAATGGCCGGGAGCGTAGGCAGGCTGTCAGTGTCAGCGGCAGGGGAGGCGGGGAGAGGAGGGGAGAGAAATCCCACCAGGCGACGGAGGAACACTTCCAGCAGAAACCTGCCACTTCGGGGAACGGGCGCCCGCGCCCGGGACGGAGCCCCTCCGCGTCTCGGGCGGCCCTGACGCTCACGGTACGTGGCTCCCGTGGCGGGTGTCAGAGGGCTCCTTGGGCGGGTCACAGCTGGGGGGGAGGCAGGTGAGGGAGGGCCCCGAGGGACTTGACGGAAGCCCTCCTCACCCGCCCTCTGTGGTCTTCGGAGTTTGGCGGGTCCCTGCTGAGGTGACAGGTGGTCCCGGGCTGCACGTGGGGCCGGGGGCTCCTGCCCCGCCTGGGACTTCCCCCTGGAATCCTGACCACGTGTGTGTGGGTTGGGCTCCGATGGTATCGATGCGGGGCTGGCATGAGGAGGAAGCGTGCCGTGTGTGTGTGTGTGTGTGTGTGTGTGTGTGTGTGTGTGTCTGCCAGAATTGGGAAAATCGGTCTCTGGTCAGGGGAGGTGACTCAGTGATCGGACGTTCTGTGCACGCCTCTTGCTTTCTCTGGATAATGCTCTGGATCAGGGACAATAGTTTTGAACACTAATCAGAATAGCAGTTAAAGAACTAAGCGAGCCTGGCCGGTGTGGCTCAGCTGTTTGGGCATCGGCCCAGGCACCAAGAGGTCGCCGGTTTGATTCCCGGTCAGGGCGCATGCCTGGGTTGCAGGCTCAAATCCCAGTAGGGGGCGTGCATGAGGCAGCCTATTGATGTTTCTCTCTCATCGATGTTTCTCTCCCTCTCCCTTCCTCTCTCTCTAAAAAAAAACCCACAAAAATAATAAAAACCTATTTTAAGTGCAAAAAACTAATATTTATTGAGCACATCCTATTTGCCAGACGCTGGTGCTGGTGCATATCTGAATCCTCTCAATATTGAGGGTGTCCATAGTCATCTCCCCATTTTACAGATCGGGAAACTGAGGCTCAGGCTCTAAGGGAACTCAGATGCTCCTGATTCCAATCCAAGGGCACTCTCCCCGCTCTGCTGACAGACAGCGTGGGGACAAGGTCCTGGTGGACTCCTGCACCGCTGGCCCTCGGGCTGGCAGGGCCCTGTGGGGGCAGCGACCCTCTCCCACCACCGTCCTCAGGGCCCCGCCGTCGGCGTCACCTCTGCAGACAGTGTGTAAGGAACTCTATCGCAGTGACTCCCTCTCCCATGTTCTCTCTCTCCCCTGACGGTGAGCTCCTTGAGGGCAGATGGCATTTGTATTAACACCCGAACTCTGAGCCCGGGGTCTGGCACAGAGTAAGGGGCCGCGCTGAGTGTTGGGTGATAGGCAAACGGGCCTGGGTGCCCGAAACTGGACCTGACGCCCGTTCCAGGCAGATGTGGGGTTCTCCGCAGTGCTGACGGCGTGGCTGCGTCTTTCCACGCGATTACCCTTCCACGTAATTCACGCAAAGCTACACTCCCGTCTTTACACACAAGGGCGGGGCGGCTGTTTTTAAAATGTGGATGCCGCCTTCATTTCACATTGTTCTATGTTCTCGTTTATATATGTGTGTGTGTGTGTGTGTGTGTATAAATATATATATATATATATATATATATATATATATATATATATATATAAATGTGTTTATTGATTTCAGAGAGGAAGAGAGAGGGAGGGAGATAGAAACATCAATGATGCGAGAGAATCGTTGATTGGCTGCCTCCTGCACGCCCCAGACTGGGGTTCCAGCCCACAACCTGGGCATGTGCCCTTGATCAGAATTGAACCCGGGACCCTTCAGTCTGCAGGCCGGCGCTCTATCCACTGAGCCACACAGCTAGGGCTGCATTCTCAGTCCTTGTTCCCATTGAACACCCGTCGCAGGCCTTCCTCGGGCCAGCGAGAGGGAGGGGGCTCCTCCTCTCTCCGTCCCCATGAACCCCTAGTGGCTCGCGGGCACCTTCGTTTACCCGTCGCTCTGCGAATGGACATTTGAGTCGCTTCCAATGTTTCACAACTAACTTGTGCACGGTACGTGCCCTGCGTGTCTCTCCCGTCCACGCGGTGCTCCTTCCCCGAAGGCCGACGCCCCGGAGAGACAGACCCGAGGGGCCAGGACAGTGCGAGGGAACGCGCGATCCCGTTCGCATGAAGGATCGTGTGGCTGCGGCTCATTCCAGTTCTGCTGCCTTATATTCGGCAGAGCCAGGCCGCCGGGCCCCGCGGTCGGCGCGTGTGTCCTCACTGGGTGCCAGGCCCTGGGGTCCCCGTGCCAGGGGTGACAGCCTGAGGGCCGTCCAGGGCAGGGTGACGAGGAGGGCGGGGCGGGCCGGAGGGTGGGCTTGGCGCCCTGCAGGATGAGCCGCCTCCTGGTGAGGGGAGCGAGGCCCGGCCGGAGCGGAAGTGGGTTCGGGCCGATAAGTGAGCGCACAGCTCTTCCCTCTCTGCCGGGCCGACCACGAGCCGCACGAAGCCGCGTTGCCAGGCGCCAGGCACCCGCTCTCCTGGGTTTAAAAATACTGGCTTGGAAGGCTGCTTTTTGGGGTTCCCTGCCAGGACTGGGGAACAGCGCCCCTTTGCCATCCGGCTGCCTCTCCTCTCCGCTCTCTGCGGGCCGAGCATCCTTCACGGCTCAGGGTGTCCGCAGGCTGGGACCTGGAGCTACGGAGCCCCTGATTGGCCGGTGCTCACTGTTTCCCACGGCGATCCAGTCCCGGAGCCGTTTGTGGCTGTGGCTGTGGCTGAGTGTGTGCTGCTCACAGTTCTGCACGAGTCTTATTTCTGAACCCCAACCCTGTGACCACCCCCCCCCCTCCTATAGAGCCTTTACACAGAGTGGTCAGCGATTGTTTTGTAAATGAGCGATAGGTCAATGATTCTCTCTCTCACTCTCTCTCTCTTTTTTTTTTGGTTAATCCTCACCCAAGGATATTTTTTCAATTGATTTTTAGACAGAGTCGGGGTGGGGGGCGGGGGAGAAACATCGATGTGAGAGAGGCACATCGATTGGTTGCCTCCTGCACGTGCCCCGACTCGAGCCTGCAACTGAGGTCCATGCCCTTGACCAGAATCGAACCCGGACCCTTCAGTCCGCGGGCCAACACTCTATCCACTGAGCCAAACTGGCCAGGGCGGGTCAAGGACTCTTGACCAAGGTCAGACCCTGAGGACCAGAGCCAGGGCCACACCCCACAGGCCCTCTGAGCCGCCCCCCCCCCCCCCCCCGCACCCCCACCTACCTTCACGGCCTTCGCCCGGAGGATGAGCCCGTCGTCCTGCGAACTCCCGAGGAGCAGGTCGACCGCGGCCCGCGGCGCCCTCTGCAGCGCTCTGGCCGGAGCCTCCCGCAGGAGCTGGCCGTCGAGCACGGGGCCCCAGTAGTGGAAGGGGCCGCTCACAGCCAGGAGCTGGGGGTGCAGAGGAATGGCGTTCACGCTTTGTAAAGGACACGGGGCTGAGACAGCCGGCAGCATCGCTTCGCTAAACCGCCACGGACACGGTGCCGGCGCCCACCTGCGGCTTTACCGGGCAATCAGCAAAACGACAGGGGACAGTGCGGGGGGCGGGCAGGTGGGTCAGGCTCTGAGCGATGGCTGGTCCAGGGGAGCTTCCAGAGCCCCCTGCCGAGGGGACCACACCCCGGGGAGGACTGGGTAAGCTGCGCCCCGGTGTGAGCGGGCGGAGGAGACAGTGATGGAGGAGGGGGTGTGGCCCAGGGCGGGAGGTCACAGGGCAATGGATCCGCCTCGGCCACGCTCCGGTGCAGCGGTCGCCGGCCTTTCAGACCTCACGGACCACTTGTGATCCGCAGACCACCGGTTGGCGGCCGCTGCTCCAGTGAGCTCCCATCGGGGAGCTGGGGCCCAGCCCCGGGGCGGGGGCCAGTCCAGGCGTATTGCTGAAGGGACCAGGCCACCAGCTCAGGGGACAGCAGTGATCCCTGCTGGCATCCCCGTCACTCACGTCAGGGCCTGTGAGAGCCGGGGGGCCGGGTCCTGGCAGGTAGGAGAAGGGAGCACCGGCTGTCCCGTCTCAGGCGCAGGGGGCAGGGCCAGCTCCTCGCAGCAGCACCGTGACCCTCAGCACGGGCCCCGCCCAGGCGAGACCCTCACACACGTCACCTCACCATCCCACCCGCTATCCCCACTTTACACACCGGCTCCCCGGCGCCCGAGAGCTGCCTGCCCTCAGCACCCACGCGTGGCCCCCCGCACCCTGGTCCGTGCGCAGCGCCGGAGGCGGGGAGCGTGTGGCCTTGGGGGGGTGGGGTGAGGGCCTAGGTCTCCTTCCCAGGCCCGGTTTCCATTTGCAAACATTCGGAGAATGTCCCTTCCCAACTGGCACACGCGTGCCCACCTTGGTCTGGGCGTCGTTGAGGGCGCTGGCGGGCTTCTGGCGGAGGCAGGATGTCATTTCCTGGACGGGCGAGGCGGGGCAGCCGAGCTCCTGTGCCAGGGCCGCTGCCTGCTGCTGCGCCCGCTCCGGGCTGATGACAGCGGCGGGGGAGAGCGCCGAGCCACCCTGGGGAGAGAGCAGACACGGGGCTGAGAGTCTCCTCCCTCCCTCCTCCTGCTCAGCCCGAGACCTCAGGGCACGGCCTTCATCTACACGTAGGAGTCCGGGACCCTGCCCGGAGGTGCCCGCAGCCATTCGGGAGGTCAGGACGGATCAGTATGCTATCCTATCCACATGCCGTGTGATTGCGAACGGATGTTTCCCTCCGCCTCAGTTTCCTCATTTGTGAGGTGAGCACGCTGGACCGGGTGACCCCCGACTTCACTATGAACCAAGGTTGCGTGTGGAGGCAAAGCGCTGATGGTGGCTGAACAGGGACCAAGGTCCGAACTGGGGAGAGGAGTCTGCAAAAGTGGCTCCATGTCCCACCACCACGTCCGGGGGCTCCGTGACTAACAAGCCCTCCGGCTCAGAGCAGATGGACTTGGAGTTTAAACGAGATACCCACCTGGAAGCCCCCGGGAACGCGGTCACTGATAGAACCGCCAGTCACGGCAAGTCTCCCGCACACTCCCGGGTGCCGAGCGTCTCCTCTCTGAGAACGGGGGTGGTGGGAGCCGGGCTCCAGGAGGAAACCAAGGCACAGAGAGGCGGGCGACTTGCTCAGGGCCACAGGGCAGAGGCAGGGTCTGACGGGGTGGCCGGCTCCAAGGCCGAGCCTTGCACGCACACCTGGTCGGTTCTGGATGCGAGGGGGCAGGGCTGTGCCCACTGTCACGTCAGCTTCGCTGTCAGGTCCAAGGGGGGACCTGAGTCAGAGGCGAGGCCAGACCATCGGACCCCAAGCCGAAGGAGCAGGACGCACGGGGTGGGGGGGGGGGGACCGAGGGGGTGGACCCTGACGCGGCCACACCGGGTCCCAGAGCTCTGAGCTGCTCAGACCCGGGCTGGCGGCCTGGTCTACAGACTCAAGACGGGCTGGGCTGCCCACATCGTGTCCTGTCCTCAACCCATTCCGATAGGCTGCGGCTCCTGTGGCCGCGAGGTGTGCGCAGGCTGCCCGTGCGGGGGCCTGCCGTCGGGGCTCGCTCTGAGCCCAGCATCTGTGAAGGAGGGAGCTCGCGGGCTCATGGTGGGAACCAGCAGCGATGGACATAAGGGCCGGGAGGTCAGCGGTGATGCCCACCAACGGCGGCAGGATGATTGCTCCCGGGTTCAGCTTTCCAACGAGCAGGAGCCCGCTTTTCTGAGCATCACTGTGTGTGCTGTCTCAAGAGAACACACACACACACACACACACACACACACACATGCACGCACAGTGTGCATACATGCATGCACACACATACTCGCACAGCATGCACACATGTGCACACACATATATGCATGCACACACATACACATGTGCGCAGCTGCGTGCTTAAAGTACTCCAGGTCAAAGCCCCACATTCTGAATTGTGAGCTGACCAGGCAATCCGCGGCTGGGCTGCGGTGGGGCGCCGGGCAGGCGGGCTGCGGGGCTGGGGCCTGGGGATGGCCCCTCTGTTGTTTCTACACTGCCCCCAGCTATAAAAAGCCCGAGTTCCTGATGTGTGAGGAAGTGGTTAGAGGCGGGGGTTCGCTGATACTGCAGGGCGGCTCGGAGAACTTTCCTCGCCAAGCATTTTGTTTTCCTTGATCTTTCTGCACAAAACTTCTCTCTTCATGGAAAACCGGTGGTTAAAGAGCCAACAGCGGGCTCAGCCCCCACTGGAAAGCACTCGGGTGGAGACAGGGAGCTGGGGGAGGGGCTCTGGGCGGAGCCCTGCCAGGAGCAGGGGCTCTGGGGGCAGAAGGACCGGTTCCAGCCCCAGCCCTGTTCCCCGAGGAGGAGGTGGCCCTGGGCAGGGCCAGGGGCGGGCATCGGGGCCTCATCTCCTCATCTGGATGGGAGTGATAGCCATGCTTCACAGCTGCCATGAGGGGGCTGGGGGAGGGGGGCGGGGTGTCCTCAGCCTGCGTTGGGGTGGGGAGGAGTTGGTGTTGCTGTTGTGCCCTGAGGCTCGAGGGACTCTACAGGGTCAGAGGAGCCGGGGCCTGTCACCCTGCCCAGTCATGCCAGCAGCCCTGGGCCCCGGGCTGGTACTTTATCTAAATCTGACCTAGCTATTCAGTGGCAACGAGTTTCCGCTCGTTCTCTGTGTGTGTTTTTTTAACTTTAAAAATAGTGCAGGGCAAAACCACAATTGCTGAGCACTGCCTTTTCTCCCGGAGCCGCAGGACATGCGGGGTGCCTTGACCTCAGTGAGCCACCGGGGAGGTGACCTCGGCGAGTCCCCTGTCCAAGCACACACAGACACACAGACACATTCACAGCCACACACAGCCACACACAGTCACACACACACGCAGTCACAGTCACGCAGTCACATTCACACAGTCACACACACACACACGCACAGTCACATAGTCACACACAGTCACACACACAGTCACACTCACACAGTCACAGACAGAAGCACACACTCACACAGATGCACACCCAGAAACTTACACACACACACACATTCAGATATACACAGTCACAGACAGACACACTCACATAGATATACACTCAGAAACATACAATTATAGACAGGAACACACCAGTCACAGGAACACACACACACACACACACACACACACACATACAGACACACACAGTCACAGGCAGACACACTCACACAGATATACACTCAGAAACATACAATTATAGGCAGGAACACACCAGTCACAGGAACACACACACACACTCAGACACACACAGTCACAGACAGACACACTCACACAGATACACACTCAGAAACACACAATTACAGACAGGAACACACAGTCACGGGAACACACACACACACACACACACACACACTCAGATTTTCTTGAGATGGACACCTCAGGGTTTGCCAGGGGGAGCCACTCACAGGCTTCCCATGGCGAAGTCACTGACCACAACCCGGACGGGGCAGTTTCCGCGACAAATGTCCAGGCAGGGCCCGGGCCCTCCCTTCCCAGTGAGTCTCGGCAGCCCGGTGCCGACACGGCTGGGAGCCTGTCTCTCTAGCTCACAGCCCGCGGTGAGTGTCACCGGCTGACACCTGTGACTACCAGACTGCTCCCCGCGCCAGCGTGCAATCTGGCGTTTCGGCGGCGAGCGAGGGAGGGAGGGAGGGAGGGGGGAGGCGCAGGCAGGAGCACCTGCCGGTCGTGGCGGGTGACCGGCGGGGACGCAGACCCCAGCTCCGACCCGTAGCTGTGTGGTCAGGAGCGTGACGACTCCGACAGCTTCCGCAGAGGGCCGTGGCCGGGCAGCAGGGAGAGGACCCCCCCGTCACACCGTGGTGCGTGACAGGGGGCACGGCTCAGAAGTGGTCGCCCTTGTTCCTCGCGTTGTGATGCTTCGGGCAGCACCGCGACGCACATCTTCACGGCAAATCTGTTCACATGTCACGGTCACTTCCTCATGGACCACAGGGTTACTGGGTCACGAGGTACACTCTTCTCCTGAGACGTAAAAATGTACCGAGTGACCTTCCCCCAGAACATGTGAACGGTGTCCCGTGAAAGATGTACAGGTGACAATCCTCACTGCGGGAGCATACTTTTGCGTTATGTAGGAGGTATTTTAAGCCGTGGCTCTTGGCCTCTGCAGCGACCTGTTTGAAAACGGTCTCGTGGAGATACACCTCACGGAGCGTCCCGTGCACCATTTACAGCACACCCGTCGATGGCGTTTAGTTGTACGCACAGAGCCCTGTCACCGTCACCGCGATCTAATTTCAGATCATGTTCATCGTCCGCAGAGCAGCCGCGTGCCCATCAGCAGCCCCTCCCAGCCCCAGGCCATCGCTAATCTGCTTCCTGTCCCTGCGGAGCTGCCTGTTCTGAAATTTCACGTCCATGGAGCCACCCGTCGGAGGCTCCCTGCACGTCACCCAGAGAGAGCGCACGTCAGCGCTCCGTTCCCTCCGTAATCAAACACCGTCCCGCTGCTCCCGCACGCACTATCGTATCGCCCCCTCGGCTGCTGGGCGGCGGCGGCTCCCCGTTTTGGCCATTATAGATAATGCTCGGTGAACAGCCCGGTCCATTCTGTGCGTGGGGGTGGGGTGGGGGTGTATGTTTTCATTTCTCCCGGTTGCATACCTAGGAGCGGAATCGCTGGGTCAGAAGGTAACTCTATGCCCGGCCATTTGAGAAGCTGCCAGAGTGTCTCCTAAAGCCGCGGCGCCCTGTCACACGCCCTCAGGCGGTGCCTGCGTGTTCCCAGCTCTCCATGCCCCCACCAGCACGCTATCCCCTGTGCGTCCCTGTCACAGCCCCGGGGGCCGGAGGCGGGGCCTCGCAGGAGTGTGATGTGCATCCTCCCCATGGCGGAGGGCGGAGGGCGCTGGGCACCTTCCCTGTGCGTGTGGGCGCTTGTCCGTCTGCTCAGGAGAAACGTCTGTTCGAGTCCTCGGCCCAGAGCTCAGCTGGGTCGTTTGTCTCTCTGTGACTGAGCGGTGAGCGTTCTTTCCGTGTTCCGGATGCACGTCCCTTCTCAGGCATGTGATCTGTGAACGCGCGTCCCCAGGCCACGGGCTGCCTTTTCACTGTCCTGATGGTATCTTAGTGGCACAATAGGATACCCAGGGCGGTGTGAGGCGGCTGGCAGGGGATATGGTGAGCGGGGGCCTGGGCTTCAGAAGCAGACCAGCCGGGGGGGACGTCTGAGTCCACAAACATCTCTCACCCCCTTTGTGGGCCTCCGCGTTCTCCACCTACAGAGTCAAGGGAGGGAACCGGCCCATCTCCAAGATGCCAGCACATCGCCCCCCTCCGGGGCGCCCCCGCCCCGTCTCCTTTACCATTTAACGTTAACGACAGGCAAAGTGAGAGAGACGGGATCAGGGGCTGTTTGACCCCAGGGCCTGGAGTCCACCTTGCACCCTAAAGATACGTGTTTCTAAACCCTTTTCTTTCCCCTCGCTCCAGCCGCCTCCGGAAGGGTGCACTGTGGTGTGTTTTTCTTTACAGACCCCCCCCCCACCCCCGCCACTGTCTAGACCGGGAAAGAGAAGGCAGGTGCCAGCAGGCCATGATCTCAACCCCTGCATGGCGACCCCATCTGTGCCCAGGGAGCCTCTGACCAGGGCCCTTCATGGAAGAGTGACGCCTCAGAGCGGCTCCGCGCCTGCCCGTCACCCAGCCCAGCGCCCCGGGCCGGAGGGGCCGGAGGGCCATGGCCCCCTGCACTCACCCTCCCTCCGCGGACACTTTGGCAAGCACGGCTCTCCACGGGGCTTGGCCACATGCTGGCCCCGTTAGCTGTGGGCATGCACTGCGGGGACCCCTCCAGGGCACCCCCGGGCACCAGGCACGGACGGGAGAAAGGAGGGGAGCTGGCCCAGCTCGGCCCCTTCAGAACGGAGCTCGCTCCCCGGCCGTGTTCCCTCCAGGGCCTTGCAGCCCCGACCAAATGCCTGTTCCCAGCCGTCACCCTGGCTGTCAGAGGCCATCGAGGGGCTTGGCTCCCGAAAAGCCTGCCTTCCCGGGCGGAGGCACCGCCCTTCGAAAGCGACCCTGAGTGACGGCCCGGGCGACGGCCGCCCCATTCACAGGGAATTTAACGCAGGGCCCTGAGCCGTGCCCTCCGTTCCCAGCGAGCAGGTCACACGCACCCTGGGTACATGCTGCCTTTCAGAAAGAATCCCGTGGTCATGACCTGCATGCGCCCAGATGTTTCCTCTGGTTACGTATTCCTGTAGCGTAACTAACGACGCAGCGCACGGCGGGCTCCCGAGGACAGACTGTCTGTTCCACCAGCTGATCTGAGCCCTTGGCTCTGGCCTGGCCTGATAGCTGTGTCCTCGGGCCTGAGCCTCCCCCTCCCCCCCGGGCCTGAGCCTTCCCCTCCCCCCAGCACTCACACACACACACACACACACACACACACACACACACAGAAACACAGACACACACAGACACACACAGACACACACGCGCACACACACATAGACACACACACAGACATAGACACAGACACACACACAGACATAGACACACACACAAACACACACAGACACACACACAAACACACACAGACATACACACACAGACACACACACAGACACACACACATAGACACAGACACACACAGACATAGACACACAGACACACACACAAACACACACAGAGACATACACACAGACACACAGACACACACACACACACACACATAGACACACACACAACACACACACAGACACATACACACACAAACACACAGAGACACACACACAGACATAGACACACACACAAACACACACACAGACACACACACAGAGACACACAGACACACACAAACATAGACACAGACACACACACAGACACATACACACAGACACACACACACACAAACACAAACATAGACACACACACAGACACAGACACACACAGACATAGACACACACAAACACACACAGACACACACAAACACACACACACACGGACACACACAGACACACACACACACAGACACACACACACACACACACACACAAACACACACACAGACATACACACACACACACACAGACACACACACAAACACACAGACACACACACACACACACACAGACACACACAGACATATACACACACAGAGACACACACACAGACACACACAGACACACAGACATAGACACACACACACACACAGACACACACAGAGACACACAAAGACACACACACACAAACACACACACAGACACACACATAGACACACACACACACACACACACACACACACACACACACACACTGGCTTCCCGTGTCCAGATGGGCTCAGCGTTTCCTCTGTGGTGGCCATTTCTTTAGGAGCTGCCGCTGGTGCGGGTCTGAGCCCTACCCGCCCTGTAGGGAGGACGTCCCGGCAGCCCTGGGCCCACCGTCCAAGCAGACCCTCCCCCCAGGGCCTCGGAATGGACACTCCCAGGGGACCCTCGTGGAGGTGCCGGTGTCCCCAGAACCTAACAGGCGTGTGCTGAGTCCCTGCCCGCCTCGGCCCCCGGAACCCATTCCCATCATTCTAACCCTACCCCCTTCAGAAGTGTCCGCTGAACACAGAGTGAACGGTTACCCTTGTAGGGAGAATGGCCAGGACACGGGCTTCGGGGTTAGACACATTGTATCCTGCGCTGACAACTGGGCAAGTGGCTTTGCTCTCGGGGCCTCGGTGTCCCCATCTGTAAAGTGGGTATACAATGCTGTCTCAGGCTGTGGCATCCAGAGCGTGGGCTGCAGGGCCCTTCGGCCCGGGGTCAAGTCCAGCACTCCCTCTTACCCGCTGCGTGTCCTTAGGAAAGCGGTTACAGTTCTCCGTGCCTCAGGCTCCTCAGTGTACCATGAGGGGGAGAAGGACACGTACTGTGGAGATGAACTGATGAGGTCACGTGGACAGGGCCTACAGCCATTAGCTTTCCAATAAGCAAGAGCAATCATCAACATCATAGCCGATATGTCACAGAGTTCTTGCAAAAATTAGATGAAATAACAGACTTGAAAAATATAACCTGCAAAGCACTGTACTGAGGTCGGTTATTATTATTCATCACGTGATTGCGACGCAGACTAAACTGAAAAATAGGGAAGCCTTCCCACCTAAGGATCAAGTTGGGGGTGAAGTTTTGTTTTGGCCAAGAATTTTCGAAGCAGCTGAGCTGGCCTGTCCTCTCCTGTCCCTCCCCCGCGGCCCGTGCGCTTGCGTGTAACCAGCTGTGTCTCGGCGGGTTAAGAAATAAACCCTGGCTGACAATGCCACACCTCTCCTGGCGTGGGTACGTGGACGGCACCCTTTTAAATTTCCTTAAGGCTGATGTTGAGCGTGGTCTTCTTTATTTTTATTATTTTTAAAAATATTTTTTTCTTGATTTCAGAGAGGAAGGGAGAGGGAGAGAGAAATAGAAACACCAATGATGAGAGAGAATCAGTGCTCGGCTGCCTCCTGCATGCCCCACGCTGGGGACTGAGACCAAAACCCCGGGCATGTACCCTGACCGGGAATCGAACCATGACCTCCTGGTTCATGGGGTGACATTCAACCACTGAGCCGTGCCAGCGGGGCGAGCGTGGTCTTCTTTAACGACAACAGATTCATGTCGGAAGTGAAAAGGCCTGTCCCCCAGAAGTATTTGGGCACCAAAGGGGAGCAGCACCACACCACGCCACGCCACGCCACGCCACGCCACGCCACGCCACGCGTTCCATCTCAGCCCTCACCTCCCTTCGTGCGGCTGCAGCCCAGGCCGCGGGGACGGCGGGCTTCATCGCTATTGCTTTTACGCGATGAGGACACCAGGGCAGAGCGGTTTCCAGGCCTGGCCGCGGTCACGCGGGGAAGCCCGGCGCAGAGGCCTGCTCTCTCTCTGGCCAGCGGCTGTGCTGCTCTCCCGGGGACACGCGCACCTGCTGGGGGCTGCCCGGGGATCAGGGATAATCCAGCACCTCCTTGACCCCCTCCGCCTGCCAGGTGGGCGGGGAGGGCCTTAAGGAAGTGTGTAATCTACAGGCTTTTTTGTTCTTCCTTTTATTTTATTTATTATTTATTATTGATTTTATTGATTTCAGAGAGGGAGAGAGAGAGAAACATCAATGATGAGAGAGAATCACTGATCGGCTGCCTCCTGCACGCCCCACACTGGGGATGGAGCCCACAACCCGGGCCTGTGCCCTTGATCCTTCAGTCCACAGGCCGCTGCTCTCTCCACGGAGCCAAACCAGCCAGGGCCCTTTTTATGTTTTACGCCTGCTCCCTCTGCGTCCCCCTCCCATCACCCCTCCTTCCTGGTGAGTATGTGATGGCTGCTCGGGCCCCGGTAGGCGCTAGTGCTCCTGTCACTCATCGAGGGAATAGCAGCCCCTGTTCGGGAGCTTCAGTTTCTGGAACTCAGAGCACAGAGGTGGGGAAGGAGGTGCCGGGAGGGTCCCGGCGTGGGGCGTGGCACCACCCAGAGCCCCGGCATGCAGTTATCTTGTCATGGGAACTGGCTCTTGTCTTTGCTCTGCAGCAGAGTTCACGAGGCTCTCTGTGCCCTCCCCAGAGACAGACTGTGTGTGTGCACCAGGAGAGATAAGACGCGTGTTTCCATATCCCCTCTGAGCCTTGTTTAGAAGCGCGGCCTGTCTCCTCCCGCGTGGCTCTGTTCACGTCTTGGTCTCCCAAATGGGGTGCCCGGGGCAATGCGTCAGGGCACAGGAAGAAAATGCTAGAATGTTTGCTTGTAAGTGGGGAGTAGTCGCATCCTTTACAAACATTTTGACAGCCCGGCCGGCCTGGCTCAGTGGTTGAGCATCGACCTCTGAACCAGGAGGGCACATGCCCGGGTTGTGGGCTTGATCTCCAGTGTGGGGCGTGCAGGAGGCAGCTGATCAATGACTCTCTCTCATCATTGGTGTTTCTACCTCTCTCTGCCTCTCCCTTCCCCTCTGAAGTCAATAAAGATCTATTATAAAAAGCATTTGTACATTTAGAATGTCCATACTAGTAGAACAATCGGTGCCTGTGGTTAGTGACAAGGGGCATATGCAAAGCTTGTCACTGTCGGGCACTGGACCAAGCAGCTGGGGTGTCACATCAGGCAGCAGGCGGAGGCCCCTTCCCCGTGGGCTGGAGAGAAGAGAGTTGAGCTAGGAAGTCACCACAGACCCCCAGTGTCTGCTCTGCTGCTGGGAATCAAAGGGGCCAGCAGACTCCGTGCCTCGGGCCAGGGCAGGCCGCTCCGGCAGAAGGCTAGGCGGCCGCGCTCCCCGCCTCCCCACCAGTGCCCAAGGCCGCTGGACGGCTGGAGAGCCTCGCCTCTGGGCAGAGGGCAAGCCTGGGAGCTTCACCCCACCTTTTGCAGGGGTTAAGGGAGCGCGGGCCTGCCACCAGACCCTGGCGCGGTGACGGGAAAGGACCAGAGCCCGAGGGGACCCCCCAGGACCCTCACCCCTGGTTCTGGCAGATCCTAAGTGAAGGGAAGGCCATTCAGGTCCGCGGAACAGCGAAGAGAACCCAGAGGCAAGCCCAGCAGCACCTGCCCAGGCACTAGGAGGAAGTGGAAGGTCACTGGGAAGGTCACCGGGGAGGCAGGGCTGGGCGGCAAGGACCCGCGGAGGAATCCGTGCAAACGCCGAGGACAGCGGGGCAGCCAGGGCTGGCCGGGACTGGCCTGAGGAGAGTCAGTCATCCGCCTGTCCCGGTGCGTTCGAGAGGAGCAAGGGGGCCACAGGGGCAGGAGAAGAGATGATGGCGGATCACTTCCCACTCCAGACAAGACGCAACCGAAGTCACCCCAAAAAACAAACACAAGGAACCCCACACAAACAGCAACGAGAAGGCGCCGACGGAACGTCCTGGCCAGCACTGCCAAACGTCTAGCCTGAACTTGGACTCCGCTCAAGTTCAAGGTTGAGCTGGACATCACCCCTCCCTCGCGTGGTGGGGCCACTGCAACCTTGAGAGCCGTTTCCCTCGGCTCCCTCCTCACTGGACCCCCCATGACGCTGCCCCGACACGCGGGTGGGTGATCCCTGGCCCTGTCCACGGAGCTCTGAAGGCAGGACACGTCTCCCAGGCGCCCTTGTCCTCCCAGAGCGTGGCTTCCTGCTGGCCTGAGGCTCCCCTTCCCCGAATACAAGATTCGTTTAAATAAAAGAATGCCGAGTCAGATGTAGGGAACAAAAGGGTTTGTGCACGAGTGCATCGAGAGGAAGCTAGGAAGCAAACATTGCCAAGTTGCAAAGCTGCAATGGCCACCTTCCCCAGCTCCGGGAGGTCCGCTGACCCCTCCAGCTCCCTCCGGAAGCTGAGCATCCGGGTGGCCTCCCCGGTGGAGGCAGCGGGTGGGTTGAGCAAGAGGACAGCTCTAGTGCATCAACAAGTTTGTGCAACTCCCCCGCCGCGCTGGACAGTGGAAACGAAGCGTCTGCTTCTCCTCCCGAAAACTCTCGGTGCCGAGAGGCCTCCCGAAGATACACCCGCAGGCCCCGGAGACATACACCTGTCGGTTCCGCTCCCGCTGGAGGCCTCGGCTCAGCCACACGGAGCCCCTCACCCAGCTTCGGACGTGGCTCCCGAATAACGAACGAACTCCCGTGTCTGGAGAAGCAGTGGGGTCTGATGGCCCCCGGGGAGGTTCAGGGTGAGCCGCTCATCTTCCCCAGGGAAAAGGCAATAGCCACAAAGTGTGGGCTCTTGTTTAGAAGGCAGACCCCCCCCCCACCTGCATTCCTTCACTCACTCAGTCATTCACTCGTTCGATGGCTAATTATGGATCACCTCGTTGGGGCAAGGCTCGGTGCTAGGCTCAGGGGTCATGCGTGAGACGTGACCTGCCCGCCCCTCACTGGGGATCCAGCCCCTCCCTGGGGACCCCTCACGGTCCCCCTGCGTTCCAGCCCAGGCAGACCATTCCCAGGCGGTCCGGCCGGGAGTCAACATCCCGGCAGCTTCTACCTCTGCCACCCACAATCCCTTAGGCCCCAGGTGCCTGGGCTTTCCTGCTTGAGGCTCGCATGTTTTGAGTGAGTTTACGCTCCACTTAGAAAGGAAAGGGAGCCGAAGCCGGTTTGGCTCAGTGGATAGAGCGTCGGCCTGGGGACTCAAGGGTCCCAGGTTCAATTCCGGTCAAGGGCATGTACCTTGGTTGCGAGCACGTCCCCAGTAGGGGGTGTGCAGGAGGCAGCTGATAGATGCTTCTAACTCTCTATCCCTCTCTCTCTTCCTCTCTGTAAAAAATCAATAAAATATATTTAAAAAAAAAAAAAAAAAGGAAAGGAAAGGGAGTGGCGTCCGTACCCAGGACCCCCGCTCTGTGCCTTGCACCACGCTAGCTGGTCAGACACAATTTCCTGTGGACCCTCCAGATCTCGGAAGGAGATGGGAAGAGCAACACCCCGCAGACGCACAGAGAGATGCAGAACACTTTGCAAGGTCACACAGCTCCCAAATGTCTCGAACCCCCCTCCGGCTCCAGACTCCAACGTGCATGTCCCGCTCCTGTGGGGCCGGGAAAACTCCCGGGCCTGTGCCCTCACTGGGAATCGAACTGCGACCTCCTGGTTCATAGGTCGACGCTCAACCACTGCGCCACCCCTGCAGGAGGGCCCCTCTGTGTTATTATCCATTTCCTCGCCTTCCCGCTGTCGCCATCGCCGATAGCGGCCGCATTCCCATCTTTACCCCACGGCTCCCCCCACAAAAGGTAAGCTCCCCTCAAGCGAGGCTCTTGCTGCTTTTCTGTGCACAGCTGGATTCATTGGACAAAAGAAGTTTCCTTGAACGAATGATTAAATAAGGGAATACATTTAGTCTAACTCACAGCAGGTTCTGGGCAAATGTGGTTTTTTTTAATTTGTTTGTTTTAAAGTTGCCACAAAGCTGGTGCCTCCTGACCATCAGCTCAAACCTCCTTCCTGCCTCTGTGTGAATTTGGGGGGAAAACTCGACGGACGCGTCTCTCTGCCAGGCAGCTTCCCCTTCTAGGCAAGGGGCCCGCTCCGTCCGTCTTCTGCAACGTTTCCTCTCTACCTTCCCAGGGTGCCCTGCGCATGTTTCACAAGTTGTCTAAGGAAGCATCTCTCTAGTACAGAGTGCCTTCTAAATTTAGAAGCGGCCCCGATGTTTTCAATTCACCTCCGACCCCTACACCGAGTGGGGTTTCTAAATGACTCTCCCGGGCGGCCGAGGCGGCCCTGTGGGGCTGGGGCTGCGTGTCACCGGCCAGAGACACCGGCCGGGTTCCGTGCCAGGCCCAGCGGTGTGACTCCGGGCAGGTCACTCTGCTGTCGCCTCTGTGAGGCCGCCCCCGCACGGTCCCCCGGCGTCCCAGCCCAGGCAGGCCATGCCCAGACGGTCCTGCCGGGAGTCAACATCCCGGCAGCTTCTACCTCTGCCACCCACAATCCCTTAGGCCCCAGGTGCCTGGGCTTTCCTGCTTGAGACTCGCGTGGTTTGGGTGGGGAGCCATATATTGTTATTTTTAGAATATGTTTTTATTGGTTTTAGAGAGAAAGGGAAAGGGAAAAGGGAGCAATGATGATGTGAGGGAGAAACATCAGTCGGTGGCCTCCTGCACGCCCCTCACTGGGGATCCAGCCTGCAACCAAGGCCTGTGTCCCGACCCACCGGGGATCCGACTGGCAGCGTTTCGGTGCGGTGCAGGGGACGATGCTCGACCAGCAGGGCCGTGCTGCCCAGGGCTAGATATTATCTTTTTTTTTTTTTTTAATTTAAACCCATCGAAAAATTGACATGCTGCAATGCACACAAGCTCTCCACCCAGATTCCTCCAGCAGTCACATTTTGCCACATCTACTGTCTTTCTCTTTTTCTCTTTATTTATCTTTTCTCTCCCTGTCTCTGTTAGTGGGCTACTGAAAATTATAGACACCCGCCACCTCGCCTCCAGGCACCTCAGCAGGTGTCTGTCTGCTAAGAGCCAGCACACTCGCCCCATCACCACGGCGGCCCATCAGCCCCACGAAAATCCGCGCGGACACGGCATTATCGAACGTGTGGTCTATATATTCGAGTGCCACCCGCCGTCCCCATCCAGTCCTTCTGTCTCTCTAGGCCTCTTCCCTTGATCCAAGGTCTGGTCAAGCATCACACAGGCGACATGAAGTTGTCAGTTTCATGGTCAGCGTCCACCTACACCCGTGCTTCCTGCCGTCCTAGTCTCTCGGGGGCAGCGCCCCGGAGGCTGTGGGCAGCAGCGCTCGGCTGAGGGCCTTCGGTGCCACTATGTTCAGCCTCTGCCCAGGAGCCATTCCCTCCACAAGCTCTGGGCTGGGCTGGCCTGGCAGCGGCGTGAGGAAGCCGCGGTCATTGGGAAACTAAGAAAGAGAAGCTGCCACTCCGTGGACCCAGCCAGCTCCAGGGGCCCTGAGCGCAGGCCCCGAGCCTCCTCCGCCTTTGAATTAGAGCCAACATGCGCCGGAGAGCCTGAGCGAGGCTGGCCACGGAGCGGAGCTGCCCATGTCCCCGAGCGCTGTGCACACGCGTGCAGAAGGCTGTGCACACACATGCAGAAGGCTGTGCACACATGTGCAGAAGGCCGCCCCCCTGGCCGTCCTCAGAGAGGAGCCTGCTGGGCGCGCTGAAAACAGGAACCTGCCCTCCGCGCCCGGCCTCCCGCTCCTCGCAGAGGAAGTGTGTGGCGTGTGTAGCAACTGCTGCTCCTCTCGATAGCATGGGCCGGTCTGCACCCCGGGGAGGCCGGGCCCCCCGCTCACTCTGCGGGAGCAGCAGCGGCTGACGGAGAGGCCGTGACGGGGACCCTCGCCAGCTACTCCCCGGGGCGACCATGTCCAGCCTTTGAAGGTATCTTGGGGGACGTGGTGGGGGCTGGGTGGGGGGAAGCAGCTGGCAGGGGGGTGAAATCTTGGAGAGGAGACTCTCTCTGTGAGAACAGGCAGGCGATGCCTCCAGGACGGCCCCACTTCCCGCAGGGCGCCCGGAACATCAAGGCTCTCAGGGAGGGGCTGGGCAGAGGTACAGGCGAGAAGGGCCGAGAAGGGCCGGGGACAGTCCTCCAAGGAGAGTGCCGCTCCCGGGCAGCCGGCACAGGCAGGCTTCCCCCGCGGGCAGCCCGGCTTGCTCTCGGCCTCCCAGCAGCGTGACCCCGGGTGAGTCACTGCCACTGCGCCAGGCCTTTCTTTTCTCCTCCTGAAAGTGAAAATCCTGGGCCCACATCCCCTGGGTGCTGGGAAGAGGGCATGGGCTGGTATATGCAAAGTGCGGACACAGAGGAGGGGCTCGGTAAATGCAACCAGTGAGGAGTGGTGACATCTGAGGGCGCAAGGAGCCCCGAGAGGCTGAGAGATCCCGCCACGGCTGCGGGGAGCGTGGCTGTGAGGATCGTCTTTGGGAAAATGCCAGCGAGGCTTGATAACAAGCAATGAGAACCAAAGTGGGTGGTGAGTGTGCGGGGCCGGGGTGTGGTGAGCAGAGGCTGGGGAGAACTAGAATCCCTGAGGGGATGTGGCACACTCCACATTCTTCGAGGTGCCTAGGTGTCCAGAAGTCCTGGTTGTCAGGGAAACGACCATGGCGTTGGGCGCCAATGTCCTGAATTGGGGTCTCGCATGGGAGAGGGAAGGGGCGGTGTCCGCCGTGCCGAGAGGCGGGGAAGGTGCGTTTCCTGAAAGGCTATTGACCTGCCATCCTCAGCGTAATTCCCCAAGGTTACGATTATTATTTGCTTTTGACAAATAAGAAAACGAGATCCAGAGAGGTTCGGTGATTCGTCCAAGTCACACAGCAGAGAGAGGCTCTCGGGACAGAGGGCTGGGGTGGGCAGAGCCCCAGGGAGAGCCAGTGTGGGGAGGGGGAAAGCGTGTCTCTGGGGCAGTGCGCTTCGTTTCAGGGGAGACACACCCCACGTTCTGCAAAAAAAAACGAGGGTCATTCTGTGGTTCGCTGTGCGATGCTGAGCTGCAGACTCTCCCCGGGGCTGTGGTCCTTTTCAGCTTGGAACAGTGAGCCCAGGTCAAAGTTCTGGCAAAATCTCTCGCAACTGGTCTTCTCCAGCGAGGAGCATGCTATTCAGGAATGCTCGATGCGTTCTGGAAAGCAGGCTACGGATAACCCTAAAATCCCGTGGAACGGACAGACTGGCATCTGTGTGGGCTCCCGCGTCTTAAACAGATCCAGCACCAGGGCAGCGAGACTGCTTCCTGAAAATCCGCTACGTCAGTGACCCCCTGCTTCCCCCCCCCCCCCCCACCTCAGCCAACATTCTGGCTCAGCCTCCAGTGAGCTGCGTGACTCTGGGCAAGTCACTTTGCCTCTCTGAGCGTCAGTTTCCTTTTCTTAAAAAGAAGACCGGCCTCCTCGTGTGTCTGTAACCAGGCTAAGTCACATGCAGCATGCAGGAGGCGCTCAGTGCTAAAGGGGGGCAGAGTGGCTACCCACAGCATCCTTCACCCCGGCCCTTGAAGGACACCTAGTTACGCGGGTGGCTCTGGGCGGCGGAGGGTAAGAGCTGTGTTCACCGCCACGGACCTGACGACATAACTGCACGCCTTCTCCGCGTCTCTCAGTGCTCCTTTCTGCGTGTTTCTCCACCTGACGCGGTCAATGAGGCAGGCGTGGGTCGGCTGGCACGGCAGCAACCAAATCAGCGTCCTAACACAGACAGCATCTCCCCCTCGGAGTGCTGAGAGCTGGCAGCATTATTTCCAGGCGGGGGGGGGGGGGGGTGCGCTTCTCAGAGACTTAGAGATTATTCATTGCGGGAAACCCCAGCCAGCGTCCTGCATTCAGAAACGCTGCTGGGTTTTCATTTTTCACTTGACACGCAGCAAGAATTTACGCCCGCCGGCTGTGAGAGAGGCTGGCGCTTAAAATTCTCGTTAGGAATTTCCAGCGTGTCGGGCCAGACCGTTGGGTTCTTGTCAGCGACCGGAGGGCCCTGTTAGTACTTTTATCCATCCATCCGTCGCCCATCCATCACCCACCCATCCCCCACCCATCCCCCATCCATCCCTTCTGCTAAGAAATATGCACTGAGGCCATACCATGTGACTGTCGGTCCCCCCTCTCGCTCCTCCCTGAATGTTCCAAGGCAGTAAGTACACTGGGTCCAAACCACTTCCTCCCAGCTGGGAACGAGCAGGGGCGGGGGTGAGGGGCGGGGGGGCGGGGCGGGGCTGATTTCATGACGGTCACTGGAGCCACAGACAGAAACTGCGAGGCCTCGGCGGCTCCACGGCTCACTCCTGTTGTCACACGGCTTTGCAAAGTCACAGCGCCCTCCTTGGCACCTTCCAGGCAGCTGAGGCTGTGGCCAGAGGAGGGCTCAGGGGTGTTGGGGGCGAAGCTAGGAGATGCGGAGCTTCGAAAGAAAGTGGGGATCGTCCCCCCCCCCATTGTCCTTAGGGGGAAAGGATCACCTTCTGAGGGTCCGGCCACCCCTGGAAGCACAGACAGACGGTACCTCCAACCGCTAAGCCCGATGGAGGGAGCGCGTGCTGTGTGCTGGGCCCCTGCCAGTTCGTGGCTTTTCATCGAGGGATGTCAGGGCATGGACTGTGTTCTCAGGAAGTGTACCACCTGGGGCTTTGAACACGCAGAGAGATAGACATGTGATGACAAACGGAGGTGTGCACCATGGAGGCGGCGCACAGACCCCCAAAACAGAGCGCGCAGGGGAACCAGCTTCGTCAGGGAGGTCTGGTCGGCTTAATTCTCCCTTTAACCCCGGGAGCGGCCACGCTCCTTCCTGATTTACAGAAGGGCCGTTTCCCCTCCGCACCCCCTCCCAGTCACACGGACAATCAGCCGAAAACGCACATCCTCTGAAATACAGGCCCCAGGCGCCGGGAGTGTCAGGGCCCGCCCCTCGACGCACTCCTCCGTCAGTACGCCGCTGGTCCGCCCGCTGCGTGTCTATCACACACATGACCTCTGCACGCGGAGGAGGGCCGCGTGAGCGTGAGCTTGTCACAACAGAGGACAGCCGGCGTCTGCAACCCTCCCTCCACGCCCTCTGCCCGACAGCCTGGTAGGGAGGGGCCAGCCGGGCCCTGGAGCCGCGCGCCTGGGTTCGAATCCTGCCTCCACCTCTTACCCATTGGGGGACCGGTTGTGCACGTGCTTGGACCTCGGTTCCTGCCATTCCAAAGGCTCCATGAGGGGGGAGGTCTCTCCGGGCAGAGTGACCCTTCGGTTGTCGCCGATTGGTGTCTGTTTCCTTACGGGCACGCTCACACCGGTCCTCACAGCAGCTCACCCCTCATCAAACCACGGCAGGCACAGACACTTGGTGAAAGGATCACCCACTTTGAGGGCACGGCAGGGGTCCGAGGAGGGAGGAGGGGAGGCGAGCCGAGAAAGAGCAGCCCCTCTGGCCTCACCCCGGGCAGGCACCTGAGTGTTTTCAGGAGTGACTCACAGGGGGGCGGGACCCCGGGCGGGAGGCTCGGCGCAGGCAAAGGCTCCCAGGAGGCAAGCGCCAGGTTTCCATCTCGCCCAATGCGTTCAGGGCCACGCTGGCGATGCATATGCGTGGCACCACGCACAGTGAAGTCTTGCCGGGAAATGTGATCGAATAAGCAAATCACGGACGGGGCAGTCCCCGGGCCCCGAGGTCCACGCGGCCATCGGCGCTCCACGCGACTGCCCACCCGCCTCCTTTCCGACGGACCCCGCCTTTCCCGGGACCCCCGTTGGCAATGAGGAGAAAAGGCCCGCTTCGAACTCCCCGATTTCCTACGCGGTGGGACGGCGTGTGGGTGTGATCTAGCCTCAAAACAGTTGTCTTTCCGGCTGTTTTCTCGTCGTCAGTGTTTATGACGTCAGCCGGCTGACAGGGGATGCGGGTGTCCGGGACCCGGCCTGGGGTCTAACCCCACGTTCCCCAGGGTTTTTGGGCGGAAAATGTGTTCGGGGTCCAGCAGGGTCACAGACAGGCTGGCACTGGAGCCCACCGGCCCTGTGTGGGGGGTGGGAGGGGCCTCTGTGTATGAAAAGCTGATCTGGGAAAGAAAGAAATGGGGGGGGGGGGGGGGACGGTTACTTCTGATTTCCATGAGGTAGGAAGCCAGACACCACTTGACAGACTCCCGCCAGGTCTGGGCAGCGAAGGCACTGCCCTGGGCCTGCGCCGGTCCGCGTGGGGACAGCCACGGAGACCCCCGTCGCGTGCTCATCCCGGGACCCCTGCTCGCTAATCCTCACGGGAATGCCCAGCAGGGAAGAGAGGGCTGTGTCCGTTTTAAAAATAAGACCAATGGGGAGAAGTGTAGCGGTTTCACAAGGGGAACACTGCTATTTTCCCCAGCACCAACTGGCCCCGGAGCGGCTTCCTCCTACGGCGCCCTAAAACCACCCTGAAACGTTTTATAGGGCACGTCCCCCCGGGCCTGCGGGGAAAGCCGAGCCTCCCCGTCCGCCTGCAAGTAGAGGAGATCCCCTTCCGGGCACCAGAGGCAGAGGGGTCAGGACACAGGCTCGGGGCCCGCGTGTCGGCCCGAGGGTCCGGCGGGTGGACGGGCACCCGCTCTGTGGCGGGCACACTTACAGAGCACGCGCAAGCTGAGTGCCCTTGAGCAGGTGGCTCGCCCTCTCTGAGCCTTTTCTTCGTACCATGAGGGCATCAAGTGGCTACTTTTGCATCGGTGCTTTATGACACCCTGGGATTGGGCTGTCGTATCAGGAGGCGGGAGCCGCCGGCTCCGCCCCAGCCAGCAGTTACTTTTCTCTAGTTTATGTTTGGAGTTTCGGGGGATCTTTCTTAAAGTTTCCAAGCAGCGGGGGTGAAATAACCCGGATGAGCGAGTCCCAAGGCCTCCTCCACGCGGCTCTGGAGCCCGGGCTCTGAGTCAGGCAGGAGGCGGCGGCGGGTGGGGGGGTCTCCCTGAGCTGGCTGCCTGCTCCCCGCCGTCCTGCGCTGCCAGCGGCCTGCCTGGCCGGACGGGGAAGGACTGGGCGGGCAGTGGCGACAGGCCTGTGGCTGCACCTGCCCGGAGGCGAGCAGGGAGCAATGTGGGTCACGGGGCAGACACACCTGCCGAGCGAGGTCAGGATGTGGTGGGGTGCCCCCGGAAATCCTGCACGATCCCTGGCAGGGGAGCCAGCAGATGTGGAGCCCCGTCCCAGCGCCTCCTGCGCCTGGTGCCGTGCCAGACGCCCCGGGCTCGTCCCAGGTCCACAGGGCGGGGAGCGGGTCCCGGTCCCGGAGGAGCAGGGAGAGCTGAAGCGGCACGTTCACAAGGCCGACTTTCCCCATCGTAGTGGGGGGGCCCTGAGGCCGAGGAGGGCCGGGGTCTGCTCAGCTTGCACAGGGAGGGAGCAGCCCACCGATCTCCCAAGGACTTGGGCTTTGGTAACATTTCGGCGATCCTATCTCACCGAACGCACCTCCACGTTGGAGGTAACCTGTAATGTAAGACCCCGCACAGTCCCGCGGGGCATGTGCTCACACCTCACATTTATGGGTTTGAAAAATCGAGGCTCAGAGAAGTGCAGTCACTTGCCACAGGACACACAGCCAGTGGGGTCGGGCTGGAACCTGGACTCAGCCTGGCCTGCTTAAACCCCTTCTCCCCCCTTTCGAGGCTCCCTTATTCTTGCCACGTTCTGCTCATAATTGCAAGAGCAATTCATACACGCGGGAGAGAATCTGGAGATCCCGGAAAGGTGTGAAAAATAAACCAGTAAGTCATCCTTAAAATCGCTACCCAGAGAAGCCTCGGAGGCATCTTGGAAACAGCTTCCTTGAATATTTTCTACATCGATGCATTAAAGCTTTACAGAATGGGATGGTAGGAGCACAGCTAGTTTCTCTTCCACCCCCCCCCACCCCAGCCCCGCAGAATTAAGGGTTCTCTAACATGATGCTATGGCACAGTCCCTACGATCCCTAGCTGCCTTTAAAAAATATATATATTTTTGTTGATTTCAGAGAGGAAGGGAGAGGAGAGAGAATAGAAACATCAACGATGAGAGAGAATCATGGACCGGCTGCCTCCTGCACGCCCCACACCAGGGATCGAGCCCACAACCCAGGCCTGTGCCCTGACCGGGAATCGAACCGTGACCTCCTGGTTCATAGGTCGACGTTCAACCCCTGAGCCCCGCCGGCCGGCTGGGCTCCCCGCTGCCCTTTGAGGATGCAGGCCACCTAAGACCGGCCATGGCGGCTCAGATCTGAGCGGCCTGCACTGGCCTCTCTGGGCCCCGATCCCAGACCTGGCTTCCAACATCGCCCCCTGACAGCCAGCAGGCCCGGGGGGACCCCTGTGCCCCTCGTAGCGTTTCACCCAGAGGTTTACAGTCCCCCCGTCTGCACTGTGGGCCGGGACAGACCGCTTCTGTGGCCTCCTTAGACGGGACCCGGGCGCAGGAAAGCAGAGGGCAGAGTCTCAGGGAGGCTGAGGGCACAGGCGGGTCGGGCAGACCTGGCAGGGACCCAGCCGCCCCTCTGAGTCCCACCACCTGGGACAAGGCACTTCCTCGGTCTCGCCCCTGACGCGGAGCTGTGAGCGGCCCAGTGTGGCAGCGATCGCGTGCTGAGCCCGGAGCCCGGCCCGGACAAGGGGCCATCGCCAGACGGCGTGGTTCTGGCTGTCGGGTGGCCGCCGGTTCGGAGACGGTGAATGGTGAGCGGGTTTTCCCGCTCATGGCATGGCTCCCACCTTAGAAGCGAGTCCTTCCATTCCGACAGCGCGGCCTGGCTCTTAGGAGCGCAGAGCGGACGCGGCCCGGGATCGAAGTTCCCGAGAAGCCCGACCCCGTGTGTACAAGGTGACGCCGAGCACACGATGCAAGGCTCCCCGCGCAGCTCCCACAGAAACCCAGCGGGGCAGGCGCGTCCCACATTCCTGCCGGCAACTCCCCGCCGTGTGGCCTCTCCCTGCGCCAGAGTCCCCGCCAGTGGCAGCCGGCCCCTCCCCGGCCAGAGCTCCCCGTGAGCGTCCTTCCTCCCCGAGGGGACAGCGCTCGGCCAGGGAAAGGACGTGGGTCCCGAAGTCGGAGAGGTAGGCGTGCCCCCCGCACCCCTGCTCCGCGGGGTCCCAGCTCTGGGAGCGTGGGCTGCTGAGCTGACCGCCCGACCTCCACCGGGAAGGGAAGGCCACGGTCACGGAGGAACCTCGGCCTCCAGGGATGCTGGGAGGTTAAAGGCAATGGCATCTGCTGACGGCCCACCCCCGGAAGGCAGTGCCCTCCCTCCATCCCGAAGAGCAGAAAGACGAGGCTTGCGTTCTGTCTAATGGGACGGCCTAGCAAAGCGAGGGGGGTCTTTTCTCTTATTCATAATTACAAAAAGCCACCGAGTCTTGATTGCTCGAATTAAGGGGCTCTCTCTTTGGAGAGCATCTTCCCCCCCTCCCCCGCCCCCACACATCTCATTGTGTAGAGGAGCCAATGGAGGCCCAGGATCACACAAAGAAGAGAGCAGCGCGTTGGTCCAGAGACTAGGGTGCGAGGTCAGAGGCCAGGACCGGCTCTGGTCTGGCCCTTGGCCGTCACCAGGAGGAAGGAGAGAGAATCAGGAACTGCTGGCACCAGCGCTGATGAACTCATTTCTCTCTTGCCCTCTCCTCGCTGTTCCTAGAAGCAATTACGTCTCACACCCTCTCCCACCCTCTCCCACCCCCAGCTCCTGCATAAAACCGCCACCGATTAAATCAGACGGTGCAGCCATTTCATCAGGGAGATCGGGCTCTCACTCTCGGGACACTTTTCACTCTCCTACGATAACCGCCTCTTTCGGAGGCGTTAACTCCTTCCTGGGCGAGGGGAGCCGGTGAGCAGACCACGACGGGGCCGGGGAAGCCGGCGGGTTTTCCGGACCAGCGTGCACGGCGGTGGGCGTGGAGCCCGGCCCGGCCTGGCCTGCAGGCCCCCCGCCCGCGGAGGCAGGGAGAGGGCGAAGGTCACGGGAGAAGAACCCGGGCACCCACCGGGCCCCACTGCACCCTCCTCACCTCGAGGCGTTGGGTATGTGTCTTTGCTTGGAGGGCCTCCCGTGTTCCCATCTGAAAAATGTGAGTTTCAAAGCTTTTTTAAAATTTCCTGTTCTGGATTCCATGAATCCCCCCAAAACACCCAGGAATGTTGGGGAATTAACGAGGTTATGGGGGGTGAGTGTGCAGTTAGGATTCAGTTGCGCTGGGGACCAAGACTTTTCCTGAGCGGCTTGCTGGAGGCGGATGTGAAGGGAGGGATGGGCTGGAAGTGACCCGGCGGAGGGCGGAGGAGGACGTGGAGCGGGAGGGAAGGGAAGGCAGGCCGAGGGACGGGCCCTGGGAAGCCTGGGGCGATGGGCACTGGGTGAGGGTTAAAGGCACAACCCCTGTCTCTGCTGGTCCTTGACCCCGTGTTCCGACTGCAGGACACAGCGGGACATTGTCAGGAGAGTGGGTGACAGTGCTGTGCTCTGCAATGTGGGGACACGAGAGAGTGAAGGGGAGGCCCACACATGGTTCAGGGTCATCTCTACATGACTGCCCTGGAGGCACCCCCCTCCCCGCAGCTGGTCCTGGGAGCTCCCCCCTCAGCCGGTCCTGGGAGCTCCCCCCACAGCCAGTCCTGGGAGCTCCCCCCACAGCCGGTCCTGGGAGCTCCCCCCTCAGCTGGTCCTGGGAGCTCCCCCCTCAGCTGGTCCTGGGAGCTCCCCCCTCCAGCTGGTCCTGGGAGCTCCCCCCACAGCCGGTCCTGGGAGCTCCCCCCTCAGCTGGTCCTGGGAGCTCCCCCCACAGCTGGTCCTGGGAGCTCCCCCCTCCCCGCAGCTGGTCCTGGGAGCTCCCCCCTCAGCCGGTCCTGGGAGCTCCCCCCTCAGCTGGTCCTGGGAGCTCCCCCCTCAGCCGGTCCTGGGAGCTCCCCCTCAGCCAGTCCTGGGAGCTCCCCCCACAGCCAGTCCTGGGAGCTCCCCCCTCAGCTGGTCCTGGGAGCTCCCCCCTCCAGCTGGTCCTGGGAGATCCCTCCCAGCCGGTCCTGGGAGATCCCCCCACAGCCAGTCCTGGGAGCTCCCCCCTCAGCTGATCCTGGGAGTTCCCCCCTCCAGCCGGTCCTGGGAGCTCCCCCTCAGCCGGTCCTGGGAGCTCCCCCTCAGCCGGTCCTGGGAGCTCCCCCCACAGCCGGTCCTGGGAGCTCCCCCTCAGCCGGTCCTGGGAGCTCCCCCTCAGCCGGTCCTGGGAGATCCCCCCTCAGCCGGTCCTGGGAGCTCCCCTCCAGCTGGTCCTGGGAGCTCCCCCCTCAGCTGATCCTGGGAGCTCCCCCCTCAGCCGGTCCTGGGAGCTCCCCCCACAGCCGGTCCTGGGAGCTCCCTCCAGCAGCCCAACGGCCTTGGCAGTGACAGTGGCGGCTGAGGGCCGGGGCTGACTGCTGGGCTCCAGGAAGGCACGGGGAACATACGCGGGAACCGCCTCTCCCTTCCTCCCCACACGATTAGGAAGTGGTGCAGGCCTCCCTGGCCCTCTGAAGGCCTTGCTCTGAGAGCGTAGAGTGTTCTAGAACCTGCAGGTGCAGTGCGCAGAGGAGGGGTTTAAGGCTGGGGGGGCTGGGTTGGCTTGACTTCTGGGCCCTTTCAGACTCCTGAGGCCTTGATCCTGAACTTCAGACAAGGAACAGGACGCAGCACAAGGTCCTGGCTGGGCCGCCCAGGCGGGGACCTGCCCCCTCAGTTCTCCTCTCTGTCCCCAGGAGACAGGCACGCTCCAGGGCGTGGTCTCGGCGCTTCAGGCAGTGGGGGGGGGGGGGGGGGGGGGGACAGCTTTACTCCGCAGGCATCTCAGTCCCTTTCTAAAGTCCTCCTAGGAGGGCCCACAGGGCGAACACACGTACAATCATCAGGACAATCGGGACAGGCACTCCAAGTGGCAGCAACTGGCCTGGATTGCCACGCTCTGAAGCGTCTCACCTGCTTTATCTGCTCATGTTGCAGCCACAACCCAAGGCCATTTTATTATTACTCCCCATCAGGCAGGAAGAGGCCATCAACGTGCCCAAGGTCACCTAGCTCGCATGTTCTGAGCCCGAGCCCGAGCCCGAGCCCCACAGAACACACCGGAGACTTAGCACGAGGGGTCTAAAGCCCAGCGCCATGGCTACATGCTGTGTGACCTCAGACGAGTCCCTGACCCTCCCTGAGATGCAGCTTCCTTCACTGAACCAGGGGGTTAGGGGGGTCAGGGTGCAGGGGCTTGACAATAATAATTTAAAAACACACAGTGAGCTATTTACCGTGAAATCTGTGCAATGGAATACTACTCAGCTGTAAAAAAGAACGAAACACTGCCTTTGCCGCAACATGGATGGCCCCAGGTATGATGCTAAGTTAGTAAGTCAGACGGAGAAAGGCACGCAGCGTATGATTTCACCGACAGGCGGGATCTCAAGGACAAAATGAACAAACAAAACCCAAACGAACTCTACACACAGAGAACGAACCGGTGGTCGCCAGAGGGGTTTGGGGGGTTGGGGGCTGGTGAAAAGGGGGGCGGGATTAACGCATCGCCGGGTATACAAACACCCCCCCGGGGTGTAAAGCACCGCGTAGGGAATACAGTCAATCGCAGCGCGACAACTGTGTGTGCTACCAGGGCGACCCCTTCGTCAGGTTGGTGAATGTCTAAGCCCCATGCCGTGCACCTGAAACTGACATGCCATTGCACGTCAGCTGTCATTGAAAAACAGTGTTTTCAAGAGGACCAGCAGAAGTCCAAGTGTGAAGTGTTCCCTGTTTCCCATTTGTTGGGCACGAGAACACGCTGAGAAACGCACGCAGCAGAGGGGGGGCGAAGGCAGAGGCGCCCCCCCCCGGGGCCCCTTGGGGGTACAGCAGCCCCCGTGTGCGCAGCTCTGCCCCGGGGCCCGGGAGCCGGGGCCAGGGCTCAGGAGAGGAGAGGCCCTGCGGCCACGTGACACCCCCAGCCTCTCACACAAACAGCCCGGCAGCTTTCTGCCACCCCGGGGTGCGGGGAATGGAAACTTTCGCCACCAACAGCATTTGCAGCAACTTCCCCCTCTGTGGTTTCTCTCTGTCATTCCCTTGATAAAAGGGCTCGCGCTGCATCCGCGTAACCAACATTCGCGAATCTCGTCGCCACGTACAAACAGCCACCTTTGGAGAAGCGGGCTGCCTGGCACATGAGGCGCGATGTACCCTAAACTGGGTCACTCTGCACCCCGAGGGCTGGGCGCGTGGCTGACTCTCCGTGTGTACCCCCTGTGCCGCAGGCTCCGCGCGTCCTCCGCAGCCCGGGGAGCCAGAGAGATGGGAAACAGCATGCGATCCGCCCCGGCGCCGCCCGAGAGGCCTCCGCCCTGCTCAGACGGTAAGTCCGGCTTCCTGGGGGCGATGCTGAACTCTCTCCCAGGAGTGCCCGGGGCGCGGATGGGGGGATGGGGGATGCTGGTCCATGGCTGAAACAGGGCACCGGGTCCCTACGAGTCCCTGATCCCGTCTCTCTCGCTTTGCCTGTCGTTAACGTTAAATGTAAAGGAGACGGGGCAGGGGCGCCCCGGAGGGGGCGATGTGCTGGCATCTTGGAGATGGGCCGGTTCCCTCCCTCGACTCTGTAGGTGGAGAACGCGGAGGCCCACAAAGGGGGTACGAGATGTTTGTGGACTCAGACGTCCCCCCCGGCTGGTCTGCTTCTGAAACCCAGGCCCTCGCTCACCATATCCCCTGCCAGCCGCGCCATTCCTTCACGGGTATCATATTATCATGGGCACATGATGCGTATTCCCGCGCTCTGCCCCTTTTTGGGGGTGTAACTTGATGAAGCCAGATGCTGGCCCTGGGGAATCTTCCTGAGAGTAAAGGAATTCCGTGTCCCATCGGTAGGATCGCCAGGGTCAGGCGCTCCGGGGGGAGGGCACCAGGTCACAGGTGAATCAGGGATGACAGAAGCCAGCTTTTCCAGCGCTGCCTGGGGGAGCTGGCTCCGAGCGCCACAGCTGAGAGTAAGGCCAGTGTCTCGGGCTCACGGTGCGGGCGCCTCCGGCAGCCTGGCTTCCTCCCTCAGCAGGGCGTCGGGGCACAGGGTATGCGACCTCTATAGCTGGGAAAGGGATGGTCAGGGGGCCAGGCCATCCATCCGTGACCCCAGGGTCGGTCCCTGGAGACCTCGGGACACTCCGCCTCCCATTTTCCATCTCCGCACTCAGACCTGGCCTCCCTCTATCACAGGGGTGGCCGCACCTGGTTCCCCGTGCCCCCCTGCATCGCGGCGCTGGGCAAAGGCCACAGGCACAGGTGCCCCCGGAATGTCTGCCACGCCGCAGCCCAACGTGAGCGTGGACACGGCCAGGCCCCTGCCCTGCCTCGGCCTCCTGCTCACTCCATGACATCCATGGCCCCTTCAAAAGGCAGCCGTCTCGCTTCTTCCACGGTGCAGGCACCCACGTTCTACACGGCCCCCCGGCTCCCCAGGCATCCCTGCCCATGGAGGCCCTGCTCCCCACTCGAGTCAGACGCAGGCCATTCTGGGGGCCCTCCTTTCTAGCCGGGTGATTGTCTACCCCCCACCCCCCAACCTGAGAGGGGAAAAGCACCGTCCCTGGGACAAAGCTGGGGCCACGGGACAGGGTGGAGCAGAGTGTGTGCACCGGGCCCGAGCAGCGGCCCTGCCTCCCATGCAGAGCTCAGGCTGCTGCTGGGAAAGCCGGGTTCCTCCTCCTGACTTCCCCAAACAGCTCAGGTCGCACTTCCTCCCAGGTCACGGCCACTGCTAGGAACAGCCACTGTAACGCTGAGGCCTCAGCCAGCCCAGGAGGCAACCCCCCCTCCCATCCATCTGTCGTGTCACCACGTACCCTGGGACCCAGGGGCCGCACGCTTGAGCAAACCCCATGAAAACAGGGGCCTCCAAAGACGGGCTCATTTGCCTTCATCTCTGAAATGCAAATCGCCGTGAAATAAGTTTCTCTTTTTCCACTGTGTGGGTGGGTGGTCACCTCCAGAAAGGAGGTACAGGGGTCTCCCCAGCCCTCCACCCCCCGGGTAGAGAATTCCCCAGGTCGTGCCCAGTTTGTAACCCAGGCAACCACATCAAGGGCGGGCGGGTGGCTTTTCCATCCCCCCACCCCTGAAAAGTCCCCCTGAGAGCGGCCCTGGCTCGATTTCCTCTTTTCTCTGACACCTCCGAGGATGAGGGAGGGGAAGGGGTGCGCGACGCTGCATTCATTAGCGTTTGTCCGCGGAGGGACGCAGGCTTTCACGGAACACGCACCTCCTCACACTCCCCGGCTGACTCCTCCGGGGAGTCTCCGAGGCCGCAGGTGGTGCGGGGGGCTGCCTCGGTGCCCACACATCACATCGGGGCTGCCTTGCTGTTAGCCCGAGCGGCGGACAGCCAAGCACCAAAGACCCACAGGAGGCCGACTGGGGCTCCCAGACAAAGGCATTTTCTGAGCTTCCGGGCGCCGTGCCTCCCCCAGCCGGGGCTGGCTGTGCCCACCTGCTTCCCCGACCCGGAGCTTCGCAGGACACTCCCGATGAGCCTCGTTCCCAGAGAAAGAGCCACCGCGTCCCAGAGGCAGCAGGACTCGGAGGTGGTGACCTCGCTGAGCTTCTGGCATTGTCCCCCAGGAGTGGCATGACCTGAGGGGGTCCCTCAGCCTCCCACAGGCAGACTCAGCTCTCAGAGATCGGACCAATCCTCCCCTCAGCACAGCGCCCAGAGCCTCCTGATGCGTATGGGGGGGGGGGGTCGCTGTTTATAAACTCTGCTTGGAGTTAGTTATCTGGTTGCGCAAGGCTGGGTGGAATGGCCATCCCCCCAAAAGTTTTCAAGTGCCAGAACCGGGGAGTCGACGGCTTGTTTTCAAATCATGCCCCAGAGCTCCCCTTCTCTGCGAGGGCGCACACGTTCCGCCCCTGCTCTGGGTCACACACAGGCGGCGCAGACTGACCAAGGCCCCGGGCACGCCGTGGCCTGGGGAGACGGCACATCGCCACCCTAAGAGAGGGCTCGGTCGCATCGCGAGATCTTCCCCCTGTTCACCTCCTGCCTCATCGCCCTGATCTGAAGTGAGCTCCCACAGACCTCTCTGCGAGGATGGAAACAATGCTAAGCGGCGCATTTACATAGCACCCAGGCCCTGCCCTGGTGGAAAAAGGGGTGGGTGGGGCTGGGGGGGGGGGGCGGGGAGAGGGGCAGGAAGTCTCAGACCCAGTCTGGCACCTCTCAGTGAGGGTCTCCCGCCCACCTGCCGCATGCCCCTGGGAAGTCATCAAATGCAGTTCCTGCCCGTCCCCCCCAAGACCTGCTCATCAGAATCCAGTGATGGTGGGCGGGAGCAACGCACCTAACTGCTTACAAGCCCCTATCCCGCCACCCCCCCCCCCCCACCCCCGCATCTTGCACTCAGAGCTTGCAGAGCACAGAGCTGGCTTTCAGTCCTGCCTGTACACACACACACACACACACACACACACACACACGCACACACGCACACACGCACACACACACACATGCACACACGGGACCAGAAGTGAGCTACCTCAGTGGGTCTCCGTGGGGTTCCCTGTCCTCATTTGTGAAACGGAAATAATTAGTTAGTTGGTGCCAGACACGATTCCGCGTGCTTCACACGTACCAAGGCTTCATTCTCGAGACGGCCCAGCACAGACCCGGCATTATCATCTGCACTTTGCGGAAGCCGAAACACAAGAAGGTGCAGTTACATGCCTGAGGCCATGCAGCTCAGAAGGGGACAGCTGGTGGCCTGAGTCCCTCCCTCCCCCCAACATCACAGGCCCCGAGAGGACCAGGACGGGCCTGCGCGGAGGGGTGGGCACTCTCTGGAGTGGGGGAGGGCATGGTCACCGACATGCAAGGGCCCCTGGGAGGGGCGCCCCAGGCAGGAACCTGCACAGACCTTTGCCGGGACCCACTGCTGGCCCAGGAGACGGGCTGAGGTGGGACATGACGGCACACGCTTTGTTGGACAATCCGTGGCTGCCACAGGACAAGATCTAGTCCATCAGACGCAGCGGTCTGCGCCGCTCAGAAGGGGACTAAGGGTGTTCTCGTGAGCTGACATGGAGAAGCACATTCCTCAGCAAGCGGCGGGGCAGGTGGTACCGGGCTGTGACCGAGCAGGTGGAGGAGGCGGAGCCGATTCCCTGCTGGTGTCACCTGGTCCGGGACCGGCACTCACCTTCCCGGCGGTGTGTCCTCAGGGGAGTCTCCACGCCCCAGCAGCATCTCAGAGCCTCAGGGGCTGCTCAGCGCCCAGGGGCCCATCGGACAGAGAGAGACACAAGGCCTGGGCCACGGCATCTCCCTTCCCAGCCCACCATACGGATCCACGGGCGCAACCTGTGCTCTGTGGGGACCCCCAGGACTGGGTGGACCTTCTCTCAGGCCAGCCCTGTCTGATTGGCTAGTTGTATGTATATGTATTTCCTGTAAAAGAGACGGAAAGCAAGGCCTGCTTTGACCCCTCCGGAGGCCATGAGCTTGGGCGTGACTCAGGATGTATAAGCAGCCCTAGCTGGTGTGGCTCAGCGGATAGAGCGTCGGCCTGCAGACTGAAGGGTCCCAGGTTCAATTCCGGTCAAGGGCACATGCCCTTGTAGGGGGCTCAATCCCCAGTGAGGGGCGTGCAGGAGGCAGCCGATCCATGATTCTCTCTCGTCATGGATGTTTCTCTCTCTCTCTCCCCCTCTCCCTTCCTCGCTGAAATCAATCTAAATCTATTTTGTACAGAAAGGATGTCTAAGCAGAAACTGAAACCGCTGGGGTTAGCTCCTGGCCCACCAACCACACCGAGCCGCCGTGCCACCTCAGAGCCTCATTTTAATAACTTGTCCCAACCCGGGGAGGACCAAGTGATCCCCTGGGGAACCTGGCAATTACCTGCCGAGGGGAGCCACGCGGCCGTGCCATGGCCATGGCCTTAGAAACCGCCCTCATCGCCCCTGGCCGTGCTGCTCCAACCAGCCCCGCCTCAGTTTCCCCCCCTTAACATCAGAATACATGTTCCGTATGGAGCGTCTGATGTGACGGACGCCCGGGTCTGCTCGATGCTTATAAAGGAGAGCTACTAAAAGGTTTTCAGCGTTAAAAAAAAAAAAAGTGGCGATACTTTAAGGGAGGATAAGGCCGTAAAAAGGGGGCCTGTCCTCTTTGACCAAGTCACATCTGTGGCCGGCGAGTTCTGCCCCGGCTTCCGTCCGTCTCTGGATTCATTTCCTATTTTTACATGTTTGCGCAGGCTGTTCGGTCTGACTCATTTCTGAGCTGGGCTCTCCGCAAACATTTGTTCTTTTGAATTTCGTCTTCTGTTCTCACCAAATGGAGTTTGTTTGGGGCAGATGAGAATATTTTCAAACTCACGCAGCTCAGAGGCGTTTGAAAACGTGGGATGCTCTCGCCCGATGTGGGTTTGGGGTTATTGAATGAGAACCCCGTCCCGTCGCACAGACGTGGTACCAGCTGCCCCTGACTGAGCAGGCAGGCTCCTGGGTCCCGACCCAGTCACGGGAGGCAGTGTTGATACCTGCCGGCTTTGCCCGCAGACAGATGCGGTAAGCAACCTCCTCCCCGTCTCCGAGCTCTGAAGGCGGAGGCCAGCTTGAAGGCAGGCCTGGTTGACCCCCAGGCCCATTCGCGCTTCTGAAGACCCTCCCCGGGATTCTCTTTGCAGGCCTGGCGCGGATTTCGCCCCGTAATTTGTTTCCTTATCTTACGACTGCAATGTTCCTTCCGCCTTCCTCGGCAACCCCTTCTCCAGGACACTCCTTAATCTCATTTAATTCGAACGCTGGGCTCTCCATACAGCCGGCAAGGGGGTGGGGGGCAGTACCTGACAGTACACTTGAACTTCAGGAGCAAATTTAAATGTCCGTGGTCGGCAAACCGCGGCTCGCGAGCCACATGCGGCTCTCTGGCCCCTTGAGTGTGGCTCTTCCACAAACTACCACGGCCTGGGCAAGTCTATGTTGAAGAAGTGGCGTTAGAAGAAGTTTGTTTAAAAAATGTGGCTCTCAAAAGAAATTTCAATCGTTGTCCTGTTGATATTTGGCTCTGTTGACTGACGAGTTTGCCGACCACTGTCCTAGTTGCACTTATTTCACTGCAGGGACCAGAGCGTGGGGGTGACACAGGCGGGACCCTGGCATGGGATCGCGTTCGGAACCACCCTTCGCTCAGAGCTAACCTAACGCCAGCACCTTCTCCAGCGCGTCTTCGGTTTTTCCGACGCTGGTGATAAGGCGCCGGGGGGCCGAGCTCTTCCAAGGGCCAGGCGAAGGCCAGCGCCGTTAGGTAGAGGCCCGGGAGAGAGTTCCCGGCGGCGCTGAGCTGGTGCGGGAAATACCACAGGAAGCTCACCTGTGCTCTTGCGCAACTGAAACTCTCCCGCCCGAGCCCGCTTTCCCGGCTTTGAAGCCGTTGTTTCTGTGACGGGGTTGTGCTTGTGTTTCGTTTTCTACTCTGTTTTGCTTCTACGGCGAGGAAGGAGGGTTGTGCTGCCTCCCAGTCTCAATCAGGACTCGGAGATCAGAGCCCGGACCTCGGTGCCCACACGCAGGCCATGGCACGCTCTATCACGGCCACGGATGACGGACGCCGCGTCCCCTTGTCACGAGCCCTGACCCCTTTCGGTGACTCCGGCCGCTGTGAGTCACTTTTGGTTTCCATCTGCCACCAGGAGGCGTTTACTCTGCAGCTCAGTTTCCCCGAGGAACAGTCCATTTCAAGGAGCTGTTTCCCATGACAACTTGCTTCTGACTCAGCTATCAATTGATAAACAAATCAGACCCTCCTTTGTCTTTCAGACCCATTCCGTTACCTAAGCTCTCCTTGGACGTGGCCGGTCCGGGATTTGTGACTTGGACACTGTAGGACCGTGGTCGGCAAACCGCGGCTCGCGAGCCACGTGCGGTTCTTTGGCCCCTTGAGTGTGGCTCTTCCACAAAATACCACGGCCTGGGCGAGTCTATGTTGAAGAAGTGGCGTTAGAAGAAGTTGAAGTTTAAAAAATGTGGCTCTCCAAAGAAATTTCAATCGTGGTCCTGTTGGTATTTGGCTCTGCGGACTGATGAGTTTGCCGACCACTGCTGTAGGACATATGAATTGTCAGGGCAGCGTCCAGCAGTCCCAGCGTGGGGGTGTCTGGGTCTAAGAGAGTGGCCAGTTTGGGCCAGCCCGGCCGCCATGCCCAGTGCTGGGTCCTCCCGAGTCTCCTTACTTGTGTATTCTCTAGATCTGAGCTCCAGCAGAGCAGGGAACCATGGTTTTCTGTGTACCACCATGCCTGGCCTCGAAGTCACTCAGTGAATCACTGCCGACGAATGAGGAAATCTGTTGCCCCCAATTTTGAGTTCTGATGGCCCGCCAGTAGATGGAGTGATAAGCGTCTTAGCAAACAACTACTAAATTTGCTGATTTGTCAGGCACCGCAAATACTACCCTGCACCTACAATGAAGGCAAATTGCAACAGCCGGTGTTGCTCAGTGGTTGAGCATCGACCTATATGACCCAGGAGGTCACAGTTTGATTGCTGGTCAGGGCACATGCCCGGTTGCGGGCTCGATCCCCAGCAGGGGGCCTGCAGGAGGCAGACAACCAATGGCTCTCTCTCATCACGGATGTTTCTATCTCCCTCTCCGTCTCCCTTCCTTCCTGACATCAATAAAAAGTATACTATTGTTAGAAAATGGCTAAGGCTGTGAAACAAGGATTTTGCTTACTGGCAAAAAAGCAAATTCATATCTTATCACCGCATCTCTCACGGGCAGTAAGCTGTGCTCATGTGACCCAGAGAGCGTGCTTTCCTTCCTTCTCACAATGCCACCGGAATTACTTCCCATACACGTTCGATGAAAAGGACTCAATTTTTCTCTTCCCCTCCCCCAAAGTCCCTATTAAATAGATCCCTAACGCCATGCCTCCTGTTCTACAAAGAAGAGGTGCTTTACTGAGTTTCGGAGTTCCTCAGAACTCAGGTAGCCGAACCTCCAACATCATCACCACGATGATGTTATAAATGCAGGACCTCCCCGCCCCCAAGGCCCAGAGAGGGCCCCCGAGGCAATGACAGTAAGAAGGGGTGATGGGAGAGGCCTTTTCATTTACAAGGGGCTGCCACGTGCTTCCATCTCATCGCCTAAGGACCCCGGGAGGAGGAAGCACTAGCCCCATGTTAAAGGTGGGGAGATCGGTCTAGCAGGGATGCTGGGACTTGCTCAAGATTACATGAAGCAGTAGACAGTGGGCAGACCCTGAAGGCGGGTCTTATGGCCCCTGGGTCCCTACTCTCAGATGAGAACAGCCGGGCCCAGGCAGGCTTGAGAATGGGGGTAGGCCCTGCCTGACCCTCAGGGTTCCCTCGAGCACCTACGCCACCATCCCGGAAGAGAGGAGCGCCGACTGCATACATCGCTACTTCAAAATAAGTGAGGTGTCTCTAGCTGAAAAGGCCCCGAGAAGGACTCGTCCCTGCACCCGCGCCTCCCAGGGCCTTGTTCTAGCTCCTTGTTCTAGCTCCTTGTAAAAAAAAAAAAAACCCACAAACCAACAAACCCTTTTCCTGTTTCCCCAGGAATGGAGAGCGACTTCCTGGCCGTGCTGACCGATTACCCATCTCCTGACATCAGCCCCCCGATATTCCGCCGAGGGGAGAAGCTGCGTGTGATTTCTGAGTGAGTTAGCTTTCAAACCTTTACGACCCCCCCCCCAAAAAAAAAGGATGAACTCGATTGGGGGGCCGTGGTTAGGCTCCAGCTGTAGCCGTGAAATTCCCTACGAGCCCTGGTCCTCTAGCGAAGTGAGACTTTGGCCCATAGAGTAGACCTTCGTGCTTCACCCCCCTCCACGCTGCCGGTGCTCTAAAACCTCCAGCGGCTCCCCATTGCCTCCCGGATAACCATGTAAATTCCTCAGTGGCTTTTGAGGTCTTTTATCGTATCAGTCTCAGCTCCCCCAGCACGGGGCGCGGTTGATAATATACCCAAGTGCAGGCCCAGGAAGGAGGGAGGACCCAGGGGTCTGGGGAAACTTCTGATGATACGCACAGTATTGCCCTCTATCCTGTTTCTCTCCCTGGTTGGAAATAGTGTCCAGAACAGGGGTGGGGAACCCTTTTTCTGCCCAGGGCCATTCGGATGTTTATAACATCATTCGGGGGCCATACGAATTCATCGACTTAAACATTAGCCTGCTGTCTTGGGTCAAACATCTCACTAACTCACCCCTCATGCCTTGGCAGGGCCAGACCACGTGATTTCACAGGCCTCATACGGCCCACGGCCCGGACGTTCCCCATCCCTGCTCTAGAACAAACAGGGGCTCTACTCCCCTTTTATTTCAGTCCTCGTGGCCACAGACAGAGGAAGTGTCCTGGTTCGGCCCCGGGGCATCCATCAGGCACGCACTGACTTGTAAACAGCCTCCGATGGTGGAACGCCCGCTGGAAACCGCGGCTTCTGATCTCTGTGCCTGTTGCCCGCACGTGGGACGATTTCCTAATTACCTTGGAATGTGGGGGGGTTGGGGGGAAAGGTACTTAAAAACTAAATTTTCATATGGAGACCTTTGGGTCAACGTGGCCAATGAAAGGTCTTAAAGAACAAGGTCGCCACGTGCGTGCCCGGGTTAAATCCGACCGCTCCGTTCATTCATGCGTTTGTCTGGCCCATTCGCTTTGACGCTTCCCTCCCTGCTCTTGTTCCTGCAGCGAAGGGGGCTGGTGGAAAGCCATTTCCCTCAGCACTGGACGGGAGAACTACATCCCCGGGATATGTGTGGCCAGAGTTTACCATGGGTGAGTGCCCGCCTCAGACAGCGTCCATGCAGCGCAGTGTTCATGCCGGTGACCTGTAGCTAGGGTGGAGGGAGTCCCGCCTGGGGCGGTGGAAAGGGGGGCACTAGGCTTGAAGAGGGTAAGGCCTCTTCTGCTCTAACCCGGTTCCTAGAATCGGGGCCACCTCGGGCTAGCCCACTTAAGCGAGATGTAATCACGGCCGAATGGAGCTCCCAAGCTCGTCGATGCAATAAAGATCCTTGAAACACGGAACAGCAGGCGCGGCAGTGCCCTACGGTGGTTAGGAAACGGGATGTCCCAGAAGGACAATTTGAGCTGTGGCCCGAGCTGACGTGGAGTGACGTGGGCAGGTGGATCACTCTGACCCTCAGTATCCTCCTCGGCGAAAGAGAGACAATACCCCTGTCCTGGGGGGGTGGATGTGAGGATTCGATGCCCAGGGCTTAACATGGTCTGTGGCCCACACTCAGAATTCACACATGGCTGTTGTGATTGGCTTCTTGTCTTCATGTTTGTAAGTGGAAGTTCGTGTCAGGACTTGAAAGGGTGGATGCTTGTCACGTACACTAAGGTAGTGAACATGCTATACATTGTGCAGAACCGAGGAGACGGGGAACTATTTGGCCGGGTCTGGCATAAACATGATATATTTTTTTAAGTATATTTTTACTGATTTCAGAGAGGAAGGGAGAGGGAGAGAGAGAGAGAGATAGAAACATCAATGATGAGAGAGAATCATGGATCAGCTGCCTCCTGCACGCCCCCTACTCGGGAACGCGCCCACAACCCAGGCATGTGCCCTTGACCAGAATTGAACCCGGGACCCTTCAGTTTGCAGGCCGACGCTCTATCCATGGAGCCCAACGGGCCAGGGTTGACATAATCATGATCTTAACAACAATAGCCCCCGTGGAGCCCCGGGCAGGAGTAAATGGCATCGCAGCTCCTTGTTTGTAAATAAATGGCTCCTGAGGACACAGCAGCCAGCTGCTAGCACCGCGTCTCCTTCGGGCCGAGAGGCCAGGCTGCTCTGGGACAGGAAGGGCCGTGCCTGGAACCCGGCCACTCTGCGCACAGAGCGCCTTCCAGAGAGGACCCCGCAGTGCCCTCGCCCGGGGGAGGGGCGCGCTCCACGGGGGGCTGGGCGACTGGGTTACAACTGCTTTTTTCCATTACGTGAACGAAGCAAGAACCATGTGTAAGGCACAGTAACATCGGCTGACGGAGAGGAGACAGGGAGGAAACGTGAGGAAAGCCGAGTGGGGCTTGGTGAGCCGGTGAAAGAGGCACCATGTCCTTCCTTCGTCCTGGGGCCCGTTCATTCCTCCACAGATAAACACCAAGCTCGACAGACAACCGGGGCGCAGAAACGAAACCCAAAAGCAAAACCCAAAATCGAAACTCGAGAAGGCAGAGTCCCTGCCCTCCTGGGCGGCGAGGGCGGGGCCGGGAGTTAGGTTATAAGGGAGGCAGACATTAAAGGAACTCCTACCAAAGAGGTACCTTATCAGGTTTTAGAAAGCTCATATCTCACATAATACAGTGTGGACATCTGAGAAACGGGATAAGAAAGGTGTTTCAGTCCTGCCAGTGTGGCTCAGTGGTTGAGCACCAACCTATGAACCAGGAGGTCACAGTTCCATTCCTGGTCAGGGCACAGGCCCGGGTTGTGGGCTCCATCCCCGGTGTGGGGCGTGCAGGAGGCAGCCGATCAGTGATTCTCTCTCATCATTAATGTTTCTATTTCTCTCTCTTCCTCTCTGAAATAAATTAAAAAATATATATTTTTTAAAAAAGAAAGATTTTTTTATGCATCTCTGTCCTCATGATTCAATGGCATACCTGGCATGTGGTAGGTACTAAGGAATTTTATTTGAAAGATTAAAAGTATGAAAGAAGGAAGAAAGGAAGAAAGGGAGGGAGGGAGGGAGGGAGGGAGGAGGAAGAGGAAGGAAGGAAGGAAGGAAGGAAGGAAGGAAGGAAGGAAGGAAGGAGTGAAAAGTCAATCGCCCTCGTCTTTAATCCCAGCAGTTCTATATGAACTGGCCCTCGATCTTAATTTCCGAGCCCGCCTGGCTCTGGGAGGGTGTGCCGGGCACTCACGCTGCCTTCCTCCCGCAGCTGGCTGTTCGAAGGGCTGGGCAGAGACAAGGCCGAGGAGCTGCTGCAGCTGCCCGACACGAAGATCGGCTCCTTCATGATCCGGGAGAGCGAGACGAAGAAAGGTGAGCACCCCCCGACCCACCTTCCCACACTCGGGTCAGACAAGCAGGTTGGCTCCTGGCTGACTCACTCATGGCCCGGCTCACCTCCCCTCCTCCCACGAAGCACGCCCATCAGGCCGAGACGGTGAGCTCCCTGCAGCCCGCGCACCTCGGTGAGGTCAGCATAGAAGCCCGGGGCCCAGACACAGGCAGTGGGGGCCTGGACCCGTATCAGGTCCTGGCGATGCCCGCAGGGCAATTTCCCATCGACGGAGAGGAAAGGCCGATGCCGGGTGAGGGCAGCACGTGGGCAGAGGGAGTGGGGCTCAGCGCGGGGCCTGGCCGGCGCTCTCAAGCTCCAAGGCTGGGCGGGTCACCTACGTCTCTGCGCTCAGTTTTCTCCGCTGTGAAATGGGAAGAAGCCCCTCCCTGATGGGGTGGTGGAGGGGCTCCAATGTCTTATGTGTGGTGGCCTCACTACCCAGGAGACCCCGGTGCTAGCTCCCTCTGTGCCCAGCAATGACATCAGAAATCCTCAAGAAGCAGGGCCCACAGATACACACCGCACGTACCCTGATCTGATTTGCATAATCTCCTTACATCCTACGCACTAAGTCGTGCAGTGGGAAGGACACAGCAGGGCTCTGCGGGGTTCTGAGCAGGGGTCCCCAGTTCCAGCTCCAGCCGTGTGGGTGATGGAGGAGCCACGTCCCCTCTCGAAGCCCAGGTCCCCTTGTCCATCACGTGGGATCGGCCGGAGGAACGTGCTTCTCCGGGTGCCAGGGACGTAATGTACACACGTAAGTGAGCAGACGCGAGACTTGGGCCCTCCCCGTGGGCCCGCCCGGGCTGAGAAAGGATCATAATAACTGTTTAAACACAGAAGATACTTGCGGGTGCTCAGCCTGCTCCTGGCTCCTTGCTGTCAAGGAGGAGGACACACAGTCTCTGCGGGTATTTCTTTAGAGCAAGATCAAAGCACAGGCGATGCATGTCCCCATGTCCCCGAGGCAGGGGACCCAGAGCCGAGCCTCCAGCTGGTGTGGGCGGGCGGGGAGCCCGGGAGGGGTGTGGGGAGAGCCCACCGCTCTAAAAATAAAGAGATCGCCAGGCAGACCTGCAGCTGGCCGGCCGGGCGGGGTGCAGGCCCCGCTCCCTCGGGCATGCAAAGTTCTCACAAGCTGACACCTGGCCCCTGGACCGGCTTGCCCTGCCTCCGGCCCCGCTAAGGTCACTGAAAGGCACACGCTGGGTCGAGTCAGAGGGCGGGCCTGGGCCGAGCGGGGGACGCCCCTCCGAAGGCTGGTCTCAGGCCTGCTCAGGACCAGGGTCCCGGGCGCCGTGCCAAGCTGCGTACCTCCGGCCGAGTCACTCAGGGGCTCTGAGCCTCCGTTTCCCCAGGCCTTTCTGAGAATTGATGGAGATGTTGTTGGGAGAGAGCTGAGCCCAGCCCAGCCCAAGCCGCCACGACTCGGTAAAATCTAGTGTCCCCCTCTCCGTGGCCCATGACACTTTCACCCTGGACCCCCCAGAACACCTGCCCGAGTCCAGTTCTCTATCTTCGCCCGCGGGCAAATCAAGGCTGGGAGCGTGGCGAAGGCTCTGCTCGCCCTAAGCCGTAAGGTGCTGTCACCCCAATGCTGCTCGAGGGGGCAGAGCGCAGTTCCCGTGTTTCTTGGGGAGACCCAGAAAAATGTCTTTACTGCCCCTCTCCCCGCATTTCTGAGAACACCAAGCCCAGGTCAGAGGGAGCTGGGGCGACAAAACAGGGGTCCCCAGTTCCAGCTCCAGCCATGTGGGTGATGGAGGAGCCACGGGGCATAACCCTGAGGCCTCTGACGGGCGAGGCGCCCGAGGGCACGCAGGCCGGACCCAAGGGAGCCCCAGGTCCCGGCCTGCGGCTGCAACCCGACACTAACCCCTCGCGCAGCCCAAGGGCCCGGAGAGGGATGTGGAAGCTCCCCTCGTGGGAACGTCCCAGAGCAAAGCCAGGCCTCTCCGAAATCAATAAAAATGCGTCTTTAAAAGAGAGAGTGAGCCGCATCCACGCAGATGGGGTTCTCGTGGCTGCTGCTCCCCACACGAATGTGTGTCTGGGTGTCATCGTGGGACAGGCTGAGAAAGCCCCTGGGCCTCAGGGGGGGCTATAGCCGGGTGCCCTCGACCGGGGGCCCCCGGGATGCCCCTGACCCGTCCTCCGTGCCTGCAGGCTTCTACTCGCTCTCGGTGCGGCACCGGCAGGTCAAGCACTACCGCATCTTCCGCCTGCCCAACAACTGGTACTACATCTCGCCGCGGCTCACCTTCCAGTGCCTGGAGGACCTGGTCAACCACTACTCCGGTAAGAGACGCCGCCGGCCCCCGCCCGGACGCCCCGCCCCGCCTCGCTAACTGCCCTGCGGGGCCTCCGCCAAGGGTGCCCGTGGGTCGCTGTGCTCGCTGCCATCTGCCTTCTCCGCGTGCTCGTTCCCGGTTCGCTCGGCCCGTAAGTCTCAGGCTGAGACAGGGTGCCCGCAAGGCCGGAGGGAGCGCTAGTAAAACGCCGCGAATCTCGAGCTCGCCCATCCCGTCCCGTCCCGTCCCGTCCCGTCCCGTCCCGTCCCGTCCCTGCCTGTAAACGAAAGAGGCCGGTGCCCCCGCGTTCACAGCCACGGGCGCCTCGCACTTCCTCAAGCCGACGGCGCAGCTGCAGGCCTCGGGCTTGGCTCTGCAATGCCGCCCGTTTCCCCTTTTCTGCACGGCAGGCTCCTCCTGGGCCCTCAGCCCTTCCTTTTTTATGCTTTTTAAAAAATGAGTTCAGAGAGAGGAAGGGAGAGGGAGAGACAGACAGAAACATTAATGATGAGAGAGAATCCCCTAGCAGCGATGGGCAACCTTTTGAGCTCGGTGTGTCAAACTTCGCCAAAAAACTGAGCATAACTCGGGTAGTGTGTCACTTTGAGGAAAAAAACATTATTTCGCCAATGTTTCATCCTCGGCATGGGGCCGCCTCAGCGGCCGCGTGTCATTGGGAATGGCTACGCGTGTCAGTGCTGACACGCGTGTCATAGGTTCGCCATCACTGACCTACATGCTGCCTCCTGCACGCCCCCTACTGGCAATAGAGCCCACAAGCTGGGCATGTGCCCTGGCCAGGAATCGAACCTTGACCTCCTGGTTCATAGGTCGATGCTCAACCACTGAGCCACACTGGTCAGGGTAGACTCTGCTCCGACAGACGTCTGGTTTCCCTCGCTCTGCCTGTAAGCCATGTTCACACGGTTCTGGTCTGCTTCCCAAGGAGCTCTGAAAGACCGCTCATTCCCGTGGCCTTCCTGGACCCAGGAGGGGGGTCGGAATGACCCACGCTGACCAGGACGGGGGTCATCCGCCGAGGCGGTGGGAACAGAGCGTGGTTTTGACGAGGGCGATGGGACAGGAAAGCTGAGTGAGACTGACAGGCCTGGAGGACGGGCCGGGAGTTGGGGTTTTACTTTACGGAAAAGGGGGAAAGAGCGAAAAGGTGGCTGTTTCTGGAAGTTGCTGTGGAACTGGTGCTCGTATCCCAGACCTTGGGGCACCCTGGGCTGGCTGTGCGACTCTGGGCTCCTTTTCTCCTCTGTGTATGGAGGATGCTGAGTGTTCCCTCCTGGGGGACACTGTGAGATGCCTGGGGTCGGTGCACACAAGTGCGGGGAGAGCGCCTCCAGGGCACAGCTGCGGCTCCTCCGGCCCCTTCCGCCTCCTCCCTGAGCACCGGGGGGAAGAAGAGAGGTCGCTTTCACTTGGCTAGTGTCCTCCCCCTTCCGGGTTCAGAAGGCCGGACCTGGGGACCTTCAGGTGTGGGGTCTTGAAGGGCCTTCCAAGGAGAAAGAGGAGACCATGGGGCCTGGGTTCTCACCCCTGGCCTGTGGGACGCGCAGCCGTGAAGGCGGCATGGCCGCATGGGAGACACGGGCCCCAGCGCGGATGCTCGAGGGCTCTGTGAGGCCGTGGACAAAACCCTCGGCCTCTGCGGGACTCAGGTCCCCGCTCACAGAGGTGGATGTGACCCGCCCGCGGGGGTGTGGATCACGCAACACCATCGAACCCTGAGGGGACGCGGCGTCCCAGCCTGGCGTGCGGCGGGTGCAAATAACAGATAACACGAATTACTTCTGTGACACCCGAAAACCTAGCGGCTCGGCTAAAAATGAAAGAGGAACGAGTCCTGGAGACGGTGCACTTCTGCCGAGTATGAGTAAACATTGGTTGTGGTATTGGCTCTTAATAACAATCATACCAGAGGCGGGCCGACCAGAAGTTTTGCATAGACAAAGGCAAACATGAGGGATGCCACCCCAGCAGGATGTCACGGACAGGGCGGTCCACAGGCTTCCGGCCAGGCTCCCCGGGACCGTGCACCGCCAGGCTCCCCGGGACCGTGCACCGCCAGGCTCCCCGGGACCGTGCACCGCCAGGCTCACCGGGACCGTGCACCGCCAGGCTCACCCGGGACCGTGCACCCGCCAGGCTCACCCGGGACCGTGCACCGCCAGGCTCACCCGGGACCGTGCACCCGCCAGGCTCACCCGGGACCGTGCACCGGGCAGGCTCCCCGGGACCGTGCACCGCCAGGCTCATCCGGGACTGTGCACCGCCAGGCTCACCCGGGACCGTGCACCGGGCAGGCTCACTCAGGACCGTGCACCACCAGGCTCACCAGGACCGTGCACCGGGCAGGCTCACCCGGGACCGTGCACCACCAGGCTCACCCGGGACCGTGCACCGCCAGGCTCACTCAGGACTGTGCACCAGGCAGAAGTACCCAGGACCGTGCACCGCCAGGCTCACTCAGGACTGTGCACTGGCACAGAGCAGGGCCTTCCCCACCACCTCCTGGGCCTGCACCAGGAGACGGACCGCAGTCTGCTTCACCCTGTCGTAACTGAAATAGGACTGAAACCCTGAAATGCTCCCGGGCTCCTGGGGACCCCAAGGTTGAAGCAACGTGGCCGGTTTCACCGCCCGCCAGCTCCTCCTCGGGACGGCGTTAGTGTGATTGTGCCCGGAGGGGTCTGCACAGGCGTCTCTGCTGCACGGGCTGCTGGCCCTTACTTCCTGGTTACCTGCCATCTCGAAGCCTCAGTTTCTTCATCTATAAAATGGGGATTAAGTGCCGCTTGCAGGATTGTTGTGAGGACCCAGAAAGCACCAACGTGAGAAGTCTGGCGTCTGAGGATTCCATGCGCAGTGGTGACTGAGAGAGCAGAGAGCGTAGGACACAAACGAGGTCTAAATTAGGGCCAGAGAGACCAGCGGTGGGGACAGGGGGCCCTTGAGTGTCGAGCTGGAGCTGAGAGGTCTGAGAGCCTGAGGGAGTGTTCTAGAGAGTTCCATGGACGGAAGAAGGAGAGGAGTGTGTCCTGACCCCAGAGGCAGGAAGGACTTCTCTCTCCTCCATGTCAGGGGCAACGAGCTGCTCTTCGAACAAGAGGCTGGCTCAGAGTCCAGGCGACAGGCTGGGTCACATCTCTGTGACCTTGAGCAAGTGACTTGGCCCCAGGACCCTCAGTCTCCGCATTCCGAAAATGGGCCCAACCGTGCTGGCGGCTCAAGGACGGGCCTCGCTCAGCGCTGGGCGCACGGCACCTGCCTTTCTCGTTGCCAAACCTGCCTCCTCGCCCTGCCTGTTAGCTCTCTAAGGAAAGACCCTCACCAAGTCTCCGCCTGGGCTGGGTCCCGCCTCCGATTTCTTCAGTCTCTGTGTCTGATTTGGTCCCTCACCCCTAGTCACCCCCTCACCTGTGAGGCCGTCTCAATTTCCAGCCTGTGACAGGTAATTTTTTTCAGATTCACATGCAATTAAGCCCCCTCTGACCCAATTTGATTGGACCTCAGGGTCCAATCTCGAGTTTCTTGGTGTGGGACAGTGTGGGTGGGCATTCAAGTTCAAGGTGAAGGGCAGACTGAGCGCTAGAATGGGCATGCTGGCCGCCACCCTCTGAGAGCCGGGGTTTGCTCCTCAGTACAGTTTCCTTTTGTTCTGGGGCAAGGACCCCCCACCTCCCCACCCGCCGCCCCAGGGCTCCATAGATAAGACGGGAGGCGGAGACACCCATGGGTGACGTGGCTCCGCCCGGCCCTGCCCGGGGCCAGCAGCACCTGGCACCCTCGGCCCCGCCATCGCCCCTGTGACATGACAGGCCCGGGGTCCTCACCCTGAAGACGCCCCGCTTTCCTCCATCTCTCAGAAGGTGTGAGCGCAGCCAGGCTCCGGCTCTCTCACCAGGACAGGGGCGGGGAGAGGGCCTCCGAGGGGCGCTGCGTCTGAAGCTCCCGGAGGAGGCGGCTGGGAGCTCAGACGGCTTACACCAGCCGAGGGGGCGATGGGTTTACTCGCCTTTCCTTCTCCTGTGCATGGTGTCTAGGGTAAAGGGGAGAGGGTTCCCCCACCTTTTCCTCTGTCCACTCTCTCTCTTTCACTTTGAATCTTTGTTTCTCTCCTTCTTCTTTTTCTGGGCCTTTTATCTTTTTCGAGATCTACCTTTAATTCCCTCTCTCTCGCTTTCTCCCTCCCTCCCTTCCTCCCTCCCTTCCCTGTCTCCTGTCATGGTTCCTTTTGTCTTCCTTTCTCCCCACCCGTGTATCCAGCCGCCATGCTGTCTTCAGTGCGGCTCTGTGAGCGCTGGGGAGTCAGGGGTGCCCACAGCCCCCTGCACATGGGCCCAACTCAGGGTTGAGGGGGCCGTGCCGGATGGCCCCTCGGGCCCCCGCCTGCGCTGGCTGCAGCGTCTCCGTCACTGACCCGCTGTCTGCTCCGTCCTCAGAGGTGGCCGACGGCCTGTGCTGCGTGCTGACCACTCCCTGCCTCACCCAGAGCACCGCGGCCCCGGCCGTGAGGGCCTCCGAGTCGCCCGTCACCATGCGCCAGAAGACCCCGGACTGGAGGAAGATGTCCAGGTGAGGAGTCAGGGGTCTGTCTGGGTGTCTGAGCCCCAGTCCAGCGTGTGAGCCTGGCACATGAACCCCGTGGCCAGTCACAGCCGGCCCTGCTGGAACCTGACGGTGGGCACGCTGAGCGGGCACACCCCACAGAACCCCGATGTCCCCCGGGAGGCAGACCCAGCCTCGGGCCTCACGCCGTGGGGGCCACGACCCTAGCGACTCCCTGGCAGGGTCCCAGCCCCCCCAGTTCTGCAAACATTCCCTGAGCCCCATTCAGTGTGAGCAGAACACTTTCTAGCAGAAAGAGGCCACCTCCCCTTCCCTAATTGTTAGGATCCTAGAGAGGATCACACTAAGAACTCTTGTGTCATTCGATATTCTTTTAGACTCCCTCAGAAAGTCCCAACACCAGCAAAATCCTAAAGTGCATCGTTTGTTCTTTTTAAGGGAAAAGCATTTTCCACTGATCTGTTTAGAGTGTCTGCTATTATATTTTAGGGGCTTGTGTAATTGGAGATTGATTGGTGGGTTACCTTATCAATTAAATACTGATCCAGACATCCCATTGGAAATTTTTTTTAAAAAAAATCAGAAGTCAGAGTTGACTGGGAGATAAATAAAACTGCTCTTTCTTGTAAACATCATAAAAAAATATTCATTAAAATTTACAGTGCGTGAGACATTTTAGCCATTGAAGAAAATGGTGGTTCAGAGAGGTTCAGTGACTTATCTAAGGTCACACAGCCAGAACTATAGGAAGCAGAATTAGAACGATAAGCCAGAGAAATGCTAACCGGGCTTTTTTCCCTTCCTCTTCCCATTCTCTTGTCCTGATCCCTCTTTTCTCCTCTCCCTCTGTCCCCTCTGCTCCCACGCACAGGCTGCAGGAGGACCCCGAGGGCGCGGAGAACCCACTGGGGGTGGACGAGTCCCTCTTCAGCTACGGCCTCCGGGAGAGCATCGCCTCCTACCTGTCGCTGGCCGGCGACGGCCGCGCGCCCCTGGACCGGAAGAAGAAGAGCATCTCCCTGCTGTACAGCGGGAGCAAGCGGAAGAGCGCCTTCTTCTCGTCGCCGCCCTACTTCGAGGACTAGCCCGGGCCGGCCGGCCGGACGCACGGCGTGTGCCCAGCGGGAGCGGACTCTGGACTCTCGCCCGGGGTCCAGCCGGGGGGCACGGTCGCCCGGTCCCCGGGAACCTCGCGTCTTCCGGACGCCAAGGGAAGCTACCTGAGCTCGCGCGCCCACCTTCTCTGTCCACGTCGGGACACAGGGACCCTCCCTGGCGTCGGGCCAGGTCTGGACATCACCCAACGTCGACGCGCGAGGCGATCGCGCAATGCTCCGGAAGAGCCTGCTTGTATGTTGTGTGCGCGTCGTGTTTGCGGGGAAGACAGCCAGTCTCTCCCAGGAAAGGGTGCGGGGCCCGCCCCCACCACACGGCCCTCCGAGCTCACAGAGGAAACGCCGGGACGAAGACCGGCCAACAGCTGCGTCCCGGGCCAAGGTCCGGGTTTGCATCCGGGTCCCCGGCACGGCACCTTCTCAGCCGCCCACAGAGGCCTCCGGTACACACGCACCTCCTCTCGCGAAGGAGCTCAGGGACCCTAAAAGCTCACCCACCGTCCTAATTAGCCCTGAAGCTCTCTGTGCCCCTTGGATCCCAAAGCCACATGTGCAGAGGCCACATGGCCTCCCCGCCTCTGCAGGGGGCGAGGCCCAGGGGCAAGGGGAGGCTGCCGGGAGGGGCGCTTGGTGTGGGGCGGACCGCACGAGCTTCCACCACACCCCGCTGCAGCTTCGCCGCACAGAGCTTGGAGGCAAACCCCAAGGCCCCCCATTAACGCGCCCAGACCCCCTCCTGGCTGCGAAGAGGCACCGTGTCCTGTCCTCTGTGAGGTGTCAGGGAAAAAAAAAGACCACTGAGCCCCAGGCCCCCGCAGAGGTCCGCGGTGCGGACAGAGAGAAAGTGTGTGAATGGAGATCATGAAAAGGGGGTGTCAAGGCAGACATCGGCGCCTGGCTCTGCATGGGACAGGGGTCGCGTGGGGTGACCCGGATCCCAGGTTTCAGCTGGACCTTCGGAGAGAGAGGGCGTGGCTGGGCGGAGCAGGTCAGAATGGTCGCCCACTGATAAGTTCTAGAGCGTTCATCTGTCCGGTGTTTTATCCTACGAGGGGTCTGGCGCGCACACGGATCCAAGTGCTGAGCTTGGGGAACGAGGGGGTCAGAGGGCTTAGTTCTGGCTCCATCGCTGCTCCAGGGCCTCACGAGCAGGAGCCGGGTCTCCAGCCGCCCCCGGGCCCTGCCCCTGCCAGGAGGGCTGCCCGGAGCCAGGCCTCGCTCTCCCCGCTGGCAGGGGCCAGGGAGGGGCGGTGCCTGTGCCGGGGTGCCTCTCGCTGCCCGATGCGAGCGTCTGTCTGTCCGCCATGCGCATTCCGCACGTCTGAGGTCACTGTGCTCGCCGCACGTGTCGACGCGTTTACATGCTTTTCTGTATCAGCAGAGCCCGGGCTGTTTACACCAAAAGACATCTGGGGTTTCCCTGCACCCAAAAGGCTTCGCAGGGACCGGCCGAGGCCTGGGAAGCGACTGCAGCTCGTGCGCACTGCCGCCGACGTAAGGCCGGGGCCGCCGCCCGCCAGATGTCTGCACAGGGTCCCACGTGGTCTTTTCCGTTGTGACTCTCGTGGTTGGAGCGTGTGGGGAGGACGCGAGGGATTTCTAAGTGGGAAGCATTACGTTTTGCTAAATCATGTATTTATTCCTGATTAAAATAAACCTAATGCGTATTTAACCCCCCTGGATGGAGAGTGAGTTTCCTGGGTGAACTGGGAGGAGGGGGCTTTGTTCAGAAGCTGCCCCGGGTCCCAAATTCTCAATTCAACGTGCAACTGGGCAGAGACGGAGACAAGAAACACCCAGAGAGACCTCGCTGGCCGGCCGCTCAGTGCGGTGAGGGCAGCCTCCTGCACCCCCGACTGTGTGACTTGGGTGGTGTCTCCTCACACCTGAGGGTGGACATGAAGGGTGAGGACAGAAAAACTTCCTGGCCGTCGTTACGAAAACCCTGTCTCACCTGGACAACCCCCACCCCCACCCCCAATACTGCTTGTGGTCCCTCTGCCGTTTGTTCTCCCGAGAATTTCCTTCTGCAGATATGTTTGGGCACCTTCTAAATTCCAGGGGCTGGGGCCGCTCGGGGCTGGGGCTGGGGCCAGGAAAGGCAGGGGCCCTGCTGTCACAGAGCCTGGTGTCACATACACAGACCTCCCTCTGCAGAAAGCCCCCGGGCCCGGGACAGTCAGAGTGAGATGCAGGAGGGAAGCAGCAAGCATCTGAGACAGGGCCGAAGGCCTCAGCCTTGCTACATAGGAGTCTCCCCCCCAAGGCGGGTCTTCCTGTCTTAGGTGGGGGGAGAGCTGTGAGCCCTGTTGCGGCAGAGCCCTGGAGAGGGGGTGACCCTCCAGATGGAGGAGCAGGCTTGCTGATCACAAGCAGTGATGGGAAGACCTAGGGGGAGCCTGGCATTTTTAAAAGTATATATTTTTTATTGCTTTCCGAGAGGAAGGGAGAAGGAGAGAGAGGGAGAAACATCAACGATGAGAGCGAATCATGGATCGGCTGCCTCCTGCACGCCCCACACTGGGGATCGAGCCTGCAACCCGGGCATGTGCCCCTGACCGGGAATCGAACTGTGACCTCCTGATTCATAGTCAACGCTCAACCCCTGAGCCACGCCCGCCGGGCAAGCCTGGCATTTTCTAGGAACAGGGAAACCAGGGAGCGGGAAGCGAGGGCTCGGGTGGGAATGGAGCGGCAACGAGACAGGAAACTTCAGCTCGAGGCCACGTCGTGAGGCCTGGCGTTCACGCCGAGGAACGCGGAATCGGGGCGGTGGAAACATCGTCTGGGTCCCGAGCATCCCAGCCCAGAGGGCACGGCCTCCTCTGTCTTCCCTGAGGACCGGCCAGGGTGTCAGTCACCCAGTGCAGGTGGGCAACACGTCACGCCCCTTCATCCAGCCCGGCCCGGGCTGAGGAAGTGCCCCATGCCTGCTCCTGTTGGCAGTCGCCTCCGCTGGGCATCGAACGGGGGACACGGACGCTTCTCGAGTGCCACAGTGCGCAGGGCACTCTGCAAACTTGTCGAGGACAGCGTCGGAGCCTCGGGAGGCAGGAGGAGCCACGCCTGTTCTCTCTCTGGGGAACACCAGGGCACAGGCTCACCCAAGGCCAGGAGCTAAGGCGCTGGCCCCACCCTAAACCTGGCCGCTTTGTCTTACACATGGACACCCAAGATCCTGCAGAAGCAGCCTCATCAAATGGGAATCACAGGCTTTGGCTGTAGGTCCCTATCCCTACTCCAGCTCCTTCTCTGCTGTGTGTTCTTTAGCAGCTCACTAAACATCTCTGAGCCGTGGGTGTCTTATCTCTAAATGGCTATTTAAAACACACACACCCCTTGTGAATCCATGTGAGGAGTCTCTGAGATAATACTCTGAGAGTTCTCTATGGCCTCCAAGACACTACACAAATGACTATGCTGGTAGTTCTCACAGGAGTGTGTCTCATCTGCTAGGTCAGTGGTCGGCAAACTGCGGCTCGCGAGCCACATGGCCCCTTGAGTCTTTGGCAAAGGCCAGCTTAGGAGGACCCTAATTTAAGTTAATAACAGTGTACCTACCTATAGAGTTTAAGTTTAAAAAATTTGGCTCTCAAAAGAAATGTCAATCGTTGTACCGCTGATATTTGGCTCTGTGGACTAATGAGTTTGCCGACCACTGTGCTAGGTCAACAGTTCTGGCCCTGAGATTTGCAGGAAGACGAGATTTTAATCAAGAATATGCAGCCAGCTTGCCTTCATTCCCCAAGCATCTGCTGGTAACGAACGCGTTGAAGAGCTGCTAACGGAGTGAAGTATTTCGGTTCCCTGGATCCCACGTCGCCCCACGGGCACCCTGAAGCCTGCTGGGAGCAGTTGTAAAAGCTGCTCCCCAATGACGGGAACAGATGGCGGGATTATTTTTACACGCGCTCCCATTTGTGAGAACAGATTCGCTTTAGAAATTCCCCAACACCCAAACGCTCCAGAATTTTCAAGGAGAAGTCTGCCTTCTGCGCCTACGAGAAGGTGTTGGGGTGTCTCCTGGGTCCCACTGCATGTCTGGTTTCCGAGGGGGCCAGCCACTCCTGGCCCGTCTCCCGGGGCCTGCCGTCTCGGGAGGGAGACAGACTGTGTGCTGGTGGGACTCCTGGGGATGGACAGGCAGCGGAGAGCGGGCGGGCAGGACCGTGTCTCACACAGGACAGGGCCTACACAGGCAGGATGGGCCGGGGAGTCTGTCCTGAACACGCGGGCGAGGGAAGAACTGGCGGTGGCACCGCTTCCTGTGGGGGATGGTGACGATGCTGCCCTGGCCTCAGTGAGGCCCAAACAACGCCACCCCTGCCCTCCTCAGGATCAAGGCCCCGGGTCCCAGGAAGGCTAGGCAGCGCGGGAGTGCGCCCACGGCCTCAGCATTGCTAGCAGGCCCGTGGCACTGGTCTCACTGGTCTCCCTCTCTCCATAACTGTTACTTCATCGCCTCCTCATTGCTTCTCTGCCCCAGGCTTGTCCCTCTGATTCACCCTCCCCCGCTTCTAAGCGAAGTCTCCTAAAAGGAAGCAATTTCCCACCTGCTCGAAGTGCTTTTTAAAAATATATATATTTTTATTGATGTCAGAGAGGAAGGGAGAGGGAGAGAAAGAAACATCAATGATGAGAGAGAATCATGGATCGGCTGCCTCCTGCACACCCCACCCTGGGGATGGAGCCCACCACCCGGGTGTGTGCCCTGACCGGGAATCAAACCGTGACCTCCTGGTTCATAGGTCACCGCTCACCACTGAGCCACGCCGGCCGGGCTCAAAGCTCTTTGAAGGCACAGTGAGCTCGCAACAGCACTGTGCACAGCAGCCAAAGGCGCACCCTGATGTCCATCAACAGACGACAGACAAAACGTGGTACACGCACCATGGAGTAGGACTCAGCCTCAGAAAGGGATGGAATTCTGCTAGAGCTACAGCATGGGCCACGGGTGAACCCTGCAGACATGCTAAGTGAGAAAGCCAGACACCGAAGGACACACCTTGTGTGGTTCCACTAGTAGGAGGTACCTAGCCAGGCCACGTCACAGAGGAGAAGGGGGCGGGGAGTCATTTTCTATTCGGTACAGAGTTTCTGCTTGGGATGGGAGTTCTGGAAATGATTCATGGTGATGATTGCCTAACCTTGTACATGTGCTTAGTGCCACTGAATTGTACACTTAAACGTGGTTACAGTGGCCAACCAGACCAAATCAAAGACGCAAACACACAACCCAGCTCCATGGCGATGGCTCCCACGTGCTCAGGATGGACCCAAGCAGCTCAATCTGGCTGCTCTCTGCCTCGCAACCCTATACCCCTGCCCTGGAGGGCCCAGTCCCCTGAGGCACCGCAGGCCTACAGAATGAAGAAGAGTCCAGCATCCCCGTGGTGTCTGGACTCTGCAGACACAGTCCCACGCAGTCCCACGCAGCCCCTCAGAGTCTCTCACAGTCTCTCACAGCCCACACAGCCCCTCAGAGTCCCTCACAATCCCACGCAGTCCCCACACTTCCTCTCTCCTGAAGAGCATTCTCCACCACCCCCTCCTTCTCCTGCTCTTGGCTGGGGCTTCTCTCTGAGCCGCCAGAAGTCCCTCTCTTAAATATCTGCTTTAACTATCTGCCCTCATCCCATAGCAAACTCCAAGTTTCTGAGAACCAGGGCATGAATTATTCAGCATGGCGTCTCCAGCACCTGGCACCGCACCTGGCACCGCACCTGCCAACGGCTGGACACGCAGTACAATTAGAAGCTAATCAATGACAGAATAGTTTTCAGGCCTCATGGTCAACCAGGTTATTACTTCCATCATGATTATTGTCATCATCATCATCAATATATCATAATCATCATTGTAGCACCACATTATCAATAGTATCATCAATACTATCATCATCATCGCCACCACCACCATCATCATCACCATCTTCACTACCATCATCACCATCATCATCATCACCACCATCATCGTCATCACCATCATCACCATCATCATCACCACCACCATCATCATCACCATCTTCACTACCATCATCATCATCATCAACATCATCACCACCATCATCATCGTCCTCACCATCATCACTACCATCATCACCACCATCATCATCGTCCTCACCATCATCACTACCATCATCACCACCATCATCATTGTCATCACCATCATCACTACCATCATCACCATCATCACCTAGCAGGTGCTCAGGCTGACTAGCAGAATCATGAGTGCTGAGTTCTATTCTTTGCCTTCATTCCACAATCAACAACTCAGTTGGCCCGGCCTTTGGAGCTCCGTGCCGCCCTGTGGCTGCTGACCCAGCTCCTGCCACTTCTTGCATAGCCATGTGGACAAGCACCTGGGTCCTTTACCCATCCTCACCCTCCAGGTAAGGGAGCATCAATGAGGTGGAAGGGCTTAGTGAGGGTCACGCATCGCCCAACACTGTCCCACAGTGAAATGCCACCAGGACGGAATCTCAGGGTGGAGGTGGGACGGAACGAGGGCTGCTGAAGAAACCAGACAGCTTACGGGGAGATTCGAAGTTCAAACCCAGAGAGGACCAGGGAAGCCACATGGGGAAGTAGATGAGAGTTCTCTCGGGTCGATTTCTCTCCTGTTTGGGGGGTGCTGCCAGGTGTAGTTGGCATAGAGTTGGCTAAACTGTACCCCCATCATCACGTGCCTCCACCAGAGGCCTTCTCATCCCACATCCCAGCCCCTGCGGTTGTCTGTGGACAAGGGAGGGAATGCAGAGCTCAGACCAGTAAACCGTAGCGAGGCTTCCACAGGAAATAGAACACACCCGTCGGAACTATGAGCACCTGAGCTCTGAGTGGCCAGCCGTCGGGGAGCCCTCAGCACCGGCTCCCATGCGCATGAGAGACGGCCATGAGCAGGACACACACTCAGAACATGGATATGGGGACCGAGCAATGGAAGCAGCAGGCCTCAGAGCCAGAGAGGACCCCTCACCCGACAGCACCTGCAGCCAGGTGAACACTGAGCGGCCACTCACCATCAGCACGGCTCTCCGGAAGAGTCTGGAGCCGCCAGCCCCAACGGCAAGAAGGTGGATGCTGGCCACATCGGCTCCGCCGCGGTCAGCTGCCATGGTCACCCGCCGAGGGTCCCCGCCAAACGCTGCGATGTGGGTCTGCACCCAGGTCAGAGCCGCCGCCTGGTCCAGCAGCCCCCAGTTGCCACTCACCGCGCCGGACCCTTCAGAGGGAGGAGAGCCTTTTACCTTTTGTGATTTTGCAGCTGGAACTTGATTATCCTGGTGCCGTCCAGGCCAGGAACCTGGTGCCTCTGGGGGACCTGACTTCTGTCCCCACAGGTGGGGACTTGGTCACTGTGAGGCGGATGGGAAGAGCATGGGCTCCGGCCTCAGAGCCATCCCGGCGTGGGCTCCGCCTCTGGGCTCAGGAGTCAGCAGTCCCCACCAATGCCGGCAACTCACCCGCACTCAGGAAGCCGAAGACGCCCACTCGGAAGCCAGCAGTGACCACGATGAGGTGGCCAGTGGCAGCCAGGAAGGAGCCGTCCAGGGCGAGGCTCCCGTCGCCGGCCGCGGCCTCCACGTTGTGGAAGAACAGCAGTACGGATGCGTTGGGGGCCTGCGGGATGGAGAGATGATGGGGGGCTAGAGGTTGGCCGCTTTTCCCCACCGGAGCCTGGTGAGGGCTCCTCTCCCATGCAGGTGCCAGATTCTGAGCCTGCACAAACTCTCCCCGTCAACTCTGCCCTGTAGGCCCACTCAGCCCCATGTGATGGGTGGAAATGTGTCCCCCAGAATTCACAGGCTGAGGCCCTAACCCCTAGACCTCAGAAGGTGACCATTTGTAGATGGGTTCAGTAAAGAGGTCATCAGCCAGCCTGGCCGGTGTGGCTCAGTGGTTGAGTATCGACCTATGAACCAGGAGGTCACAGTTTGATTCCCGGTCATGGTCAGGGCACATGCCAGCATTGTGGGCTTGGTCCACAGTGCCGAGCTGATCAATGATTCTCATTACTGATGTTTCTATCTTTCTCTGTCCCTCTCCTCTCCTCTCTGAAATCAATAAAAAGAGGCAATTAGCCAATGCACCCTAATCCAATAGAACTGGTGTCCTTACAAAAAGAGGACACATCCACCGAGAGAAGACCACGTGGACACACAGAGGGGAGGTGACCATCTTCATGCCAAGGAGAGCGGCCTCCGAAGGACATCCTCTGCCGACACCTTGCTCTTGGACTCCAGGCCTTTACAATCATGAGAAAATGGATTTCTGTTGTTTAAGCCTCCACATGTGTGGCACTTTGTCAGAGCAACCCAAGCAAACTAATAACCCCATTTCACAGATTAGGAAACTGAGGGTCACAAAAAATGAAGACACTTTGCCCACAGTGCAAAGTGAGCACGTGGCCCAGATGGCAGCTGGCGGCGGACTCGGAGCCATGCAGTCACCCAACACCCCAGTGCTGGCCACTGGTTTGCTCCTGAAGGATGTTCTGGGTCCTTGGTGAGTTCTTTCCGTTTGGCCATGCTAACTGGAACCCCATCTTGGTAATGCAGAGCTTAACTCAGACAGCCAGGCACTGCGTGCCCAGGATTTTATTCATTCAGTCCTCAAACAGCTCTGTGAGGTGGCATGTCATTATTATTCCCATTTTACAGATGAGGACGTAGAGGCTTAGAGGGGTTAGGTGGCTTGTCTAAGGTCACACAGCAACTACAAGGCAGCAGAACTGGGCTTTGAACTTAGGCTGACCCTTTCATAGGAGCCTACAATGTTCCATCCGGGGATCTGATACCCCACCCCAGGCCAGGGGATAGGCCAGGCTCCTGGTGGCCCATGCCATCCAGGTCTTGCCTCCCTGTGCTGTGACTTCACTCCCTGTGCCACGGGCTCTGCCACGCAGATGGTTTCCTCACCGACAGCAAGCCCTGACGGGGACCTGCCCCCATGGGTGCAGTGCTGAGTGCACCACCCATGAGACCCTTCATGTGTGTGGTGGCCTGGGTACACAGTTCACTCAGATCAGCCGGTGCCTCTAACCTCCAAGGGGCAGATGGCGCCCATGGCTAGTGGGCTAGGGGACCAGGAATTGGTGACACGGTCACATGTGCAGGAGACCAGTCCACACCGGTCGCCAGGAACTCATGTTCCCGAGGTTTGTCAGTTCCTTTTTCTCTCGCGTGCTCTGACCCTTGTTCCAAAAGAGGAAACTCAAACCCTGAACGTCAGGTTCAGAGCCACCGCTCAGGGGAATGCGGGCTTCAAACTGGGGCATGACCAGAGTCAGGGTCTGAGCCGAGCTCACCCTCCAGCATGGCCTCAGACCAGAGTTCCCACGGACGGCTCCCAAGCGATGGCCGAGGGGTCTCTCCAGAGGTCTCCCCAAGAAGAGAGGTCATCTCCTCGTGGGCCAATTAACTTGAGTGTGGGCTCCGCTTCCCCATCCTGTGCACCCCCAACCCTTCATCGCTGGCCCTGCCCTAGCTGCGCGGCTCACACCCTCCCTCCTGCACGGCCTGCTGGAAGGGCTCCACCGGCCACCACCTCACACCCCCCGTCACTTGCCGTGCCTCCTGGGCTGCATTTTGCTTCAATATTTATTTGCTGTTCAATTGCTGTTTAATATTTCTTTGCTTATTTATTTCTGCCCCTCTCCCCAAGCAGCTGCTTGGTCTTGTTCAGAGCTGTGTCTCCCCCAGGAGAGTCCCCGCCCGTCGCGGGCCCCGTATGACTAGTTCCTGGAGCACTGCGTGGGGTGAGCACGCACTGGCCCGTGTGCATGGAGCGAGAGGATGTGGCAAGGAGCAGGCGAAGCCGTGTAGGAGCCAGGCGGACCCTGAGCTCGCTCTCAGCCATTCAGGTCCAGCGAGGACGGCGCTGGGGGCGTGACTCGAGTGGAGAGGAGTGGGTGGTGCTGGAAGCTGTGGGGACTGGGGGTGGCTAATGGGCAGCTTGCAGGGCAAACCCAGCAAAGGCTCAGCACTCACCACGTTCTGAGGGACAAACACGTTGAGATACAAGCAGTCCTCGCTGACGGCGGACGGTGTGGGCGTCCTGGTTCCCGGCTGCCAGCAGCGGGCCCTGCAGAAACAGACGGTGTGACCGCCAGGAGGGTCAACCGCGGGGCCGTGCCCATGTCCCTGCCAGCCCAACACCACCGGCCCGAGCCCCTGCCCGCCCGCTCTACAGCATCCAGGTGGCAATGAGGGCACCGGAGCACTGCCTGGCGCCCAGCACAGCGCCCTCCATCCCCACATGGACTTCACAGGAGCGAGGCCACGTTAGCGGCTGATGTTTGGGAGGGGTTATGTGTTAGAGCACATAACACCACCTGTCTACACCCCCCAGCCCCACGCACCACTCAAGCCCACAGGCACATGCTGCCATCAGGCTGACGCTGATGGATTCGAAGACGGAGGGCACTGCACTCAACCCTTACCGTGGCTTGGTGGCAGCCCAGGACCCGGTCCAGTTGGAGGGCTCCGGCGCCCGGAAGCGGCCCTCTGCCAGGGGCGGGGCAGCATAGGGCACCCCCAGGAACTGGTCCACTTGCTTCCACGAAGTGCCCACCCGGATGGCCCGGGACCTGCCCAGCAGCTGGCCGTGGGGGGCGATGGTCACAGAAGGTGCAGAAGTCCCGAAGCCGAGCAGAGGGGTGTCTGTGGGGGTGGGAGTGGGGAGGAGGGGGAAGGGAGCAGTGGGTGCTCTATTCACGGGGAATATCCTGACATGCTTGAGAAACAAATGCTGTGTGGTTTTTTTTGCACTTTAACCTTTTGCACTCGGATGTCGAGATTACAATTACTCTTTGAATGTATCAATAATTTGATATAAAAAATCCAAATAAATAAGTTTGTATGAAAAGAAACTCCAATTTTTTATTCTACTGCCGCGCTTTGTAAAATCTGGGGTATTTAAAAAATTAAATCCCGAGTAGAATAAAGGAATCGAGAAAAAAGCAAGCGAGTGCAAAGGGTTAAAAATGTCGGTACCTCCTTCAGACCCCACGAGCTTACATGTAGGGAGCGAGCTTACATGTAGGGAGGTCTGTGCTCAGGTGAGTAAGAGAAATAATAGCAAAGACAGCTGCTCCTGCCCAGCCGCTCAGCAGGCAGAGCGCAGCTCTAACCCTTCTCTCCCAGCGTCACCTCAGCGGCTCCTCCCAAGGGACTAACGTGCCCACAGCCCCTGACTCAGCGCCCTGGGCCCGGTGTCACTGCAATTCGGAACCGTCTGGACTTTTTAAAGAACCGAAGGACGCGGCCGTGCAATGGGCAGTCTCCCTGCCCAGCCTCAAACACACGCATTTCTGTGGTAAAAAGCACGGGTGGTTCCTACTAAGAGCAATGAATAAAGAATGGAATTTCTTCAGTCACAAAATCCGGCTCAGATTTTGCCACCAAATGAGTTTGCTGCAAACTTACCAAAAAAAAAAAAAATTGTGTTCTAACTTGTAGAACTTTCAGATTTCAGAGCTGCAGCCAAGGACCGGGCCCTATTTGCATTTCAGTGGTGAGGGAACAGGTGCAGGAGCCCGGGGTGGGTGGCTGCCTGGGCTTCAAGCTGATGTGGGATTCAAGGCCTTTCTGAACCCCAACTCTGACCACATCCCACTCACACAGGGCCAAGGCCAGGTCAGGGCCCCTCTCAGCCCGTGCCAGCAATGCCCCCTCCCGTTGTGCATGCCTGAACCCCACCCGGTCTATTAGGCCACGGCCGTGCCACCTGCCAGCGAAGCTCTGCGCTCCAGGCCCCTCCATCCCTCCTTGTGATGCTCATCACCAGACCCTGGTCAGCCTCTCCGCAGCCCTGTCTCATCTCCTCCCCTCACTGCTCTTCCATCCGTTCATTGAGTCAATAAACTGCCAAAGGCCATTGTCAGGGACTTGAGACTGGCCTTCCCCGTCTGATTCCCCACAGGGCTTAGGGCGGGCACAGAACAAAGGACAGACACTGGTGAGGAGATCCTCTCTCAGTGTGTGTGTGTGTGTGTGTGTGTGTGTGTGTGTGTGCATATGCGTGTGCGTGTGTGTGTGTATGCGTGTGTGTGTGTGTGTGTGTGTGTGTGTGTGTGCGTGCACGCGCAGTCGATTACTGTTTCTATCAGGTGTGTTTGCTTTGCTCAGCTTCACTGTGGGCTGATGGAGAGAGAAAGTTTGCTCTTTTCTCTGCAGCTCCTTCTGTTTGTAACACAGATGTGATGGTTGCTAGGAGCCTGCGCAGGAGACAGACAGAGTCTGTCTATTCCTCAAAAGCTGGCTAACGGCAGTGGTTCCCCAGAAAGGGATGTGGCCTACCAGGGGACATGTGACAGAAGGCTACCGGCATCCAGTAGGGTAGAGGCCAGGGATGCTGCCGAACATCTCACTGCAGATAAGCTTAGGGTTACCCAGGGCCCCGGGGTCAGTGGTGCTGGGGCTGAGAAACCCTGGGATGCTGTGTGCTCATGACCCCCAGGCACTGACGGTCCGCATGGTGGTCAGCAGGGTGAGGAGGAGCCATGGGTGGGCCGAGGGTCAAGCAGGCCTGGGGTTCATGTTATGGACCAGCTACTTTGGAAAAAGCCATAATGTTTTGGACCCTCAATTTCCCACCTGCAAAGTAGAAAGAATAGCAGTCCCTACACCACAAGGTGCTAGGAATTAGTAACACCAGCGTGTAATGGTCCAAGCCCAGGGCCCGGCAAATGGCAGCTCAGCACATGAATGAGTGAATGAATGAAGGAAGGAATGAAGAAATGAATGAATGAGAGATAGGGGAGGAGGAATGGGAGGAAGGAGGGAAACCGACTGAAACCTTCTCTGCTGCGAAAACACTGGAGGGTGAGTTGGTACTCAGGATGGAAGGAAGTCGTTGCTGCTTTTAATCTGGCCGCCATGGCAAATCCTGATTGAGCTCACCCCACCGCGCCTTCTCCCGAGATTTCCTGTCTCCCTGGTCAATCGCAGGGTCTCGGGCAAGCAGGCAAGGCTGTGGGCACTAAAGTGGCAGAACCCTCCGAGGCCGGTTCCTTCCCTCTGCGGGAAACGGCCACATCTCCCGAACGTGGCATCATCCGAAGGGGGAGCAAAGACGAAAAATACCAAAGCGAAGAATTTCGAGGGAATGCAAGGCGGCTTTCCCACGGACAGTGGTGCTCAACCCTCCCTCTCAGCGGCTGCCCAGAGCCCAGGCTGAACGAGAGCCAACGCGGGGGAGATATCGGATGTGCTGCTGCCTTCTGAACTCTTTTGCAGAAACGGTGGATTCCCTCCAGCATAACCACGTGTTTAGGCCATGCCGTTATTTAACTGCTTGGGTGAAGGAAATTACTGTAGCTCTGTAGGTGCCCCAGGTACACACTGACCCTGCCTATCATATACGTGTGGACAAGCCTCTCCCACCGGAAGGAGAATTCCGCATGGAATTGGAGCCCCGTGCAATGTCAGCGGTGCTGGGTTAGCAGTTACAGAATCTGATTTACTTTACAGAGCCCAGACCTCGGAGTCAAGGCATTTCCCAGCAGGACTGCCACGCAGACTGGCTACAATGTGGGCGCGATGTACTAGTGAAATCTAACTTGACTAAATAATAGAAATGTCCTGGCAGAAGGAAGACTGGAGATTGAGGGCCTAGGACCTCAGGATTCCCAGGCCTGGGGGGCACTCTCCTTGGCTGAAGGCTGAGGTGGAGGAGGGGCAGGGGAGGAGAATTAGCACTGGGTCAAGACAGTCCTGAAGAGCCATCCATGTTCTAGGAGGGGGTGGGGCCAAATCCAACCGCTACCAGTTTTATAAATAAAGCTTTATTGGCACACAGCCACGCCCATGGAATTGCGGATTGTATTGCCTGTGGCTGCTTTCCTGCTACAATGGCAGAGCTGAGTAGTTGTAAGAGAGACAATAAATACTGAGCCACCACGTGGCACAGTGGTTGAGCATCCACCTATGAACCAGGAAGTCCCTGTTCGATTCCCGATCAGGGCACATGCCCAGGTGGCGGGCTCAACTCCCCAGTGGGGGGGGGGGGGGTGCAGGAGGCAGCAGGTCAATGATTCTTTCTTTCATCATTGATGTTTCTCTCTCTCTCTCTCCCCTCTCCTTCCTCTCTGAAATCAATAAAAATATGTTACAAAAAAAACACGGTGGCTGTAGAGCCTACAATGTTTATTATCTGGCCCTTGAAGATAAGACGGCAGACATAGCCAACGTTTCTAAAAAGTTACTCATTTCATCCGATAAGCATGTCTAATGGGGTAGGTGCGTCTCCTGGATGCCCAGCCCCTGTGTCCTATTACACAGCTCTTACCACCTTCCCTTGGTGACGGATTTGTTTGTATGGTGCTATCCCCCTGCCTGCCTCACCCCTGTGTCCCCAGCACCTAACAGTGTCTGACGCATAGCAGCCCTGTGTTGGTTGTTTTTAAACTGAACTGAGCCAGGAGCCGCTGCCCGTTCTCGAGTGCCTGTGAGGCGGTCCGTAGGCGGCGTGGTTTGCGGGAGGGGACTGCGTCTAGAGACGGGAGGCCCGGCCCCGCGTCCTCTCCTGCCGCCCCTCTCTGTGTGGCATCAGAGGGGTGACTTAACATCTCTGGGCCGGAGTCTCCTGATCTCTAAGGTGGAATCAAATCCTTATCTCGCCACCTCCCAGGATTGGTGTGAGGACCAAATGGGATGCGGCAGGTGAGAGGCCTTCCTAAACTACAGAGCAGTGACACAAAGCGCCCATCTGATTGTTTTACTAAGAAACTCGAAGGCCAACGGCTTCTGTAACTCAAAGGGATGAATGAACAAAGATGGTGCAGAGAAGACCTATGTTAGAAGCGGGGTTTTCCACCTTCCTTCAGTCCATCCCAGGTGAGGGCCATCTTTCCCAGGACAACGTTTTCTTAAGAGCCTCAAAAGTCACTGCCCACACATGACCATGTGCTTGGACAGTCCATCTCAGCCTTACCCAGGCTCCCAGGAATGGCCCCAGAGGCACAGGCCTGGACTTACTCAGCTTCCGGTAGATGTGGGTGGGCTCTTCCCGCAGCAGAAGTTGGCAGTGCTGGGCCTGCAGGCTGAGTGTGCAGACCTGGGTATCGGGGTAGAACACACACCTCAGAGCACCAGGGCGGGTCTGCAAAGTGGTGACCTGGCAGGCTTGGTGACGGGAACACTCTGAGGAGTAGAGGGAGAAGGGTGAGGCTTGGGCCTCAGGGATGCCATCCAATCATGTATCCATGCATTCGTCCATCCCTGCATCCGTGCAACCATTCATCCATGCATCCATCTATCCGTGCATCCATCCATTCTATATCCATCCAACTATGCATCCATCCAACTCTGCATCCATCTATCCGTGCATCCATCCATTCTATATCCATCCAACTATGCATCCATCCAACTCTGCATCCATCTATCCGTGCATCCATCCATTCTGTATCCATCCAACTATGCATCCATCCAACTCTGCATCCATCTATCCATGCATCTATCCATCCATATATTCATCCCTCCATCCATCCCTCATCAATGCAGCCATCCATCCATGCATAAGTGCATTCATCCATTCATCCAGCCACAAATACATCCATTCACCCATCTATCCATTAATCTATCCATGCATCATTGTATCCATACATCCATTAATCCATCTATCCATGCATTTTGTCCACCCATCCATCCACCCACATATGCAATCCATCCACCACTCATTGCCACCACTCGCTCACTCATTGCCACCACTCGCTCACTCATTTAAGCACTTACTATAGGCCCTCAGCACCGCTGCAGGGGTGGGAATAAATGCTGGTGGGGGAGAACCCAGCTCTCCCATCAATCTATCTTCCTCACAACAGTCAGCTTTTGGGTTATTTATTCACAAATGTGCTCTTGTCATTCACCTATTTAAGATATTCCATGGCTCTCCACTGGCCTCAGGATCAAATTATACGAAATAAGGTTCTCTATACCCCAGCCTTTGCCTCCTTCTTCAGCCTCGCCTGCCTCCCCCTCCCCATCACCCCCGCCATGTTCCACTAGGGGTTCTGTCGCCTCGCCTCCCAGGTATGCTGGCTCCTATGGCAGACACTTCCCATTATGCCGGGCATTTCAGTCCTAAGGACGGCGCTGAAGGGAGGGCTGCCTTGTTCACTTGGGCAGCTGTGCACGGCCTAAGGCCTATTTATACCAGGTCTCGGGGCTGAGGCGCCCCCCAGAGTTGTGCAGTGAGCAAGCTGCTCCTCTGCGCATGCAGCCCTGCCTGTGAGATGTGCAAATCGCCATCCAGCCTTGTAGGCGGAAGGGGCTCATGGACTTCCAGAACTGGAGGATGTGAGCATTACCCAATCGCAGGCTCTTGCAGGAGCTAGTCTCTATAGAACATGCCTATCGAGGGGCCACCTTGCTTATACCTCTGATGACAGGGGCAGCAATAGAAGGGTGGGGGCAGCTAGAATTGTAAGAAATGTTACTCATGCTCTGTTCACCATGACTGTCATACACACGGGACCTGGGCGCTCACCCAGAAATGCAGCCCATCCTCCCCATTTGGAGCTGCCTGTGATCATGGACAGATTAACAACTTGGTTGCAGAAACCAGAGCCACCAGCCCTTTGAAGACCCCCAGCCTTTGCATACCCCCAGCCCTCTGCGTATCTGTTAACTGCCCATTTGGCACCCGTTTGCCTACTTCCCATGTAATCTTCGTCCTTCTACCCAATATAAGCAGCTGGCTTATGGGGGTGCAGAGCAGATTTCTGTGGGTGACCTGCTGCTCCCATGCTGCCGGCAGGACTGGAATAAACGCTCATGTATGATCCAACCCTGTCTCCGCTCAATTGGCTCAAGCAGCGACAGGCAGCTCGGAACCACTGATTGTGAGGTTACACCTCTCCATGAGGTACCCACTGTGGACAGCTTGTCGTTAGAAAGGCCTTTGCATTGCACTGAAAACTGTCTCTTGAAATTGGAGTTTTAACCCTTTGCACTCGCTTGCTTTTTTCTCGATTCCTTTATTCTAACGCTAACCGTGTCGAGTCACACTCGACATCCGCGTGCAAAAGGTTAAGCATAAGTCCTAGTTCTGCCCATGAGCTTGGCTAGAATCAGCACATCTCCCCCTCAGCACGCTGGCCCTGCTCTTCTCAGGACAGCTGTCCCAGCTCCCACTCGCCTCCTCTGCCTCAGACTAGCCCCTAGGTCATCCCTCCGGTCCTCCTCCGACCGGGCTCAATGCCACTCACGTTCTGTGTGGCATATCCCACGGCGACCTTGACCGTGGGCTGACTGCAGAGGAATGAGCACACTGCAGAGGGGAGCCCACCCATGTCTCCCTCCAGGTCAGTCCCTCCCTGCCAGGCACCCCGTGGTATCGCGGGGTCTCCTATGTGTTTCTGAGGTCAGAACCTTGAGCAGCGCTTGTGTGAAGCCCTGTCCCAATCAACCCCACTATGGGGGGGAGGGGGTCCCCTTACCCAGCAAACAGAGGTCTCGAGCAGCAGAGAAGTCGCTGGCGGCCGCCGTGCTGATGTGGGCGACATCGAAGCTCCTGATGGACGGGTCCACCACTGCTGCGGAGAGGCCCAGGGCCTGCCACGCGTCCAGAGCCACTAGGAGAGAAAGCGGGGGTGTCAGTCGCACCGTGTCCACCTGGGCGTGAAGAGAGCAGAGTGCCACTGGGCGTCCCCCAAGGGCAGCCCCGCACCCGCTTCTCGGTCTTTGTTGTAGTGCGAGCCCTTCTTTACCCACCTCTCCATTCTACAACCACTTATTAAAAGTTGTTTTAACAAATTTTTATTTATGTCAGAGAGGAAGAGAGAGGGAGAGAGAGAGAGAGAAACATCAATGATGAGAGAGGATCATGGATCGGCTGCCTCCTGCACGCCCCGCACTGGAGATCAAGCCTGCAACCTGGACATGTGCCCCAACAGGGAATCAAACCGTGACCTCCTGGTTCATAGGTCGATGCCCAACCACTGAGCCACGCCGGCCGGGCTCGCTTATTGAAAGTTTTTATGGGCCAAGTTCTGTGCTCAAGCCTAGGAATACAACAACAAGGCAGACACACACAGACACGACAAACAAAAGCATGGCTGTTGCTCTGAAGCAGGTCACAGTAGAGTGGGAGAGACGTCGAGAAGATAAAACCAGAAGATAAAACCAGCAGCATCGTGATGTGTTGGAATGCAGCAATTAGCACGACGCCAGGTAGCCATGGTAACCACGGCCCACGTGGCGCTGTGGTTAGGTCCACACCGACACGGTATCCTTCAGCCCTCCCTCAGCCCTCGAGGGAGAGAAGGCCGTCGCTCCATAGGGGACACTCCTGGGTGCTGCCCAAGCCGCCTCTGGGCGGGGTGGGGGGGGCCCTAGGCTCTCATTTCCCCAACTGCTGGGAAGTCGGTGGCGAGGGCTCCCAGCGGACCCTCCCAGGAATTGCCTTTGGTCTGAGAAGCTGCCTCCCCTCCCCAGGACCAGCCTGTGTCCCACACCAGTCCCCGTGGGAACACGAGGGCCGGCCCCCTTGCCTCCAGCGGGGCAGCTCCGAGGGCCGGGCCAGCCCGGCGGCAGGGTGCGCTCAGGGCGTCCTCAGCACCAGGGCCCCGTCTTAGTGGCCTTGGCCCCGGGAGCCCTGCGAGAGACGCTGGGCTTTTCGAGCATGCTTCGCACGTTGCTATTTTCATGGTCAGGACATGTGGCATCTTTGCAACATGACCAGACTGAGCTGCATATTTTCAGATGACGCGTGAACTGTGATGATGGGGCTCGAGGACCCAACGTGCCAATTACGGTCTTAAAACAGAAGCCTTGGCTGCATTCCGGGTTCGGATTGATGTCTGGGGAAAGCGCTGGAACTGAAGGGTGGATTTCATCTCCCAAGTGGGAGCCAGCTCAGCTGGCGCCATCCCAGGGCCTGGAGCCACGTCTCTGCCACGCCCTCCCCCTGCCCCCAGCCTCCTACCGGCAGGACCCCCAGGAGGAGTGATTGCTGTCACCCAGAACCCAGCGTCTGGGGTCCGGGCATCTCACGAGCACTCAGAGCAGTTTCTTCGTGAATGCAAACCCACGGTGAGACGGAGAAGCCGGGCATCTCGGTGGCATCGCACAAGCTTGCTATTTGCCAAGAGCCCAGCAACACCATTGCAGGTGGCCTCCTCTCTCGCCCATGCTGCGGGCACCGCCACGGGGCGCAGCTTATACGTGAGGGAACCGACCCAGTGCCACTCTCAGAGGACCTGGCTGAGACGTGGCAATGCCAGGGCTGGTGCCCAACTCCTGTGGGTTTAAAAACCAGGCTTCCCCAGGCCAGGTCTTCTCGCCGGTGAATGAGGTCAGCGACAGCTTTTGGGCTTCCCCAAAGGCTGCGCCTGCTCAGAGGCAGGATCTGTGGTTTGTTCATCAGCTTTCCTCTTCGTTTTGTTGAAGACAGATTTTACAAACTGCAATGCCAGCATCACTTGTTTTGTTTCATCTCCTCTTGAATTGGAAATGCCGTATTTCTTACACACGAAGTACTTCCACAGACATGACTTCTATTTGGTGGAGCTGCTCTTTTTCATTCGTTTTGTTACTTCTGCTTCTGTTCACACACGCTGCTTACGCAGGAGCCACTTTATAATACAATGACTTAGAGGGAAAAGGCTTCCCATATCATTTTTCTTTTTTTACTTATTAAAAATATGTTTTTATTGATTTCAGAGAGAGGACACGGGAGAGATAGAAACGTTGATCGGCTGCCTCCTGCATGCCCCCTTCTGGGGGTGGAGCCCACAACCTGGGCATGTGCCCAGACCGAGAATCGAACCCTGACCTTCTGGTTCATGGGTCAACGCTCAACCCCTGAGTCACACTGGCCCTGGGCCCATATTCTTCTTCTTTTCAAAATATTTCTTGGTTATTTTTGGCTATTTATTTAACAGATGACATTCAAACCCATTTTTGTCGAGTTTCAAGAAAGCTCCTTCGGGACATGAATTGGAAACATTAATATGAGAAAAAATGTGAAAATCTGTGTGTTTAATTTTGGTGTCATTAAGAATGGAATGGGATTTTTTTTTCATTATATTTCTAAAACAGTTATCGCTGACCTGAAGGAAGCCTTATGGCTGTGCATTTCTCGTCTAACAAGACACTGAACTCGGCCCAGTGTAGCTCACACAATAGCCACTCGGCTCTTCTCTTGGTGGCTATTTTGAAAAAATATTTTGGATCCCAGACTCAGCGAGGACACGCCGTCCAGGCCTGCGGCTGGTCATTGGCTCTGAGCCTGTCAGAAAGGAGACGTGCTCAGTTAAGCGGCAGGTTCCTTGAGTGCATCCCAGCTCCTCCACCGAACAGCTCTGTGCCTTGGGGCAAAACACTCTTCCTCTCTGGGCCTCAGTTTCCTCATCTGTAAAGTGGGGATGTCGCCAGATGCTCTCTCTAGGCTGTGCTCAGGGATAAAGGAGCTGCTGTGCAGGGGTGGGAGGACTTGCTGAATTCGGCCGCTCGCGTAGTCTCTGGGCCAAGCTGCTGGGTTCTTGCTGCCTTCGAGTCACTACCTTTTCCGAACTGTGGAGGCCTGAGCCTGGCTTACGTACCAGGGCGGACGTCCTCAAAGGGGTACAGGAGCCCATACCACTGCAGCGACATCAACCTTTCCTTCCTGACCTCTGCCTGAACCCTGCCTCCCCTCACCCACCGGGCCTTGTCCCAGGCACCCTCCTCTCCCCTCTCCCCGCCCCCGCTCCCTCCTCGTTGCTCACTCTGCCTTCTCAGCCCCTCTGGCAACCGCCCTTCCTTCTCCATCCAGATTCCGGCCTCTTCAGTTTCACTGCACTTCCTGACACCCCAGTTCCCGAGACCCAGACGGGCCGCCCCACGGCCAGTCTTGCCCTCTCTCACACCATCGTCTCACTACTGATCGCCTCCCCATCTGATCACACCAATCACTGCTCACTCCTCAGGGGACAGGCAAAGCCCTTATAGTCTCCAGCTGCAGCCCCCCTCCCACTTACGGGCTGGGCCTGGGTGCACCCCAAACGCGTCATAAATCATAAAACGTGGAAAGAGGTATTACTTTACCATAAAATTTGAGTTAGTTATGTTGACTCACATCAACCCTCCTCACAGCACGGACATGAGCCACGGGGAGGAAAGGTCACAGGATAGTTCCCAAGGTCACAGAGGCACTCCCCAAGGACACAGGGTTCCCCCAAGGTCACAAAGGCACTCCCCAAGAACACAGGGTACCCCCAAGGTCACAGAGGCACTCCCAAGGACACAGGGTACCCCCAAGGTCACAGGAGACTCACCAAGGAGACAGGGTATACCCCAAGGTCACAGAGGCACTCCCCAAGGACACAGGGTTCCCCCAAGGTCACAGGAGACTCACCAAGGACACAGGGTACACCCCAAGGTCACAGAGGCACTCCCCAAGAACACAGGGTATGCCCAAGGTCACAGGAGACTCATCAAGGTCACAGGAGACTCACCAAGGTCACAGAGGCGCTCCCCAAGAACACAGGGTACCCCTAAGGTCACAGATCTATTCCCCAAGGTCACAGAGCAGAGACTGGTACGGACCCCAGTGTGTCTCCCCGCAGCCCTCCTTCCCAGCATCCAGTGCGCGCTCTGTCAGCCCCCGGGCCAGGCCCTGCACTGTGGTGGTGACGAGTCTGGCGACAACCTAAGTTCTAGTACGAAGTCAACTGAAGTGTGAAACCGCTCACCATCGGGCCCTCAGCCCTTGGAGAACGTGCCCGTGGAGGTGAGTGGCCCTGCGGGTCCATAGCAGAGGGGAGTGCGGCCCTGAGGGGAGAGACTCCCTGTGTCACACGGCCCCTCCCTCTGTGACCCCACATACTAGCAAGAGTGCGACCATCGAATGGGCAGGTGGGAAGTGCTTGAACATTCAAGATCCCCCGATTCCACCTCACAATGCTCTTCGTCTCAAAATGCTCTAGGGCCGTGGTCGGCAAACCGTGGCTCACGAGCCACATGCGGCTCTTTGGCCCCTTGAGTGTGGCTCTTCCACAAAATACCACGGCCTGGGCGAGTCTATTTTGAAGAAGTGGCATTAGAAGAAGTTTAAGTTTAAAAAATGTGGCTCTCCAAAGAAATTTCAATCGTTGTCCTGTTGGTATTTGGCTCTGTTGACTAAGGAGTCTGCCGACCACTGCTCTAGGGAGATAAACAGAAGAGAAAAGAGCACAGAGAGGGCAATGACCTGCCCAAGGCCACACAGGCCGCGAGGCAGCATGTGCATCCAGGGCAGCCTCATGGCGCTATGTCCCTCTGTGCACACGGAGTTGCCAAGGGTGACGGGCAGAGGGGAGGGAGGGCTGGGGCAGCCTGAGGCCCCCCCTCCCCCAGGGCTCTGGGCAGCTTGGCCCGCAGCCTCGGGACGGGCAGGCCTCTGGGTGCTATCGAGGACTTCATTCCCTTCCAGGAAGCACTGTGTCCCTTTTCATGTAGACTACGTTTTTCTTTTTTTTTTAAATCACCAGATGAGAATACATTTGGAAATTTCTACTCATATGTGGAAAAGCTTGTGTAATTTCCTTTCCTTTCTTCTCCCCTCTCCCCCTCTCTGCCTTCCTGCCATCCTTTCCAGACATCAGTTCAAGGAGAAACCTTTGATTTCAAGGCTTACTTAGAGCAACTGCATCATTAAAAACAGCTTCAAAAACTTGAACACGCACATGACCGCAGCCCTCGGCTAACGCCCCAGGGGCAGGCCTGCCGCCTGCTGGCGCGGTAAACAGAGGCAAGCTCCGGCTCCGGCTCCGGCTCCGGCCCTCACTTTTCTCATTTGAAAAGTGGGGAGAGCGTGCTCTCCAGTGTTTTTGAATCAGATCGAAGGGCAGAAATGTGAAACCAGTAGCAAATGCCAGCCTTCTCTCCGACGCTCCAATAACCCCAGGCCCATTGCTTAAAGGAAAACGGGATTTTCTCAAGCATCCCCGAGAATAACGATAACCAGGAGTCCCCTGCAAGGCTTCCAAGCGCAGACAGCATTCTCGCTGTTCCTGCGTCAAGGCCAGGAAGAACCCCTCTTGGTGGTGACTCTGGAAGAAGCTTGAGCAAATATTGGCGGTGGCTGCCCCGCCCCCGCTGGCTGGCCGGGCTGAGATATCAAAGTCGGAAGCCTTTCAGGCAGGGGAAGCACCTCGGGCACCAGCACAGCACTGTGACCTTGAGCCCACAAGCTGTGACTTTGAGCCCACAAGCTGTGACCTTGAGCCCACAAACGCTCGCTCGCCGCTGGGAAGGTCCCGGCATATAGGGGACAGGACCCACACTCAGCATCCTGACTTCTCAGCAGACATCTTTCCAGTGAGAAGCACGTCACGCTGGGCTCTTTTGCCCCTGGTAACACTCAAATAAAAACCAGATGCCCCTTAATAACAGAAAGAAGAAGGAAAAAAGGACATTTGTTATTTTGCGATCGTTTGAAAGATGACAAGAAGGGGACCGGGTCTGCCTGCTGATCTGGCGTTTCTCCGGAGAGAAGTTCCTTCACGCTGCTGCGCCTCTGCTCGCGGTGATAACACTGGGAAGGCACCTAGCAGGCCTTTCCCTCTGCTCCGCCTCCGGACTCCACATGGAGCCTTTCCTTGGTCCCTCGGGAGCTGGGCCCTCTGCCCTCCTTCGGGGGGGAAGGTGACTGCTTCCTTAATAAATCAAATTTCTCTCCTCCGAGGAGGTCAGAGGACTCAGCAGAAATCAATACACAAGGACTGCCCAAAGGATCATTTAAAAAAACCTACAACTTTGTGTAGCACGAGCCACTTGTAACATAGCATCACCATTAAAAAAAATTTTTATGTCAATCCTCACCCGAGGATATTTTTTCCATTGATTTTTAGAGAAACTGGAAGGGAGCAGGGAAGGGGAGAGAGAGACACATCGATCGGTTGCCTCTCGCAGGTGCCCTGGCCAAGGCGGGGTTCGAACCTGCCACCCAGGCAGGTGCTCTTGACCAGGAATCTAACCCACGACCCTTCGGTGCAAGGGTCAATGCTATAAGCACCGAGATACGCCGGCCAGGGCCATGGTATTACCATTTCTAATCAACAGTTAAAATTAGTAAAATCCATAAAAATAATCTACCACGGCTGATGGATTGCCTAGGGCAGCGGTCGGCAAACTCATTAGTCAACAGAGACAAATATCAACAGTACAATGATTGAAATTCCTTTGGAGAGCCACATTTTTTAAACTTAAACTTCTTCTAACGCCACTTCTTCAAAATAGACTCGCCCAGGCCGTGGTATTTTGTGGAAGAGCCACACTCAAGGGGCCGAAGAGCCGCATGTGGCTCGCGAGCCGCGGTTTGCCGACCACTGGCCTAGGGAAGGTGTCATTCATCGTCGGCTGCACAGGACGATTGGAAAGCCCGTAGGAAGGGTGACCTGTCTAAATGACCCCCCGCGACGCTCGTCAAGTGGCGTGACTGTCCGCTCTCAGGTCTGAGCTCCCCCTGGTTTACCCGCGTGTTAAAATGTGAACACTCTTGGGGGAAACGTCATATTTGAAAAACCAAGAGGGAGGCCCCACATTCCTATTTTGTTCTTGGACCTTTCTCCCTTAAATGTGAGGAAATCCTCGGCGGGTGGGGCACAGGAACCCGCTGCCTGGGGAGGAGGTTTCCAGGGAAATCCTGTTTTCTCCGCTCTGAGATCGCACAGGGGTTAAGGCGCAGTCAGCAGCCAACAGCAGCCCGATGCCTCCGGGCACCCTGCGCGGTCCCACAGGGGACTCAGAGGGCGACCCGTGCAGGCGGCCCTGAGAGCCGGGGTGCCGACCTCATCCAGCTGCCCCAACCATGCCACCCTCCCCAGGCCTCCAGGGTGGCCATCTGTACATAAACGATCTATGCCGAGCTTAACCACAACCTCTTTGACACAGACAGCATCGTCTCCGTTTGACAGGGGAGGCACCTGGGACTCAGGAGGATCCCTGAAACGGGTTGGGGTTACATGCCTGACAAGAGGCGAAGGAAGGGTTCCACAGCCAGCGTGGTTTGCAGCACTCGGCCGCCCCCGCTCATCAGCCTGTGTATTCCGCTGCTGCTTCCCTCCTTCCACAAACACTCAGAGACACTACTAGCGTCCAACGCTAACCTCAAGTCAATATGCATGTTTGTTAAAAACAATTATAAATGTAATATTGAGCACCTACTGTGTACCAGACACTTTGCTACGTGTTAGGATTAAGCTGTGAATTACAAAACGGCTGCCCTTGGGGACATCGAGTCTAGCAGACAAGCAAGCAAGAGAAAGTCATTCATTCATTCAGTGTTTCCCGAGTCCTGACTAGGTACCACTCACATTTCTAGGTGCTAAAATACAGCAGTGATCCCAGCTGGTATGGCTCAGCGGTTGAGCGTCTACCCAGGAACCAAGAGGTCACCGGTTCAATCCCCGTCAGGCAGGGCACAGGCCTGGGTTGTGGGCTCGATCCCCAGTAGGGGGCCATGCAGGGGGCAGCCAATCGATGACTTCCTCTCTCATCGATGTTTCTATCTCTCTCTCCCTTCCTTTCTCTCTAAAAATCAATAAAACTATATTTAAAAAAATAATAATAAATAAAATAAAACACAGCAGTGAGCACGACAGATGAGGTCCCTGCCTGTGCGCTCACCTTTCGGAGGAGGAACAGACAAATGGGCAAGACTTCGTCGAGGGGAAAGCTGTCCTAGCCACGAGCCGTCTGAAGACGCTAAGGCGGGGGAGGAAGTAGAGAGTGTCGGGGGCGCTGCTCTGATCGGGTGGTGGGGGGCCTGTCCGGGGAGGGACGCTAGCTCAGAGCAGGGAGGAGCGAGCCCGGCCCTTGGAGATGCATTGGGATGGAGCTCCTGGGGCTGGGCATCCTGCCCGCCCCGTTCCCTGCCACGGCCCCGTGCGCCTGGCACAGAGCACGTGCTCACTAAACACTTGCTGGATGGATGGAGGGGATGACAGCCGCGGCTGAGAAACCGGAGCTGGTTCCAAACCCAGCGCCTCCGCAGCTGGGGAGACTCCCCCCGGCGTCCCTGGGGACTGTGAGCTTCCAGCTGGGCGCCAGCCCCTCGCAGTTCCCTTCCCGGGTTCCTGGATCTGCCCTTGCTGTCATCCCAGTCCGTCTGCAGCCCTGCCTCTCTCCTCCGCAGTCCTGGGTCTCCGAGACGCAGAGAGGTCTGGGAGCGGCCACCGCGGGAGGGGACAGCGCACCTGGGCTGGTGCGGGGCAGCCGCACAGTCACTCACCCCACCGCACCCTCCCAGGTGCCCCAGGTGCCACGGTTAAAGTAGAACTGCGTGCGATGCCCCTCCGGGCCCCCCTTAAAATATGGAAAGCATTCAGCACGGTGACTGACAGTCACGCAGCACACAGGAATTTTTTAATGTTTCAAATCCTCACTCAAGGATATTTTTCCATTGACTTTTTTTTTTTTTTTTTTTTTTAGAGAGAGAGAGAGGGAAAGACAGAGAGAAACATCGATGTGAGAGAAACACATTGATGGGTTGCCTCCTGCACACGCCCCGACCAGGGCCCAGGGAGGAGCCTGCAACCGAGGTACATGCCCTTGACTGGAATCGAATCTGGGACCCTTTGGGCCTCAGGCCGACGCCCTATCCACTGAGCCACACCGGCCAGGGCACAAAGGAATTTTTTAGGTGTGCAACTGTATAGCTCTGCCACTATAAAATGAGGAGAGACCCTTTCTGTGGAAAAACGTGGGTTTGGCCTTGGAATCATTGCTGACGTTTCTTCTACACTCACTCTCCCCCAGGTTCTGTGCTGAACGCTGTGTTTTATTTATGCCTCAGCACAAGCCTGCCGGATTGACAGTTCTTCATTTTCACCGCCATCCCATTTTACAGAAGCAAACGGAGGCACGGAGGCCGAGAAGCGGGCCCAGGGCGCTCGGTGGCTGAGGGCTGGAGCGGGTCGGCAGTCAGTGCACGGACGGCGGAGCTCACTGCTGCACCACGAGGCCCCCTGCTTCCCTCGATTAGATGGTGTGCAAGCTCCCTGCCAGCTCTGACACGTTTTAGGATCACAGGACTCTGCCTCTGGCTTTAACGGAAAACATTTGCTGGAAAGATCAACTGAATTCCATCCACCTACGGGCGCAGCGAAAGTCAAGGATGGAGGCAACGCAGACAAAGAGGGCCCTGCCTGCCATCGTGGCCCGGGAGAGCGCTGGGCAGCCGCCTCCACTCCCTCCACCGAGGTCAGGCTTTGTTGCTGCCCCTGGGCTCCAGGCTGAGGTTGGGGGCGGCGCTGGGAAGCCAACCAGGGCAGACTTTCACAAGGCGTCTTTCTTAGCAACCCCCCACCTCCCATCCCCCCCACCTCCCACCCCGCTCCCCCACGCCCTCTCAGCTGCAGCCTCAGGCACAGCTCTCTGCTGGTAGCAACCTGTCCTGCACCTGCTCCTCCAAGGGCACTCAAGGTCAAAGGCTGGAGCATGTCCTAAAGGGCATTTTGAAGTTCCTTGCATGAAATGAACTTAGAATACAGAATACGCTTCTTCCTTCCTTCTTTCCTTCCTTCCTTCCTTCCTTCCTTTCTTCCTTCCTTCCTTCCTTCCTTCCTTCCTTTCTTCCTTCCTTCCTTCCTTTCTTTTCTTTTTCTTTTTTTGGTCAATCCTTACTCGAGGATATTTTCCCACTGATTTTTTTAGAGAGAAGTGGAAGGGAGGGAGAGAGACAGAGGGAGAGAAACATCGATGTGAGAGAGACACCGATTGGTGGCCTCCCACACACGCCCCGACCAGGGCCAGGGATTGAGCCAGCAACCAAGGTCCGTGCCCTGGACCAGAATCGAACCCAGGACCCTTCAGCCTGCGGGTGGTTGCTCTATCCACTGAGCCACATCGGCCAGGGCAGAACAAATTTCTAAAGACTAGTTTTCTGTCTTTTCCTCTGGCTTGCAACCCAACTGCCCGATTTGCTTCGTGAGCAGCGGGCCTCTGAGACAGAGCGTGAAAAGCAGCATGGAGGTGTCCTGTCCCGGGAAGAAGCCCTTGGAAGAGCCCCTGCCTGGGCGGGCGGGAGAGGGGACAGTGCCCGGCCCCGGGCAGCTCAGTGCCCCCGAGGACAGCCCGTGCCACCCAGAGCGCCCTCTCCGGATGGGTGGCTGTGGGTCTTGAAACCTCAATGCACGTTTTTTCTCCTCAGAAGAAATAACAATTTTACTATTGTGAGCCTTTAAAAAAAATGTGCAATTTTCCCTGAAAAGAGTAAAAGGGGACTCTATACAAAGATGACATCGCTGACTTCGTTTTCTCAAAATCGAGCTTGTCCATCCACCAGGGCATCCCCTCACAGCCCAAGTGAAGGGCGTTCGGAGAGGTTCAAAGCTCATTGGGCAGCGGCTTAAAGCCCTGGGCGGGTGTGTGGTACCCCACACACGTGATCGTCCAGGCCCCGGCCCCCATCCAGCCTCCCTCCTGCCCTGCGGTCCTGAACCACTGTCTCCCCTGCAAGTGCCGTGCCAACGCATGCCCCAGCTTCCGTTCATGCCCCCGCAACCCCCCACCTGCCCAGGACGCCTCCCTGCCCCCACTTGGCCATCTGGCAAATGCACGCTAGTCCTGATGTCACAGCGTGGCTTATGTGGCTGTGGTCCCTCCCTGCCTGCTGTGGTGAATCTGGGGGAGCCTCCCTCTACCCCACCGTCCAGGCCTCCAGCCCCAGCGCAGCGCGTCTCCTGGGACGTAAGTGACGACTTAGGAGGCGTTATCCCGACGTGGCTGGCGTGTGCACGTCCGCTGGACGGAACTCAATCGAAGTGGAAGATGGCCTCTTGTGCCTTAAAACGTTCCCATTCCCGCCTGCCCTGGAGCTCGCTGTCCCTTTCCCGCTCGCTCACCCGCCCCAAGAGGTCCCGCCAAGGTCAAGTTCCAAACGCAGGGCTTTTCTCCTGCGCATCTTCTGCCGCGTCCCGCTGACGGCCCTGTGTCTGCCATACCGAACTCCCCATCCCGAGGGCATGCCCCGGGCCTTCGCACAGACGGATCACTGTCTCCTGAAACACTTTCCGGAACGTGTCCATGTGACAAACTCCTGCCGCCTTCCAACCAGCCAAGGCGTTAGGAGCCTTCTCCGGAGCAACACCGGGAAGTGCTCAGGGTCCCTTCTGGCGCAGGGTTTGTACCCAGGCCCGGAGCCCCTCCTCCTCTCCACGCCACCCCCACCGGCCCACCAGCGCCCCAGAGGCCCCGCTCACGCTAGGCTTGGAAGGGGCGGCTGACGCACTGGCTCCTACAAGAAACAAGGCCCAGAGATGAGGCCTCCAGACCAGGCCAGGACCGGACTGCCCACCTCGCTCACCCTCCCAGAAGCTCACACCAAAGAGTCTTATGAACTCTGAGGGGCCAGAACGCCATGTGGGTTCAAGTCCCAGCTTGGCCATGCAGCCTGGCCGAGCCTCCGTTTCCTTATCGAAGAGCAGATCTTACTACCATCAGACTTCCTTAGGAGCGTTAAATGATTTTTGAAATGGTTGGTATGCAACAAATATTTCCTTTGCTCCCTGAATAGAAACTGCATAGAGATGAGCAGTCTACATATGCACGCGTGCGCGCGCGCGCACACACACACACACACACACACACACACACACACTCCATGTCTCAATCACGTTGGCATGCCCATATCCTAAGGCATCATTATGCCCTCCCTCTGTTTTGAATCAAAGGCACGCGCTCAGACGCCCAGTTCCAAGTTGGAAACTCTGAGCACAGATGGGACGCCGGCTCCATGTCACTCCTGCTTGCAGATCACACTTGTCAGCGGCGCCTTTAAAAGGACTGTGACCGCCCGTTCTGCCTCGGAAACATCTACTCGGAGCCACAGATTGCGGGTGGCTACACGCCAGCTTTCCCTTTTCTTCTCTTGGTGATTCGCATCTCAGCAATACACACGTTCAGCAGAACACCAGGGTGGGGGCACGTACCATCACTCCCAGGTAGCCATGCTGTGGTTGATTTGTGCCTAACGGTTTGCACCCGGCAATTAGATATGGGAGCCCTCTTCACCTATAATTTCAATAAGTAATATTTTTAAGTGATTCTAAGAATGTGGCGGGGGAGAAAAACACTGGGTAGAACTATTTGAGGCTACTTTGGCAATGTCAGTCCAGACCCTGAAAATCTGAGGTTCTCAAACACAATCATTTCCCTTTGGAGGAAATGAGCTGGCTGTTGGCAGAAGCTCCCTGCACGAAGGTGTTCGTTGTAGTATTCTCATAAGGAGCCATAAACAACCAAAAGTCCTAAACGGGGGAGGGGGAGGAGCTTGTGAACGGCAGGGGGTCCACCTGGTGAGATAACAGGACAGCTGTCACTGATACGGCTGTCCTGTCCTCACCTGCTTTTCATCACCAGGTTGGGAGCATCGTGACAGTGGACACAGATGAATGAATGAATGAATGAGTGAATGAATGAATGAATGAATGAATGAATATACTCGTGCATGCATGATTTAGAGAGATATACAGGGTGGGCAAAAGTAGGTTTCCAGTGGTGAGTAGACAAAACACAGTTTATTCTTGTATAATTATTATTATTATTTATTAATTATCCTACTATTTTCCATATAAACAACTATAAACCTACTTGGGCCCCACCCTGTATAACAATCTGGAAGTGCACACATAATGCAATATTAGGTAAAAACAAATAAAAGTCACACCGTGGAGCGATTCCAGCGCTCAGACCACACAGAAAGCCTGGGAGACCGGACACACTGACGGGGCGTCACCTGCCCATTGCCGTGGCTGCCCTTCGCTATGTCTGCGCTGCCCCTGCCTCCCCTGAGCAGGGAGTGCTAAGTGAGGACCCGTCTCCTGAGGTTTGCGTGAGGAGCAGATGGTTAGCACAGCGCTGAGGACATCATGCTCTGTGCATGTTGGATCATTAGAGGCTGAAAGATTCCGAAAACGTAGTATACTGTTGCTTTTAGTTACACACTGCACATCCCTCTTCTCTCCTCCACAGACCCCTAGAAATGGAGTAATGGGTGGAAAATCTAAACCCACAGAGCTGACAAAGGGAGGCGATGGAAGTGAGCAAACAGCAGCGAAGGGATTTCAACAAATGCCGAGATGAAGAAAAGGGGAGGAAGGCGTGCTGATGGAGAGGGCAGCGTGGAGCACTAACTCTCCCGGTACTGAGGCGGGTGGGGTAAGACACGCCATGTCTTCCACGGACCCCCTGGGCAGCCCCGGAGGCAGCCGGGCCCTGGAAGGCAGCGGTGGCGCCTGGGGCTGGACCAGGCCGGCCAGCTCAGGCCCACTCCCGTGGCTGGTGATAACAGGAGACTGTTCTCGCTGGGGCTCCCCAGGGAACCTCATTCACAGTCCAACAGTCAGATACACTGGCTTCAGCCCCGAGTCTCGCTATGACTGGGTTTTGAGAATGAAGGCGGAAGTTCAGAAAAAGGTGACAAAAGAGAGCCCCAACGCCTCGTTCATCAAGGCCTGGCCTCAGCAGTTACTTCCCAAACTGAAAAACCAAGGCACGGCTAGAGCCGCCCGTTGTTTAGAAACGTGGAGGCCAGAGCGAGAGGAAATAGCTAACCCTCCCTCGGGCAGTGCCAATGGCAGGCGGGTGGCGGTGAGCCGGGGAACACATGGACTTAGAAAACAACAACAACAACAACAACCATAAACCTTCGGGGACTCTTAGGTTATTTCAAATGATTTTTTTGATAAAACTCAACATCAATTCTGACCACAGTCTGGCTGGGACGTGTGTCATGTGTTTGGCCTTGAGTATGTTCTCCCTTCCCCAAGCCCCACCCCTGCCATCGCCGACGGGGCAACAAGGACACGCACCTCCCAGCCTCAGGAACCTGAAGCCATCACGTGCTCAGACACTGACATTCGCTATGAAACGTGCAGCGAAGTCCTAGCTGGTGTGGCTCAGTGGATGGAGCGTCAGCCTGCAGATTGAAGGGTCCCGGGTTCAATCCCAGTCAAGGGCACAGGCCCAGGTTGCGGGCTCGATCCCCAGTGGGGGCGTGCAGGGGGCAGCTGATCCATGATTCTCTCTTCTCATTGATGTTTCTCTCTCTCTCCCCCTCTCCCTTCCTCTCTGAAATCAATAAAAAATACATTTAAATTTAAAAAATAAAATAAAATGTGCAGGAAAAAAAAAATATATATATATGTATATATAAATGACCTCCAAAGTTAGCAATTTCCACGGAGAGGAGGAACCTGACATCATGGGGCCACTTACACTTTCGGCCACAGCCTTGACCGTAAGTGGCCGCCTCCCACGGGAGCTATATTCTGCCTCCCCAGCAGGCGGTAATGACAGGTGTCTAGAGCCCTCAGACGTCAGGTCACAGGGCAGGAATTAGCGTCTCGGGGGGTCCCAGAGCCTCTCATTTCCTGACCATGGGACACGGGGAAGGGATGTGCAGGAGGCCCACGCTGGCCCGCCCCCTCCCACCGCACCCCGTCCAGAGCAGCCCCCTCCCCCCGCTTCCTGCCGCCTTGGACCCAGGCAGCCTCAGTCTGGGCTGCTCCTGGGCTCAGGGCCGGTGCCCGCCGCAGATGCCACAGTGCCACCCAGCGTGCTGATGGCTGTGAGTCCGAACTCCTCTGCACCAATGCGGAACCAGCTGAGCTCTCTCACTTTTTTGGCTACCAGTGCCACCACGGGTGACCTCGCCCCAGGACTCCGCAGGCCTAGCCTTTCCTTCATGGGGTGAAACGAGCCTTAGAGAACGGGGCTGGGGTCCCCCCCTGCTTCCAGGTAGCTGTGGTATTTGGACCAGGCATGCCACCGCTGTGAGTCAGTGGCCTCGTCTGTGAAACGGGCGGGTCTCCGTCTGCCTCTGCACGTGTGCAATGGGTAGGAGCCGGAGTGGGTGAGTGTGGGAGGGTCCGGCGAGCGGCAGACTCCTGGACAGAAGGGAGCAGTGAGCGGGGGGAGAGGGGGGGCACCGGCATCGGAGACACGGACAAGGAGCTCACCTTTCTCCGGGAGGGAGGGCAGAGCCGCCGAGGGGCAGAAGCCGGGAGCACCGTTTTGAGCGACTGCAAAGGAGAAGAAGGCAGCCCGTTAGCTCTTCCTCCCTCGGGACCCTGAGGGCATTGCCTCCCTCGGAGGGCATTGCGGGAGGGACAACTGGGTGGCGGCAACATTGGGCGTGGCCGGCAGAGAGCACGTGCGACTCCCAGCACCGCCCCGCGCCAGTCCGGAGGGCTCAGGTGTGCCCCGGTGACCACTGCTCTCAGGGCTGGAGACACCAGAGGGGCGCCTCTCCACGCACCCCCTGCCCGCTGCAGTGGCGCCTGAGACCCCAGGACATGCCGACCCTGCTGGCCCTGGGACCCACTGTGAGGACCGAGGACGAAGGCTCCGTCACCCACACTCTGTGCACTCTTCAGACAACACTCAGATGCTGCCAGCCGGCCGCCATGCCCCCCCCCCCCCCACCCACACACACACACACACACACTACACCCCGCATCCTGCTCATCTGAGTGAATGTCTGTCCTTCCTGGGAGAAAGCGGCTCAGAGCAAAGATCCTGAGCGTCGGTGCCGTCTTCAGAGAGCAGTGTGACTGCCTCTGAGGGCACTGAAACGTCCACACGAAGAATGTCCATGCATGTATGCACAACCCATGACACAGACAAGAGTGTAGTGAAGGCCTGGGGAGGGGGTGGGAGTGGAATGGGGGGAGGGAATGGAGGAGGGAACGGAGACAGCTGTAATACTCTCAACAATAAAGATAAATTTAAAAAAAATAGAAATGTCCCTGCCTCGGACCCAGTAGCTGTGCTCTTGGAAATTAACTTGCAATTCAGAGTAAGCTTGGTTTGCAAATGAACATCCAGGCAACATCGATGAAACGCTGGAAATGACGTAACACCATGAGGCACCCATGCGGCTCGTCTCAGCAGGAACCGGTCTCCTGGCTCTGCTGCTGCTGCTGTTCTCACCCACCCTCCGCGGTTCACAGAGGGTGCTGCCCGCCCTCCGGTGGGCGGGGGGGGGGGGGGGGGGCCTCCACTGCACAGCAACAGCTGAGCTGTGAGGTTCTCAGCTTCCCTGGGGCCCTGCAACCCGGAAACCCTCAACACCCTCTGTCCCTGGGAGGACTGGCGCTGCCCTGGGGACCCTCCTGCTGTGTCCTCTCACTGTGTAACCTTGAGCCATTCGCGCTCCGCTAATTCACATTTGTTAAACAAATCACGGCTAACCTTGCTGCTTCTTCCCAACTCTGCCTTCCAGGACATCATGTTGGTAGCTTGAAACTGGCCACGGGTGAGAGTATTTACACCATGGCAAGTGGCAACGGCTGGAAACCAGGACTTCCCTCTGTCTTCTCTGGTTGTAAAGTATTTGCCAGCGCAGCACTGAATGGGGCGGGGGAGGTAACCACAGGTGCCTCCTCATGGGGTTGTTTGGGGACCTAATAAGATGTTTTCTGCAACACGTTAGCCTAGTGCCGGGTAAGTGCTTTGCTAGGATGTGAATGATCGTGAAGAGGGGATTGTACAGAAACTACCCACCTGCGGCAGCTTCTACATAGGGTGCGCGCAGACCCAGCTAGAAGAGCCGGTCACGCCCTCTCCGGGTGATGCTCCCACATCTGGAATTGCTTCCCACTGTTTTTCTAGAAGCCACATGTGACTTGGTAACCCAACCGACGACCCTGCCCCCCTCGCAGGCCTCACACAGCTGCAGAGAGAAGGGTCAGCCCCGGTTTCTCCCAAGAGCAGAGGGTGCCCAGGCCGCAGGGCCCGTCCCCTTCCAGGAACTCCGAGTCTCTGGGACACTGCTTGGCCACAGAGCTGCCCTCGCGCCCCTGCCCTCCCACCCGGATGTTAAGAATACTTCCTCTCTGGGTCCCGCTGCCAGGAAGGGGCTGCAAAGAGCCTCATTTGCATTCACCATTGCTCCTCTGGGCTCTGGGCTCTTGGCTAAGCCACGTGACTTTTCTATTCACCGTGTCAGCAAAGTCAGAAAGCACAGCCCGCAGGCGCGGGCCCCTCCCGGGGCTCCCTGCTGCAGGCGTGGGTCTCCCTCCTCCTGGACTCTGCCTGGCTCAGCGGCCACCTCTGTGCTGTGGACACGGCTCGGGGACCAAGGCTGTGTCGCCACTGCCCATGACAAGCTCTCTGAGGGCCAGATATTTCTGAACAAACGGAGCTACGGCTTACGTGCCGTTGTACCCAGCTGGTCCCTGAGCACGAGAACGATGGAGAATGACATTTCCCGCAGGCGGTGGGATGAGGAGATGCGAAGAGGTGTGGGGGGAGAGATGTGCGGTTACACTTTCCTAATTGACACGATGAGAAAGCCAGGGGAGCCTGGTGGAGTGCACACCTGCTGTCTTCCTCTGGCCAGTAACAGCGCCTGAACTATACTCTGAGGAACTTCCTCCCTGCCGGTGCATACAGCCTCCCTGGCCTGTCACTCAGGCAGCCCCGCCCCCGGGGGCGGGCTCACAAGCTGGGACAAACTCTCTCCCTGGAATTGAAAGCTTGAATGCAACCACCAAAGCCCTCTGGAGGAGAGTAAAGATGACAGTGACACACAGGGGGATGCTCATTCATTCCTCCTCAACACGCCCATGTTGCTGAGACTCAGGGGGTCATCCTTTTCTGAGTCTATAAACAGAATCCCCCAAATATTCCTTTTCTGATTAATTTAAATAGAATCCGTGTCTGTTGTTTGCACCCAATGAATCTTGACTAATGTACTTCCAGGCCCCAGGACATCATCCTAATATATGGTTGGAAACCAGTCAACTGAAGATGCTCACGTAGAGGTTCGGAGCCAATTACTTACCAGGCTTCTGGTACCATCCGAAGGGATAGGTGCGGACCTCAGTGTCGGGAGAGCCACAGTCCAAAATGCGCCAGGTTCCTCCACTTTCCTCACTGCAGGTCTGAAGTCCCAAGCTGTTCAGAGTTAGGCATGTCACCTCTCCTCCTGGAGCAAAAAATAACCAGGACCAGGAATGCTATGAATTTCCCTCTTGGGACTGCTTTTGCTGTGTCCCATAGATTCGGGGTTGCTGTGTTCTCATTTTCATTTCTTTCAAGGTATCTTTGGGTTTCTTGAAACCTATATAATTTTATTGACCAATGTCATCCCAATAAATTCAATTTTTAAAAAAGAAAAATAATAAATTTAAAAATAATAATAACCAGGACCAGGAAAATAATCAAGACAGAAGTTTCTAAACTGAAAGAGGGAAATTCTGCAAAGGCACCCTTTTGTAGATATTTGGGGTTCACAGCTATTCTAGGTATGATCTTAGCCACCATGAAAAACCTGGCACCTTACTGTCTCTGGCCCAAGAGCACAGGAATGAAGGCAGCTAACGCTCATGAAGCACTCATCACGTGCCCAGGGCTGTGCTGGGGACGCCTGCATCATATCACCTGGCCCTCACCCAGCCCCATGAGGAGGGAGCATTTGTATCCCATTTACAGGTGAGGAAGCTGAGGCTCCGAGATAAAAGTGATTTTTTCCAGGGTCACATCACTAGCAAGTAATCAAGTTTAAACACAGATCATATGAATGGATCCTACGTTCACCCCACACAGCTGCCAGACCTGAGTCTTGGAAGATGAGAAGATGCTCAGTGAGCGCTCCGGCCAGGTAGACGTGCTGAGTGACGCTGACCAGGTACTAGACCCGGAGCCACGTCCCAGCTGTCACCTTCATGAGCTGCCTCCCCTCTGCAAGCCCCACTTCCCACCTGGGGACAGGATGGCTCCTCCCCTCCCACCAGGAGGAGGTGCTGAGGATTCGGTAAGACCGTAGATGTGAATGCGTTTCCTAGGCTGCAGGGTGCTGTGCGCAGGTCGGGGGTGTTGTCACTGTTACCTGTTAACTGGGAAACGTTGAGAAAGCCAAAGCCGGAGCAACACGGGTCCGCGTCGCACAGTCGTTCACACTCGAAGAACCTGGCGTAAGGAGAGAAAGAGCAGGATGTCCTACCGAAGGATGTCATGGGTGGTCCGGGACCTACTGGGGACAGGGCTTTCTTGCTTCTGCGGGCCTGCTTTCTAAATTGGGGTGCTCTGGCCAATATGCATGAATGGATTCCTAGCTTTGATGTATTTTCTGAAAACACTCTACTCTTTTCTCAGGAATACTGAATTGCCATCCTTCATTCACCCACTCATTCACTCATTGAACATAAATCCTGTGCTTATAATATGCCAGGCTCTAAGCCAAGCTAGCCCAGAATCCTAAAACCCTTTCAGATAGGAAGAAAGTTCCAGCTTTGGGGTCTAGGAAGGGGAAGAAATGGTAGGGAAGGTGTCTCCAGAAATGGGGGGTGGGGGGGCAAGGGCTTACAGTTGGAGTGACCCAATCAGGTGCCTGTTTAGGTGGCAGAGAGCTGTGTTCCCCCTCTTACCCACTCCACCGTGGGCTAATCTCACTCCAGGACACACCTCTGCTTGCTGAGTCAGGACCTACTTTGCTTGATTCCTCAGTGTGGCTCCTTGGGCCCCACCCTCAACTTTGAGGACCAGTCCTACCAGAAGGAACTTAGTGGCTCCAAACTAATGCTCTGGGCTCAGTTCGGAGTCCCCTCTGCCCCGACCACATGTCCCAATTCAGGTCACTCATTCCCGATTCCTGAGAGCTCCCTCTACCCAAGTGCCTTTCTGGTGTGGGGACCCTGCCTCATTCTTGGCGCTCTCCTTCTCTGCCAGGAAGCCCATGACTCCAAGTCACATCCTGGTGAGTAAAGCCTCCATCTCTTGGGCAACTTCTCTGATGCTGGCGGTATCTCCGTCCTGATGTTCCCTCTCCAGGGCCCCTGGCCACCTGCCCACCTGCCCACCCACCACTTCTCCAGCCTGGATCATGTGTTTTCCCATCAACACACCCTCCTCTGAGTCCCTCAGCCCTTTCCCCACAGCAGGGGCAGGCTGATCCCTGGATCCAGCCCTCCTTCTCTGCCCCCTCCCATCAGCACGGGGCGTGTGCTCAGCCAGATCTCCAGACAGACTACATCCTATCACCTTTATATCTCCATTCTCCAAAGCAGATCTTAAATGCCAGCAACACAGTTTTACAAACTAACAACACTTCCCAGATCAACAGCTCACAGGCCAATGCCCTGACCCTAAAGTTCAAAGTGCTTTAGAGGGGAAGCTTATTTAAAATTCCGATTTTTGAACCCCACCCCCAGAAATGCTGGCTCAGGAGGCCGAGGGAATGTGGGTTGTGGAAAGTCTTCCTGCTGATTCTGGGGGGTCAGAACCAGAGGCCAAGCCTGGAGAAGCATTGTCTTCAATGGAAACAACTATACAACAGCTGACTGACAACAACAGCAAGAAGCATTTCTAAAAAAACGAAACAAAATAAAAGTCTATCCCAGCCTGTGGCCCTGTTAGAAGTTCAATTTGCTCTCCAGATTCTGAACAGAGCACAGCGAGGCTTTGTGATCAAGTTCATTCCAAGGTCTGTCTGATCATTGTCATCCATTGATAAGATGTGGCTCCTGTCCTTTTGCATTTCCTGTGGCATCAGCTGACTGGAGGTCCAGGCTGCATTTTGCATTTGCCATTAGTCATCTGCCGCAGCCATGGTTCTTAGACGTGGTGACTTACTTATTGCCTTTGTCCACCTCTGCCTTGAGTTTCACGTTTTTATTCTGCATTGCCTCTAACTGGCAGATCTCACCTTCTTTCGGATGCAGACACAGGTGCCTTAGAATAATGATCACAGCGGGAGGGGGCGAGATGGGGCGGGACTACGGAGCTTACCCGTTGGAGATGGGCTTGTCGGACATGGCCACTTTGCTTCTAATGGAAAGCCCCGTCAGCTTTTGGAACGGCAGGCGGGTGTAAAAGTTCTTCACTGTCTCCTTCAGAACAACTGCACGGGGAAGGAAGCAATTCTATTATTTAGGGAGAGATTTGCCGTATCCATAAAAATAAGAGGATGGCCCTAGCTGGTTTGGCTCAGTGGGTAGAGCGTCAACCTGTGGACTGAAGGGTCTCAGGTTCAATTCCCGTCAAGGGCACATGCCCAGGTTGTGGGCTTGATCCTCAGTAGGGGACATGCAGGAGGCAGCCAATCAATGATTCTCTGTCATCATTGATGTTTCTCTCTCTCTCTCCCTTCTCCCTTCCTCTCTGAAATCAATAAAGATATATATATTTTTAAAAATATGAGGATGAAGGTGCACAGAGCAGACTGGGCGCTTCCAGTGGAAGAGGGTGTGTTACACGCCCAATCGGGCTGCAGGAACAGGGAAGGGCTTGCTGTGGCACTCGCACAAGACAACGCGGACAGGACAGGGGCCATAGCAACGCCATCCTGGGAGCTAGAACAAGCACAGGCAGAGCACAACATTGAGTTCATCGGCCTAGAAACATGGAGGACTTTTCTGAGGGAAGAAGCAAGAAGCCACTCCGTCCACCTGCTGGAATCCCAAAGGGCTTGAGGGCGGCATCTGTGGATAGGGGTGGGCGGAAGCAGGACGGGCACGAAATCGCTTCGGGAAGCAGTTCCGTCTCCTGCTGCCTGCCCCCCTCTGCTCTCTGCCCTCTTCCAAACACAGGACGGTGGAAGCCTGACTTTCTGAAGAGGACAGAAGAGGGAGGGTCTCCTGGGTGCCCCAGGGAGAGTGATGGCGGGAGCACCCCCGGAGACTGCAGGAGACTTTCCAGTCAATGCACACGGTGAATAGCGAGGCTTCCTCCCAACCTGGCTTGGAATCCAAGCCAACAGCACCAGGCTTTAGGCCCCCGGCCAGGACCTCTAAGGCTCTTCTATGGGCAGGACCCCAAAATCATGACATGAGGGACCCCCAAAAAGTGGCCCCACCAGATCACCCTCCAGGCGAACCTCAAGTCAACAAGCTCTCCTGCTCACTGGGAGCTTCCTGACCAACTTCGGGCCCTCCTCTCACATTGAGTGGAAAACCAAGGGCATCAGGTATCTGAGAAAGGCCTCCATCAAAGACGAAAGAACAGTTAGTAAAAGGTAACAACGTCTTGGAAGAAATGGAGACTGTGTCAAGTGAAAAAATTTTTTTCAAAAAAAATAGTGTCACCCAGTGGGTGTGGCTGAGTGGTTGAGCGTTGACCTACTAGTAAGAACCAGGAGCACATGCCCAAGTTGCAGGCTTGATCCCCAGTGCGGGGTGTACAGGAGGCAGCCGATCAATGATTCTCTCTCTTCATTGATGTCTCTATCTCTCTCCCTCCCTTCCTCTTTCTGAAATCAATTTAAAAAAATGTAAAAAAATATTTTTAAAAATAGCGTCATTAGTGCCCTGGAAAGAAAAATCCACTTCTATCTTGTCAGAGCCACTGTTGGTGTGTTTTCTGTAACATGCGGCCTGGTGGAATCCTAACTGCTCCATGTATGAGCAGTAGCTTCTCCGAGGGCCGGCATTCCAGGGCGGAGTTATTCTCTGCAGCCGCCTGGATGCATTTGTGAATGGCGTCCCCTCTCCGTAATGAGCACGGAAAAGTCTATTTTTATCCAAGGAAGACTGGATCTGGCTACTTCCGCCCACGGGAAGCACAGTCTCCCCCATCACACGGAGCGCTCACCTTTCCTCCGGAACAGGGCACTCGGCCTGTGGGGCAGGATCAGTCTGCAGCCCGTGGGACGTGGCTCCAGGACATCATCACACACCTGGGCCTCTGGGTAGAGGGTGCAGGTGAAGTACAAGGGGGCGCTGTCTCTGATCTCGGCCAGCTGACAGAACGAGGGCTCCTGGACACAGCCTGCAGCAAGGGGGCAACGGGGTCAGTGCTTGGGAGGCCTCCGGGGACCGTGACCTCGGCAGGATCTTCTGAGAAGACAGGCCTCCGAGGGGGGCTTTCCAGGCAGGCACATGCCCAGGACAGTCAGGGCTGCCCAGTCGGGAAGGCCCAAGAAAAGCACCGGGGTTCTGATAGCTGGGGAGAGGGTGGTGTACAAAACAGGGGGTCCATGTGGCTCTGAATAAAGGCAGAGCCTAATAGGGTGAGGGGTGAGCAGTGCAGGAGAGAGAGGGTAAAACTCCACCGGATCTACACAGGACCAGCTCGGAGACAGCCAGGGTCTTCAGTCCAGAGGCCACTGGACGGTCAAACCTTATGAACTCCGTGGCTGATCTCCCGCTGCTGTTTCCATGTTGCACTTTGCCACTGGCCTACATGAGCTCTCTGATGGGCATATTTGTGTGTGTTTTTCTCATCCCCAAGGTCAAACACAAGGCCCAGAACATAGGTTATGCCTGTGGGTAATGGATAGATGAAAGGATGGATGGAAGGAAGGAAGGATGGAAAGATGGATGGATGGATGGATGGATGGATGGATGGATGGATGGATGGATGGATGGATGAATGGATGGATGGATGGATGAGTGGATGGATAGATGGATGGATGGATGGATGGATGGATGGATGGATGGATGGATGGATGGATGGATGGATGGATGGATGGATGGATGGATGGATGGATAGATGGATGAGTGGATGGATGGATGGATGGATGGATGGATGGATGGATGGACGGATGGATGGATGGATAATGGGTTTGGGCAGCAGAGTAGAACTTAACTAGAGTGTGAGCATCTTGAAGATAGGAGTTATGTCCTTTCTCCCATTGTCTGTGGTGCTAACGTTGCAGTGACCTGGGAGTTAGGCCACTGAGTTTGGCCTTCTCTGTTTCTCGGGTTGTTAACCTGGGCTGTGACGCCTGGCCGCAGGGTCAGGAGGCGGAAGGATGGGGTCTAAGGGTACTTACGGGAAAGGCACCACAGGTCTGCCTGCTGAGGTGAGAACCGGTGTTTGAACAGCCAGTGCTGCCGGCTGGGCAGGGACCGGTTCCCACTGATGACGACCTGGGTAAGGTCCACAGGGGAGAAGAGCTGTGACGTCATATCTGGAAGAGAAGGAAGAAGTCAACCTCTTTTCCCTCATCTCCTCAATCTCTCTCCCTCTCTCCCTCTCTCCCTCTCTCTCTCTCTCTCTCTCTCTCTCTCTCTCTCTCTCTCTCACACACACACACACACACACACACACACACACACACACATATTTCTAGGGTATGTTAGGCCAGAGCAGCTCTGAGGTCCATAGAACTGGGGGTCTGGCCAGGAGAGAAAGGTTCAGAAGGCCCAGAAAGCTCTAAGATTATGCAGCTGCAAAAATCTGAGCATCTTGGCTGGAAGAAACCTTGGGAGCCATCTGGTCCGACTTCTCCCCAGGAGGGACTTTCCCCGGCTGCTTCTGGCCGCTGCCCCTGCAGCCCGGCGCCACATTTGTGCCGACCACAGCAGCCGCCCCTCCTTAGACAGCCGTGGCGTCCAAGCTGACTGTGTAACCGGGAGGCGCTGACGCCCCTTCTGTCTTCTGAAGCCCCGGGGAAGTCCCTCCCCTCTTTCTCCCAGAGGCGCCGTCATCTGTGAGGCCAGAGGTCACCTCCGCTCAGCCCAACCCTGGAAGTTCGAGCTTGTCCGTCCCCGCATCTCCCCTGGTGTCTTTAGACCGTGTGATCCCTGGCTGAAGGCGCCTGCTGAGCACCCCACTTCCTGAGAACGGAAGCCCAAGCTTTCTTCTTGGTCCAGGCTCTACCTGCATCTTGAGCGGCACCTCCGGGTGCCTGAGCTCACCCGGGAAGCCTGCAGACACGGGTCCTCGCTCACCACCATGCTGCTGGCCGCCCCGGGCACTGCGCCCCGCCTGCACGCATGCCCTGCTGCCTCCCTACCTGCTCCTCCCCTTGCTTCAGGGACCAACACTGTCCCCCCTGCTCTGATGTCGGTGGCTCTATAAGCAGGTTCTCCGGGGCTGAGGGACCCCACATCCAGACCCAGGAGTGGGGGGCATATCAGCACCTCATGAGGGTCTGACTTTGCAGAGGGGCTTACACGGGGGCATGAAGCAGGGGATGGAGATGAGCCAGGGCACATTTACAATGCCCCTTAGCTCGCGGCTCTGGCCTAAGGCCACTGCATCCCACATACACCCCCACTTTGCCTGGGAGCTTCCTTACCAGCAACAATCTCCGAAGGGGGATAAAGGTTTATGGGGGTCTGCCAAGGCCAGGAGTCTAGTGCTGGCAGACACCCAGGGCCACGTGGCCATCCTCTCCTCTGGGACCCTAGGCCTGTGAGGTGCTGCATCTCATGTTAGTGTCCCAGGGCCAGTTTGCATGCCTCCTCCCCGCCCCCACTGCACCAGGCCTGGCACAGGCAGGAAGCACAGACAGGGAGGACGGAAGGAAAGCAGCACAGGGGGCTCCAAGTGCCTTCACCCTCGTGCTGTCCTCGGGCCTTTGCCTAAGCTGCTCCCTGACCCGGAACAGCGTCTCTCAGGGGACAATGGAAATGTCTGGCAGACCCTGCCAGGCTGCTCGGAGGCCCTGACTCCTGCAGGCTGCCTGGTGTCCTCCCTCCCCTGCACTCCCACCTCCCCTGTCCCCACTGCAGCCCTTGTCACAGGTGAGAATCCTAGTCTGTGCGCGGCCTGTGTGGCCCAGCATATGCGCTCAGCCCAGGTGAGCACTGTGGACGCAGGTCTCATGGCAGCGTCAGTGTGAAGGATTTTGTGGCCCTTGAGAAGGTTCTGTAAAATCCATCATCACACTCCGAGCCAGGGCCACGCCTACGGCCCACAGAGCTATCACGTGACTCCACTGGCCACTGGCCTACGTCCAAGAAGGACCCCTTTCCACATCCACCAGGAGGAGAGCTGCCCTCCCTGCCCCCCAAGACCTGGGAGGGATTCCGAGTAATAGACAAAGCTCTGCTGCTTCTCCCGTCTCAGCTGGGCTAGAAGCTCAGAGGGAGTCCCGGCTGCAGAACGGAGCCACCTGAATGGTCCCCTCATCGCGTAGACCCTTCCCATCCCCATCTTGTCTCCATAGCCAGGCGCCCACGTTGATCAAAAGGGTTTGGGGCTGGTACCTGTTTCCGGTGGAAGTGTTGACCTTGGTCCCATGTCCCTTCTACAGCCCGCAGACTCGGACCGAGACCCCATGTCAGAATCTAGGAGGAGAAAAAGAATCGTTGTTCTAATGTTGGGGGTGGGGGGGGAGGAGGCCAACAAGGTGGCCACGTGAGCGGTCGTCACGGTCTGCAGCCCGGTGCCCAACACATGACCTGGGACAATTCCGGGGCCAGGTCTGCACCCTTTGGCCTTCTGTGGAATGTCAGCCAACCTCTCAGTAATGAGCTATTATTGTCCTTGGTGTTGAAATGAGTAACGTTTATAAACCCCTTTCAGGGTAATGAAACGTGTTCATAAATATCGATCTTCACAATCCCTACGAAGGTAAGGAGTGAGGTTTCCATTTCACTCTTGAGAAAACGGAGACTCGCAGCGATGGAATAACTTACGCCATGTGGGGGACACGTACATCAATGGAGAGTCGAGAAAATTACATGTCCAAGCTGGGACCCGGTCTTCCTGGTGAGTGAGCCGATGGGGAGAATGGGGCGCTGGACAGTTTGGGGTGCTCCTGTTTAGTACGGGGAATATCCCAGGGAGAAGCCATTTCTTAATTTTCTACCAGCTAATTCCTTCTTTATCAGAACTTCAATCACTGGGAGGCACTGAACTCGGGACCAGTGTGTGGATCCCACCCCAGGACTTCCTGTGGACATTTCACTCAACTCCCCTAAGTCTCGTTTTTCTTGTCTTGAAAAATGAACAAAAATGCCCCCCCCCCACCACTCCTGTATATTAACCTTATAGGTAAGACTAAATGAGAGGGGGAGTGTATGACCTCATCATACCATTTTAAAATGAAGATGATGATGATGATGGGTACTTTCTTTCCTCTTCCTCCCCCCCTCACTCTCTTTCTCTTCCTCCTCCTTCCTTCTCCTGCTCTTCCCCCATCCATCACCATCACCATCACCATCACCATCACCATCACCATCACCATCACCATCACCATCACCACCATCACCATCACCATCACCATCACCATCACCATCACCACCACCACCACCTACATGAACCCGCATTTATCATGCGCTGGGCACGGTTCTAAGCCCTTTACATGAATTGTCTTGCCAATGCCCACACCACTCTACGGGGCAAGTACTATTTCTATTGCTGCATTACCTACGGGGAGTCTGGGCTTGGAGGGGATAATTGATGTGTGTTCAAGGTCACCCGGGCGGTAAGTAATGGAAACAGAATTCCTTCCCAGCCACGCTAGGCCCACACTCTGCCTCTTTCACACCATTTCACAGGCATAGAAAGAGGTCGCCAGCTCCCTCTCCCAGGGACTAGAGGGCGGGAAGGAGGGGTCGTGGGGAGAAGAGGGAGGGAATAGAGGGGCTGGGACCTTCTCTTCGTGCCTCCCACCAACTCCTGCAGCCATGACAGCAATGGTCCACTTCTGGCCTGCTCCCTCCTGAGACTGGACTGCCTCACAGGTCGAGGCTGTGCCCGCCCACCTCTCCCGCCCCATAGTCCTCAGACGCATCCCAAGGGCCCTCACTGCACTCGGTCACCGTTCAGGAAACTCAAAGGAGGCCAGACACACAGGAAGGCCATGCCGAGCGTGCACACATGTGAGCTCCTCATTGCCTGCCCCCTGCTCTGTGCACCCACCGCAGCGGGAGGCCATGCACCACCCCAGGGGCCTTATCCCTTCCCCCTGCCCTCAGGGAGTGCGGCACCTATGGCCAAGGCCCCGGGAGAAGCCTCACCCCCTCCCCGTAGTCGGCCCTGCCGTCAGAGCTCCCATTCCAGGAACAAGGGCGCCCGTGGCCGCGAACTTGGTCTCAGGGAGCCAGTCCTTCCTTCCTCCCTCCTTTCTTGGGTTTCCACTTCCCCCTTTTCTCTCAGACTTCGGTGTCTCATCTGATGAGAGCTGAGGCCCTTCAGGTCCACACAGAGCACAAGGTTGGAGAGAAAATCTCTGCCATCTCTCCCTGGAGAGCAGTGTGCCCCGGAGTGAGGCCAGGGCCGGGCAGGTTCCTGTCATCAGTGCCCTCCCCGCACCCCCGCCCCCAGCACAGAGCTTACCTTTCCAGAGATAGACCTGCTGGAAACTGGTCAGGCGGCCCTGAGTCCCTTCCAGGGGGTTCAGGCCTGCAAAGGAAGGTGTGTATTTTTATGAGCTGGAGTGGGCTTGCTCTCACTGGGGACCACTGGACCACCCTGCCTCGCTTCCCCCACACTGGCCTCTCCCGCCACACAGGTGCACCCCTAAAAGCTTCTTGGGGTCTCTTCCAGCCCCCGGATCCCAAATCCAGAGCTGTCAGATCCCTGGTCTCCTGTTCAGGGCACCGCCCCCACCCCCCCAATCGAGCCCCCACACCCCAAGCATGAACCCTGACTGGGAATCGAACTGGTGACCTCCTGGTTCATGGCTTGATGTTCAACCACTGAGCCACACCGGCTGGGCTACTCATTCCTTAAGCATCCCAGTCCGCAGCACCATCTGGGTTTGCACAGCGCTCACCAAACGCCCCTCTCTTTAAGCTCACACTTGACCGGGCCTGGCCGGCTCCCTGAATGCAGGAGAGCTGCCTGAGGTGGGGAACTGGGTCTGACTCCTTTTAGATCCCCCACCTCCACAATCCCTGTGGGGCACTGGTGTTCAGTGCATAGATGCCGGCGAGGAGGGACGAATGAGGACAACAAGGCCGTCAGTGGCACTCGGAGCCACGGAGTCAATGCAGGGCCCACGTCCATCCGCCACCAAATTCGTTTTCCGAAGGCAGACTTCTGACCTTGTCTCCACACCCCACACGTCCCTGGTTCGATGTCACTGATCGTGACAGGGTAGCTAGAGCCCAAGCAACCATCATCCCCATCCCCCTATCCCCTGCTGAGCAATATTTCAGGTGGATGGCTTTGCCTGTCCAGACACCCTTGCATTCTTTCCACGACGGCTGGGTTAGGACGTCCCTGTCCCCCAGACAGGCCTGCCGACTCTGAGTCATCAGCACTGGCTCCGTAATCAGGGCTGCAGGCTCACGGACACGGTCAGGGCTTTGGGGTTTGGCATGGAGCCTGGCTCCTGAGGTTGATGGGGGCTGTGGGGTCTTAACCACCCTCTGTGGAGGTCACGTGCTGAATCTGCGTGGCTATGGAATCCACAGTCCTGAGCTGGGCAGGACTCCAGGCCAGACTCCCCCGGGTTCAGAGTGCACCTTTCACCGGCTGCCTTCTCCTCCTGCATCACCGCCCCAGGTCTCTCTTGTATTTCTTCCCAAATCAACCTTGTCCTGAGTCCACTTAGTGCGAAGCGCACGGTGACCCGCAATCAGTGACATTGTAAAGAGCCAACAGGGGCGTCCTGCTTGTAGGCACCCATCAGACATCTGCTCCGGGGACATCTGGTGCCAATGATGAGGGACGATTGTAAGTCTCTCCACCCAGCTCCCAGCGCCCGAGAGAGTGACAGTCGCTGATGCAAAGCAGACCCCGTGCGGGGGAGCACCCGCCATCTGCCGGAGGCTCAGCGTCGCTCAGCCACAGGGAGCCTTTGAAACTCCCGGCGAACCTGGAGCGCGGCTGCCAAGGCCTGTCGGCCCCGTCGAGCTTCAAGTCGCTGCGGGCAGTGGGGGACGTGGAACCGGCCTGTTTCTCATTCCTTTACACTCCAGGCCATTGTCGGAAGTGAGCCATATGCCGTCCCAGAGCTCGCTAAGCCATTTTTCTTGGAAATAGGAAGATCAATCCCGCCAACACCTAACAGTTGAAAACATCCAGACATGCCCCTGGAAATTGAGGAGATGCAGACCCTGCGTGGGTTCCTACTTGAGGCCCAGGTCAACCCCGGCACAAAGCGTAAACAGAAATGGGTGGGTGCATGAGCCCCGCAACTTCCTCCTCATGGCTGTTCACACACCTCCCAGCTCATCTCTGCAACTCACACCCGAACCCCCCCTCCCCAGCCCCCATTTTCCTGGACCATTTGTCCCCTTCTCCCCGCAGCCCTTCAAGTCTTTTCTTTTCAATATGTTTTCACTGATTTTAGAGAGAGGATGGGAGAGGGAGAGAGAGACATAAACATCAATGATGAGAGAGAATCATCCACCGACTGCCTCCTACAGGCCCCTCACTAGGGTTCAAGCCCAGGAACCCAGACATGTGCCTCAACCGGGAATTGAACCTTGACCTCCTGGTTCATGGGTCAGCGCTCAACCACTGAGCCACACCGGACAGGCAGCCCTTTAAATCTTGCAGTAGAATATGCTGGTAGCTCCAACCTCCAGTTTGGAATATGCCTCGGGCTGCCTGAAATCCCCATCAAAGGACATCCTTCGTAAAATTCTGACTGCACCCCAAATATGCACATACACCAAACCCCAAAACCCCAGACTCCAAAAGTCCTTGGGTAACAGCCCTTCCCAGGAGGCCAGACGAGGGCACATTCTTCGCTTCTTGGGCACGCACCAAGCACATGCTCCGTGTTAAGCAATTCACTGTGGATTTATTGCCCATGAGTATATCCCACGTCTTTCTTCAAATGCTCCTTTCCATCCTGGGCTACCTCACAGAATAATCGGTACCACATGTCCATGATCCGTCACATAAATGAGCGGTTGGGTTTTCTTCGCCCCCAGAAGAAACTAAGCGTCGTGGAATTCCGCCGAACTCGGTGATCCCTCCTCCAGGCTTTGGGAAAGGCGCACCCCATGATATTCTGGGCTGGGCTGTACGCTCGAGGGTGTAAAACCAAAAATTAATAAGGCACAATCCAGCTCTTAAAACGTCACAGAAAACAATGGCAGGGTTTTTAAAGGAGTGTCATGTCCCCTAATATTATTACCGTGTGTTTTCAAACACTCCATACGCCCCTCAAGGGCTAATTCAGACCCAGCCCTCTGTCTACAAGCTCTGAGGCCTTGGGAAGCCCTCACGTCTGCGCGCCTCAGTTTCTTCAGCTGCAGAATGGGGACAGATGGCATTTTTGCCTGCAGGTCTCCACCCCTCTGCAGTCACACATTTGCCCAGACTGTGAGGTGCCGGCCACGAAAGGACCTGGGGGTCCTCCCACGCCTGGACTCCCCTCCGCCATGTGCTCTCGGGGTGACTGTCAGATCCAAGCCTCGCCCTCCGGAGACCCGGCTTGTTTCCTGGTCCTCCTGTTCCTGCCATCTACAGGAGAGGGACGGGAGAGCCGCGAGGCAGGGCCAGGCCACCCCCGCCACGACCAGCCCAGCCCACTGCCATGGGCCCTGGGGTGCACGAGTGAGCCGGCCTCGCTCCGCCAACCTGCAGCCTTAAGGGAAGCGGCTGCCAGGCCCCGTGGGTGCTGATGCAGCATTTCGGGCCCAGATTCTCAGCAGAAGCACGAATTCCTCGGGGTCTGGAGAGGGCTCCTAGGAGAGCAGCAGCGACCCTCGCCGGGGAGGACACTCGTCCTGAAGGAACGCGGGCAGGAGGCCACTTACTCTGGAACTCCTGGCCGCCCAGGAGCAGTGTCCCCCGGCGGCTCCCCTGGCCGGAGGTCGCCCCGGGACAGGTAGCAGTCGCCGCGGCTGTGGCGGGGTCCCTCCAGTCTTGGACATGGCAAAGCAGGACGTCGGGGGAGCTCAGCAGGCCACAGAGGATGGGACCTGCGGGGTCAGGAGAGGAGAGAGGTTGGTGTGATGGGAAGAGGCCCCTTCGGAGCCTGGCCTCTGTGCCCGAGAGGCTGGGAGAGGCCAGGGGACAATCCCTCAGGTGGACAGGGAGCTGGAACCCAGGAGCCGGTGTTAAACGGGGTCATTCTTCCCTGGTGGCCGTGCCATTGTCTCCACTGGCACATTCCCCGGGGCGGGGCAGGAAGAGCCTGCGGAGAGCTGGGAGGGCGTCTGCCCGCCTCGCTGTCCCTCTCACCAGTCAAGCCACAGACAAGGAATCAGCAGAGGCCGGTGCCTCTTTCCTTCGGCTCTCAGGCCTCGGGAGAGACACCGTGCCGCTTGCTCCTCTAGGTGCCAGACTCCCAGGGGCGGGGGACGTCCGGCCTGCGGGCCATGTGAGGCCCGAGATAGCATTTGGCCTGGACCTGCCACGGCATTAAGGGTGAGCTAATTAAATGTTTGGTCCAGCCCAGCCGGCGCTCAGTGGTTGAGTGTCGAGCTGTGAACCAGGAGGTCGCGGTTCGATTCCTGGTCAGGGCACGTGCCCGGATTGCAGGCTCCATCCCCAGTGTGGGGCGTGCAGGAGGCAGCCAATCAATGACTCTCTCATCATGGATGTTTCTATCTTTCTCTCCCTCTCCTTTCTTCTCTGAAATCAATTAAAAAAATATTTTTTTAAATATTTGGCCCAATACAGCAGGCTAATTTTTAAGTTGACAATTTTGTATGGCCCGTGAATGATGTTATAAATATCCAAGTGGCCTTTCGCAGATAAAAAGGTTCCCCACCTTCGTTAGTGTGTCAACGAGAACTCCGAGTGTCTGAGAGGTGGGGCCAGAGGTCAGAGGTCACTTTGCTGAGCCTATTGCCAGTTTCCATTGCACTCGTGTGTACCTGGGGCCTCGGAGTCCCTCTGAACCCCACTCCCAAGCAGCCTTGCTGAAATGCAGGTCTGGAAGCATCGGGAATTTCCATTAGTAACGATCAGTGGGAATGAAGCCATTGAGGGTTGGAGTGGGGGGAGGCTGGGGTGTCGCTGGGCTGGAGGGGACGGAGGGAAGGGGCAGGCGGGGATCCACCCACAAGTTAAGTGACTTTGCAGGCTGCGGGGCGAGGACGGATCGGGTTCTGCTCCTGGCCGTCGGCAGGTCCAGCCAACGCTGTACAGTCACAGCCCCACATCTGGCTGCTGGACGAGACTGGGAGCGACACCGGCCTGGGTTTCGGGTCTGTCTCCAAGACAGCATCGCTTCCCCGCCAGTCTCAGGTCCCAGGTGACACTCGGCGGGAGCAGCCAGCAGGCCGCCGGCCAGAAACACATGGAAAAGGGTTTGTGGGCCCCCGGCTCCGCGGAACAAATCACTCCTCCACCTGGGCTCCTCCGGAGGGTGAAGTCAGCCTTTCCGGCTGGCAATCACACGGTCTGGTGAGCAACCGAGTCTGCGGAGCCGTGTCCTCCGAAAAGACACGCAGGCCAGAGCAGGCAGGGGGCTCCCCAGCTTGGAACGCAGTGTCTCTAAATATGTGCTCATAAAGACATGCTATATACATGTGTGTGATCATGTGCACATGTGTATATCTACCTTTTTATCTTGTGTCTATTATCATCTATCTATCATCTATTTGTCTATGTATCTATCATCTATCATCATCTATCCATCTATGTATCAATCTATCATCTACCTATCATCTATCATCTATCTATTTATATATCTATCATCTATCCTTTATCTATTTATCTGTTGCTTATCTAAACACTAACATGAACGCCCATCATATGACCACAGAGCATTGCACCTACAAGGAACTCTAGGGTTGCACTTACTCCAGGCCAGATTCCCGCCCCGCCACTCCAGCAACACATTCTCCTTGAGCCACTGCCAGTCGCTGTGAGCTAAACTCAGCGTCTTCAGTCCCCTCCCAGGGGCGAGGACACAAGGCTATCTCATCGTGTCATCGTTTTAATCCACCAGAGAAATGCACATGCGAGCTTGGATACACCAACAAGAGACACGCTCACGTTTCAGGAGGAGGAAGGCTGAGGAGGGCTGAGAGTGGCACAGCCTGACTTTGAGGAAGGGGGACCAGCACTGGGGTTGGGGTGAGAGAGCAATGAAGAGTGGCACCGCTGGCAAAAAAACAACACAATACAGTCCGATGATGGACAGCAGCGGTGAGGATGGACTTATGCAATAAGAAAGCAGCAGCAAGAAGTGGGAGTGACGAAGTAGGGAAGGGCGGTGGGCGAGGAATTCAGTTCGACTCCCAGGTTCCCGGCTCTTCCTGGAGACGGGAGTGGGATCAGAGTGGCCCGTTTAGGGCGAATACTATCTGTCCCTGTCGAGACCGGTGACCCCACGCCCTCCCTGTCCTCTGTAGACCACGGCTGTCATCGGTATTACCTCCTTGGACCTGGGTGAGGACGAAGCCATCGCAGCACGCGTCCCGGTCACACGCGCGGAGGCAGAAGCGGTGCGCCTCCGTCAGACTGGGCCCCGGGCCCGCGAACACGGCGGGGCTGTACATCCCGGAGAGCGCGTTCTGGAAACCGGTTCGTTCAAAGCTTTTCCGGCTTCTCGTGCTGAATTCTTGGCCTGGGGAAGAGGCAGAACAATTTTATTTTTTAATGTTTAAAACAATGCAGGGCTGACCAAGGTGCACTGGCCAGTAGTGGCAGCAGGTGGTCCGTGCTGCGATCCTCTCTGTGCCAGGAAAGGCCGGATGTGCCTGTGCAGGGAGGTGGCCCGGGAGCCCACAGACCGGGACAAACAGCCATGACACCGTGGCGGGCCTAAAGGCGGTGCGTGGAGAGCTGACGTTTGCTATTATTTTTTGTTTGTTTGTTTTTGTTGTTGTTAATCCTCACCTGAGGATATTTTTCCATTGATTCTTAGAGAGTGGAAGTGAGGGAGACAGAGAGAGAGAAACATCAATGTGAGAGAGACACATCGATGGGTTGTCTCCTGCATGTGCCCCGACCAGGGCTGGGGATAGAGCCTGCACCTGAGGTACGTGCTGTTGACCAAAATTGAACCTGGACCCTTCAGTCCGTGGGCTGATGCTCTATCCACTGAGCCAAGTCGGCTAGGCCTGCTATTGTTTCTTAAAATATATTTTATTATTGATTTCAGAGAGGAATGGAGAGGGAGAGAGAGAGAGAAACATCAATGATGAGGGAGAATCATTGATCAGCTGCCTCCTCCATGCCCCACACTGAGGATGGAGTCTGCAACCCGGGCACGTGCCCTTGACTGAAATTGAACCTGGGACCCTTCAGTCCCCAGGCCAATGCTCTATCCACTGAGCCAAACCAGCTAGGGCATCTGGATCAATCAGCCATTCCGTCTGTGCTGTTTACAGCTGCACCCACAGTGCCTGCCACGTGGGTATCCTACTGCGGGTGCTCAGTGAGTCCTCCTGGGACGCACCAGTGCAGCAGGAACCCCACGATGGTCCAGTCCCAGGCAGTGGAGCAGGGGTGGGAAGCCTTTAAGAGGCGGGGAGATCATGCCCTGAGGTCCCGGGTTCCACTGGATGCTCCCTCTTTCTTGACCTCATCCGTGAATGGGGGGATTGGGCCACACAGTCTCCAAGGAACCTTCGAGCACCGTCTTCTGATTCTGAGAAACCCACAGCCACCCCTCCAGGTTCAAGGCTGCGGACTTAGGTGGGTGCAGACAGAGGGTGGTTCCGAACCACACGTCAAGCTATCCCGTCTTCCAGGTCACGCAAGCTCAGGCGTGCGAGTGGGTGTGCGTGACACAGACTGTGCCAGAGACACTCCGAAATGTGTCCTCTCCCTCGGCTGGGACAGTGCATTCCCACTTTACAGAAGGTGCGGGTACAGTGCCGCTCCTGACCACAGCAGGGCTCTGCAGCCAGGCCCCGGTTACCCTCCTCCTCCTCCCCACCCGGCAGGGCTGGCTCTCTGCCTTTGCTGCTTAAAAATAAAAATGTTTTAAAAAGTCAAACAAAACAAAACAAAAAAAGTAGTCTGCCCTTGATTGGTTTGGCAGCAAGGAAACGTCACAATTTCCCCCAAAGTCTAAACTTTCAGGAGAGGAGGAGGAGAGAAAATATAGCCAACACTTAACAAGAAATAGAACTGGATTTGTGAAAACCGTGGTACAAGGCCACGGAATAGTTTTAAACTGACTTTTCGGGAGGGGCTGCTTGTTGTATTTTGTTTGTTTTCTTTTTAGCAAACGACCTCCCTGCTTTGCTATGTTTAAGATGAACAGTGAGTATAATTGGGATAAACACTGGGCAGAAAGTCCGGAAACCCTGGCGGTGGATCAGAGACGCCCGAGCTCTCGGGGCGCCAGGCCCCCCGGGGGAGCCCCATCTAGCAGGACGGAGGCAGCGGTGGGAGAAGGACTGGAGACAGGAGACAAAGACGCTGTCCCTGCTGAGGAGCGAGGTCAGGCGAGGCTCTGGGCCTGAGTGTGGCCCCGTCCCCACGTGCTGCAAGCTGTCTGCAGCCCAGGTCTGAAGCTGGGAGCCAGGCCACCTGCCCTGCGTTACGGACCTACCAGTATAGCACGCCTGCCATCCTCATCCCACCCATCCCTGCTCAGGTCCCCGCGGCTGTCTCCTGGTCCCCAGCCAGTGGCGGCGAGGCGGGCTGACCACTTCCCGGAGGGCAGAGATGAAAGGGACACGGGGGTGGGGGCGGGGGGAGTGAAGCTCCGTGGGTGGGAAGGCCCGGGCCAGGCAGCTGCAGGAGCCCGCAGCCCAGGTGCCCCCACATCACAGGCCGCCTCGGGGGCTGGGCGGGGCACACAGTCTGGGCTCCGTGGTTCTGCCCACAGCCTTTGTGTCCGCCCTGCGCTTCAGTTTCTCGCCCGGGAATGACTCCCAGGCCCCGCGGGCCTGTGCTGAGGATCAGACATGAGGGTGCAAAGGAAAACGACCTGTCGCCCTAGCCGGTTTGGCTTAGTGGGTGGAGTGTCGGTCCGTGGACTGAAGGGTCCCGGGTTCGATTCCGGTCAAGGGCACATAGCTCGGTTGCTGGCTCCTGGCCCTGGTCAGGGGCATGTGGGCGGCAACCAATCCATGTGTCTCTCTCACATGGGTGTTTGTCTCTTCCTCTCCCTTCCACACTCTCTAAAACTCAGTGGAGAAAATGCCTCAGGTGAGGGTGAAAAGGGAAATGACATGGCCAGCCCTCAGCAGGTGCCTGTCAGATGCTCAGCCTGGACACGTCTGCCCGGGAAGCAAAGGAGCGAGGCAGGGAAGTGGGGCTCGGGCAGTGTGGGGGCAGTCTGGCCCCTGCCCCCCATCCCCCCGAGTGTGCCTGCTGGAAAGCAGTCTGGGCCCCCCGTCCGGCCACACTCACCCTTCTTCAGATACACGGCCACGGAGTCCTGGCCCCTGGGCGGGACCCTCACCTGGCACCTGAGGCTTCCAAAGCCGGTGGCCTGGGCGTTCCCCGCCGCGCCCTGCTCCTGGAGGTGAAAGAGGCTGCATTATCGCCCCGTGCCAGCCGTTCCACAGACAGGTGGCAGAGCCCAACACGGCGAGGCCCCCGCGGCCTGCATTTCCATGTTCTCCGTTCTCCCCTCCCAGTCTATTGACGCAGACATGTGAGCAGTCAGCTGCAGCCCCAATGCCAGCTACAGACACAGGTCATTCCAGGGGAATTCCAGGGGAGGGACAGGTGGTTCTGTTGAGACCGGGGAGCTGGAAAGAGCTAACACTCAGGGGGGTCCCCTCCATGGGCCTCCAGCTGTCACTCATGAACGCACACTCCCACGGGAGTAAGGGGCATGGGCGCAGGGCATGCAATGGCCCACTGCAGGTGATGTGGCAGAACTGCCAACCAATGTCCTCAGCCAATGCAAGGTAAAGCGTGGGCATCCACAGGACAGACTGGGGTGTGTCATTAAAAGAACAAGGTCGCCCGGCCAATGAGGCTCAATGGCTCAGTATCGACCTATGAACCAGAAGGTCACGGTTCCATTCCCAGTCAGGGCACATGGCCGGGTTGTGGGCTCGATCCCCAGTGGGAGGCGTGCAGGAGGCAGCCGATCAATGGTTCTCTCTCATCATTGATGTTTCTCTCTCCCTCTCCCTCTTCCTCTCAGAAATCAATAAAAATAGATTTTTTTTAAAAGAACAAGGTTAATTATTAAAGTACAGGGGAGAAAAATGTGCATTATAAAATGTTAGCATGTAAACAAACTTAGACGCTTATAAACACGGGACGTTTCTGGACGGGTGCACAGGGGCTGGAGCGCGAAATGCCGTCTGCCTGTGTGCGGAGGGCCGAGTGGTTAGGAGACGGGAGGGGGCTCCCCTGCACACCCGCCTGCCTCCCTCACCCATGGTAGCCATGGCATTGCCCACACTCTACCAGCTCTCGCCTACAGAAACAGCCGTTTCGCAGGGTCTAACGAAGATTTAACTTTTCCCTTTGTAAGCCACGGCCATGCTTTACTTCCACAATGGAAAGGAATGCCAGGGTCTAGGACTCCGAGGGACAGAGGGCTCTGGACAAGGGCCAGGGGCATGCAGTGCCCAGCCGGCCCGCTGGGTAAGCTGGTGGGGAACGGGGGCGGGGGCTCGGCACCGAAATTCTCTTGTGCCTCTCGGGTCCGGACACGCTGCTGCTCAGAGGAGCGCCCGTTGTGGCAGCTCCATCACCAGCAGGTCTGTGCTGCCTCCGTTCCCCAAAGTCTCATCTCTCTGAAGACACGGAGGCAACAAGGAGCGGCCATGGACACTCATCCCGTCACCTCACCAGCCCGGCGTGAGTTCCACCAGCGTGTGTCTGACAGACGGACGGACGAGAGGCTGAGAGGCTGAGAGGCGGCCAGGACTCACCTGACCAGAAGCTGTGCAGGCGATGCTGTCACTTGTCCAAGCGTAGACGTCACAGGAGACGTCTGGCCCCACCATGGACACTGCGAGGAAGCTGCAGGCCTGGTCCGAGGCACAGCCTGCAAGCACCAGGGACCGTCAGCGCCTGTCCCGCCATGTGATATGAGGACAGACGGACACCCTGCCCCAACACTCCCAAACACGCCCAAACACGCACACCGCGCACACACACACACACACACACACCTGCAGCATGGGACACCAATGACTATTCACGATGCTTGCAGGATTATGAAATAATCCTTATACAGACCCACGCTCAATAAATAAATGGCGGCTGTTATTACCCCTCTCTGGCCTCGCTGTTAAAATAGACAAATGTGGCCCAGCCAGCGTGGCTCAGGGGTTGAGTGTCAACCTCTGAACCAGGAGGTCACAGTTCGATTTCTGGGCAAGGCACATGCCTGGGTCATGGGATTAATGCTCAGTGTGGGGTATGCGGGAGGCAGCCGATCAATGATGTTCCTCCCTCATCAATGTTTCTATCTCTCTGGCCCTCTCCCTTCCTCTCTGAAATCAATAAAATTATATTTTAAAAATAAGTAAAATAAAATAGACGGATGTGTCACCCCACCTGGACATGCAGTTCTAGAAGGAACTCGTGTCCCCTAACCTTTAGCGTCCCACTGCTCTTGGCACATAGTAGGTGCCCTATAAGCTCTTCAGGGAAATGATGCGTTAAATGCACCTCGGGGAGAGGGGGGATCAACGGACTCCAAAGCGTTGGGGCTGAAGTGTATGTTTTCACGCTAGTTTCAGCGGTTCTGTTCGACTTGTCTTGCGAGAGCAGGTTTGCACACCATTCATTCTCCAGGTGCCCCCATGCCCGCCCCTCACCTGCCAGGCACTGCGCCAGGGGGGACTCAGAGCCAGGAACTTGGGACCTGACTCCCGCGGCAACCTCGGCGTCGAAGACCACCTTCGATTCCGGGACCTTCTCGAATTTCTGCATCACTGAAAGGAAATTCGCAATGTATGAAGTCGGACTCTGGAGGGTGGAAGCCAAAAAGAGCGCTGGCCGAGCGGTCACCTCGCTGCCCCGGCCCTGGGCCACGGGCATGCCCCAGGGAGAGGGTTCCCTCGGAGGTGGTCCCGCACGCGGCCTCCTAGGAGCACCGAGAGCTCAAACTTAGGTCTCAGGTCCCGCCTCGTTGTCGGGAAGGAAGGAGAAAAGCGAGCAAATGGAGTTTACGTTCGTCCTCACCACTCATTTTTTCTCATCGCAGATTGTCTCTCAGCGGGGTTCCCTACCGTGCCCTTTGAGTCCTGATCTCACAGTTCCTTGCTTGGACGTTTTCTTTCCGTAACACAACTTCACTTCTTCCCGGAAAGAGGCAGGTGGTTTGTGAAAGACGGTGGGCACGTGTGCCTAGGGCACGTGTAAATCTGAAAGCCTGGCACGGGGCTCGGGTGCCTTCCCGACGGTGCTGGTTTGAACGGCGCGTCACACCTGCGTTTCGAGCTGCCGGCACCCACCGGGGCTCGGGTCTGCGCGCCGGGACCAGACGAGGGAGGGAAAGGCTCCGGGCCTTGGAGCTCAGCCTTCGCCAAGTGAGAAACCACGCTTATAAGGCGTCGTGGTTTCCCAAGAAAACAAGGCCTGCGGTGCAGGGCGCAGCGTGGGGCGGGCGGAGAGCGGGCCGAGCACCTGCTTGGGAAGCGATGCAGCTAAACTCCATGCCCTTTGCTTCTTCACGAGGACAAGAGCCTCAAAAATGAGACTGCGGTGTCCCTTCCAACGAGAAAGCTCCCCTCGAGGCAAGCGAAGGGGGTGTGAGAGAAGGCACGCGGACATGGCGGGGGGGGGGGGGGGCGGCTCCTGCACACGGAACCCCCCTGCAGACCGGAGGGGACGCCTAGCTCTGGGCTCTGCCTACGGAACCAGGACGCGATGGGGAGGATCAGCCTGGAGGCTCTTCCTAAGCCGTCCCCCAGGGAGGCGCATTGAACTTGGCGAAGCTGAGCTGCCCCTGATGGCGGCTGCTGGGGCCACTTACCCAGCTGCCCTTTCTGCCCCAGGAACACAGGGCAGAACAAACAAGAGACGCTTTGCAAAGTGCACATTGCGATCCGCGGACAGGGAGGCAAAGAGGGCTGCGGGTCAGATGCAAGCCCTTAGGTGAGGGTCCCGGGTGGCCGGGAACCCCCAGGGCCCGGGTGTGCAGGGCGGCAAGGGCCCACCCTCCTGATCGCTCAAGCCTCCCGGGATCGTGGAAAGCAGTGACTTTCGTTGGATTCGCCATGTAGCCTCGGGGCCACTGCACACAGCTCCTGGGACTCGGGGCGGGGGTCCGGGGCGGGGGGGGCGAAGGAAATTATTTTTCTGAGCCTTAGAAAATGAAATTTTTACTGGAGAAGGAAATGATTGTTCTGAGCCTTAGAAAATGAAATTTCCGCACTTGAGTTTTCCCAGGTGTGTTTTGTTATCAGCTGCAGCAACTTTGCTGGAGAGCTGGCTGGCTGTGTGTGCAAGCGTGCGCGCCTGCATGTACTGTGTGTGCGTGTGTGCATGTGCGGGCGTGTTTAATACGGAGGCAGAGCAATCCGGGTAGAAGCAGATTGTGTAACGGAAAGAACGGGTTTGAGAGTGAGGCGCGCGCCAGTTCAATGTGCTGAAGAGACGCCACTGAAACACGCGTTGCCTCACGTTTTTCAACGAAACGACCGGGGGCGCTATTTCAACCCCTTGCCCGCCGCCCTGCGAGGTTCCCACGTGATGGCCTACATCATGCCTGGCACGGGAGCTGGCGCACAGTGAGCGCACGTATGTCCTCGCTCTCCTTGCACAGACACTTACGTGACTGGTGGCCAGGGCTTGTGCCCAGGTGTGCCAAGGGAAGCCACGGCCTCAAGCAGCAGAAGGGCCCCCAGAAAGGTGGGGCTCAGGGTGAAGACAGAGGGGGGGCTGGATGAAGGGACCTTGCAGGCTGTCTCACCTGCTCCCTGGGTCACAGACGAGGAAACCAGGCAACTAGCGCTGAGCCTGCTCATCATCCCGAGAGACTGACTCCCTGTGGTCGGCTCGTCATCGCTAACGCACCCAGCTCGCCCACCCAGCAGCCTTGCCACCCCCATTGGCAAGGACTGCCCTGGGATTGAACTAGTTCTGACCCCACAGCCATCGCACCGAGCATCGTGGACCTCTGCCAGCTCCCAGGCTCTCCCCCCCTTATCTCCCGGAGGGCCTGTGCCTGGCCCAGGGGACCGCTCCAGGCATGTTTGTCGTCTTCAAAGGATGGCGTGACCTTCACCGTGTCTCAGGAGGCAGACAGGAGGCCACTGTGGGGACTGAGGACCAGAGACATTGAGCAACTTGCCCTGGGTCACCCAGCGAGGAAATCATGGAACCGGGCCTGGCCCTCAAGTCTTCCCCACCACATCCCCCGGAGGGAGGAATGCGGACCAGCTCTCTGGAGGCAAGCTGCCCACAGAACAACCAAGGAAGCTTCGCAGGTGAATGCTCACAGTTCATTTCTCCTCAGTCACAGGCGCTTAGGGGTGAGGTTTCATGGTGCCTAAAACTTACTTTCCAGAGAGGAAAGATACAAGGCAGAGAACAAAAGATTGTCGGATCTAAGTGAGGGGCATTTGTTCATCTCACTACTGGTCTTCCAGCTTGGACACAGATTAAAAAATTTCGTTGGCGAACAGTTGGAGACAAATGCGTCTCTCTCCCCGTCTAGAAAGCCCTGGAGAGCTCCCCGCCCCAGCACCGCGCTGTTTAAGGGCCGCACATACTCAGACACTGGGAGTCCGTGAGCGGGGCCTCCGTTTCGGACCACAGCAGCCTCTGCCCCTCGTCGTCCACACAGAAGGCCTTCCCGCTGTCCCCGTCCCTCTGGCTGGCGCGGTAGCGGCCGTCCCGGTCACACTGCAGGCCGGCCTCGTTCCTCTGACAGTCAGTGACGCCTGCCACCGAGAGACGGACACAACGCTGGACGGTCGATGGCGTGCCTCTGGGGTCTCCTCCCCCCAGATGCCAGGCTCCCAATCACTGATCACAGCCACGTCACACATCTGAGCCACACACCCTCTAGCTCAAGCATGTCAAACTCGCGGCCGACGGGCCGCATACCTTGTTTAAATAAAGGAGGCATGCGGCTGGCCGGCCGTGAGTTTGACATGCTTGCCTAGCTCATCACTCCTCAGTGACTCTGCCCTGACCCATATATGATGCCCAGGCTCTCTGCTGGGCCACTAGACCCCTGAGGCCTGGCCCCACCCTCTGGTTCTGCACATGGGCCCTGAGCTCCCTCGATCTCTGCACTCATCGCCAGGCGTGCACGCACCACCTTCGGTCGTGCCATTTGCTCACACCCAGGCCCTGCTCTGCTGGTTCTTCTCCTGGCGCTCAGCTCTCCCCAGCCTTCAGCGAGTTCACTCCTCACAGCTCATTGGCTTTCAAGTCAATCCTCACCCACCCCCGCCCCCCAACAGGGGCAGCCCCTACCCCCTGACGTCCCACGGTTACACACTCCCCTATCACGGTTATTCCTCCCGTGGGTCCATGTGAATGGATCGTTGACCACTGTCTGCCTCCCACTCAGTCGACGCTCCAAGAGGGCAGGGACCTGACCTGGTTTTGCTCCCTTTGCACCCCAGCGTCGCCCCCACTGTGACATTGTGATTTCTAATTACAAAGTAGGTATATGCATCGCCCTGGCCAATGTTCCTCAGTGGTTAGAGCATCAGCCGGCGCACCCAGGGGTCTCAGGTTTGATTCTCAGTCAAGGGCACGTACCTGGGTTGCAGGTTGCAACCCCACCCCTGGTCTGTGTGCGTGCAGGAGGCAACCAATTGATGTCTCTCTCTCACTCAATGTTTCTCTCTCTCTCTCTCTCTCTTCCTCTCTCCCTCTCTCCCTCTCTCCCTCTCCCTCCCTCCCTTCCACTCCTGCTATTTTGGTAGCACCCCCTCATTAACAAGGGCCAGTACATGACGCTGACCCCCTTGTAAGAGAGCGTCCCTCCAGCGGTGACAGCACGGGAGGTCGCCCTCAACCACAGTGGATGCACCAGCGTGTGCACAAGGAGGGCAATGTCGGGGACCCCTCTCCTGGGGAAGACTCCTCCAGAGGAATGGCCGCCCCCGTCTAGGAAATCCCTCCTGCCTCCTGGAATTCCCACTGCTCTTCTGCTCAAGGAAACTGCCTTGGTCAGAGAAGGTGACTTGATCTCTTTCAGTTAATTACTTTCAAATTCTGTCACTAGATTTTTCATTTTTATTTCAGAGAGAAAAGGAGAAGGAGAGAGAGAGAGAGAGAGAGAGAGAGAGAGAGAGAGAGAGAGAGAACATCAATGATGAGGGAGAATCATTGATCGGCTGCCTCCTGCACGCCCCACACTGGGGATCGAGCCCACAACCCAGGCATGTGCCCTGACCAGGGATCGAACCCTGACCTCCTGGGTCATAGGTCGATGCTCAAGCACTGAGCCACGCTGGCTGGGCACATTATTCAGATTTTAAGCAAATTGTTGACACAATTTCAGGCTATGAGTCCTTGCCAGGGGAAACCCAATGACGCCCACGTGACTGCTAAGTGGGCCACATGAAATCACGTGAGCTACGGGAAGCCCATGCGTACACAGTGTCCTGACCTACGTACAAGGGAAAGGACACGAACCACACAGTGGCAAAGCCTGCAGGTGGAAAGAGTCTTCCGCCTGCCAATCTGATAAGTGTCGGAATCAGTACCGAGATCAAAGGCCAGACTTTGGCTAAATGACTTCTCTGCGTCTTAACCTTCCGATCGGTAAAAGTTCGGCTTACCACGTTGACCCAGAAGGGGAACTGGGGGGACTCAGTGAGACGGCACAGGTAAGACGCCTGGCCTCGGTCGGGGTGGGGTACAGCCATTCCAAGATGGCGACCTCTTTGATGATTGCATTGTGTACCCAAGGGTTGTCAGGGGTGGGCAGTTCCGTCCCCACCAGATACTCCTGGCAATGTCTGGCCACGTGTCTGGTTGTCACCACTTGGTGGGGTGGGGGCCTGCTGCTGACCTCTAATGGGAAAGGGCCGGTGCGCTGCTACATGACCCTCCTCCACACACGGGACAGCCCCCACGGGAAGCGGTATCCGCCTCCAATTACCATCCGCCTCCCTCCCTGCTGTGTCCCCACTGCCCCCCAGGCTTCTGTGTCCGAGCGAGACCCTCAGAACTCACAGTGAGAGCGACTGAAGGCTCCGGCGGAAACGGTGGTTCTGCCCGCAGGACACGGGGCGCAGGCCAAGCTCCCGGCCTGTTCCTGGTAGAATCCCGCAGGACAGGGCACACACCGCGCGTCCTGGAAAGAGCTTCCTTCGGGACACTTCACTGCAAAGATAAGCAGGGACGTGTGTTCAAGGTAAGAACTTGCAGCAGTTCCGACCTCACGGCACGCGGGGTGTGCGTGTGAAATCCCCAGCCGGTGCGGGACTCATTCACTGAACAACGGGCATGGCAGGTGAGAGGACGTCAGACCAGAACCTCAGAGAGGGGAGAGAAGGAAGCAGCGAGGAGGGCAGGCTAGCGAGCCAGGCCCCTCTGAGAGGTGACACTTGTGGCTTCAGTGATGAGAAGTGCCCCAGGCAAAGATCGAGGAGGACGGATTCTAGGCAAGTGCAAACATCGTGAGGCAGTGATGAGTTTGGATCAGTCAAGGAGTGGAAAGAGGAAAGCCAAACAGACCTAGCCATTTTGGCTCAGTGGATAGAGTGTCGGCCTGCGGACCAAAGGGTCCCGGGTTCGATTCTGGTCAAGGGCATGCACCTTGGTTGCAGGCTCCTCCCCAACCCCGGTCAGGCCTGGTGCAGGAGGCAACCGATCGATGTGTTTCTCTCACATTGATGTTTCTCTCTGTCTTTCCCTCTCTTTTCCACTCTCAGTAAAAATCAATGGAATATCCTTGGGTGAAGATTAACAGAGAGAGAGAGAGAGAGAGAGAGAGAGAGAGAGAGAGAGAGAGAGAGAAGCCAAACAAAGCAAAGGAAGCTACTGAGATCAAGCTTAGTGGATGAAGGGAAGAGGTGATAGTGGAGAACCACCTGGAAGATGAATTCCAACCATCAGTCACCATGCAAACAGTTCCCACAGTTAAGGACAGGCTGGACATGCACAGAGTAGGGGCACTAACATTGGGGTCGGCAGACTGGGTCAAGTTCCTCTCTTCACAACACTTGCGTGACTTTGGACTTGAGCCCCATTCCCTGCAAACCAAAGCCTTTCCTGCACCCACTGAGGCCACCGACTTCCTTTGACCAAGTAGCAAGCGCAGACGTGCGTGCGGGGCGTGCTAGAGCGAAGCCAGCGTTGCCCTAGCAACTCCTATCTCTAGAGCATGCTCACCACCGGCGTTTGAGTCAATCAGAAACCCAGACACCTCCTGGAAACTGAGCGGTGCGCTTTCCGGCGGCCTCGCTCGAGAGCGGGGTTTCAGTACTCCTATGAGTCAGGCTGTTGATCATCTCTAGTGTTTTAACCCCGGAGCTGGGGCTGTTTTTTCCAAGTGGTCTCCAAAGCCATGGCTAAAGGAAAACAAAAACTTCCCGCCAGCCCCAGCTGCCCACCCCACATCTTAGATTGGTGCTTGGCGGGGTGGGGGGTGTGTGGCCACACGGATGCCACAGGAAGGGCAGCGCCACAGACCTGGGCTGGAGGGCACGCCTGCTTGGCAAGTGGCGCCTCTGGACCGTGCTCGGGGAATCACGTGTCTTTCTCTCCGGCGCTGACGGCCACAGTCTCATCCGCCCAGAGGAACCCTGTGTCAGTCACGCCGAGAGGTGACCCCGGCACTACCCAGTGTGTCACGTAAAGAGGGAGAAACAGGCCCGGAGAGGACTGGCTGGCCCAAGGTCACACAGGGGTCAGAAGCACAGCTTGCCAGTGTGAGAGTCAGAATGAGACCGTGCCCGGGGGACCGCCGTCCTCCCCTGGCAGGTGGGTCCCCTCCAAGACCCTTGAGTCCACGGCACCAACGGGGATTCATCCTTCAGGCACTCCCTGCTCCTCTGACTGTACCTTGGCCACCTTTTCATACAGGTCTGTCCCAGCCTGAAAACCACCAGAAAACCCCTGTGGCCTCCGTCCCGTCCCCCATGAAATGAGACCGTGTGGCCTCGTTGAGTTTGCACGTTTCTCGAGCTTTTGGCCATGCCCACGCGGCCCCATAGTCGCACCACAATGACAGCCAGGATCTGTGAGGAAGCGGAATGGGCCTTCACCCTTAGCCTGCTCACGCAACGCCAGGCCTAGCCCTGTCACTTTCCCACTTAAAATTCTTTCATGGTGCCCCCCCACACACACACACCAGTCTAAGCCCCTTGCTGGGCCCTAAGGCCTCTCCCACTCTCTCGCTGCCTATCTCTCCAGCCCATTAGCCGGGCGCACTGTCCCCACAAAGCCACCCCACTTCACACGACCCCCTGCTCTTGCGCTACCCCAGCGTCCAAGGGGAAGGGGGACTTCAATCCTCGGGGTGCTTCCTTCTGTCCTGTCATCTGAGCCTCTAGTGTCAGCTGCTACCCAATGGGTGGTGACTTCCCACGCACAGTGGGGGATTGAAAGACTTTTGAATAAGAAAAGATTCACCCAGCTGGTGTGGCTCAGGGGTTGAGCCTCAACCTATGAACCAGGAGGTCATGGTTCGATTCCCGGTCAGAGCACATGCCCGGGTTGCAGGCTCGATCCGCAGTGTGGTGCGCGCAGAAGGCAGCCGATCGATGATTCTCTCTCATCATTGATGTTTCTACCTCTCTCTCCCTCTCCCTTCCTCTCTGAAATCAATAAAAATATATTTTTAAAAAAAGAAATGCAAGATTCTGCGCTCTGTACGTGCACCCTCCCCGAGCGCCGGGCCCTTTCCCGCAGCCTCGCATAGCTCAGAAGCAACAGTCCAGGGAGCGGGTGGACCTACCGCACCCCAGTGGGTCCTGACCGGCGCCGCTGGGGGCCGAGACTGGGTGGAATCCTTCCAAGCACCCATAGCGGGTCCTGGGCGAGGGGCCCACGCTGTCCCCCAGGAGGAAGCGGAGGGCCGTGTCTGCGGGGAACGTCTTGGCATCCAGATGCAGCTGGAACCCGCCGCTTCGGATCAGATCCGCGAAGCGCCCGGCGAGGCCCTTGCCCAAGGCTTCCTCTGTAAGACACGGGGCGGGGCGGGAGTCACCTCGGGGCGCTCTGCCAGGGCCGGGGAGGATGCGGGGCGGAGCCACCAGACATCCACGCCGAGAGGAGACCCAGGCACTACCTAGTGTTTCACGGTAAAGGGAGAAACGGGCCCAGAGAGGAGGGCTGGCTGGCCAAGGTCACACAGGGGTCAGAAGCCCCGTGAGCCCTCCAGCCCCGGTCTGTGGCGCTGCCCTCCTTGTGGCGCCCACGCGACCTGCTCCCTGCCGCGCCGGGACAGGACACCATGACTTCAGTCGCCGATCTAAGGTGCACTGTCTGGATAAGCACCGTTTGGCAAGCCACCACCTCTGAGCCTCAGTTTCCCCATCTGCAATATGGACGCGCCTCTCTCGCAGGCGGTGAGGATTCGGAGAGAGAGTGTGCGATGGGGCCACGGCAGGGAAGGCAGAGCCTGCAGGGGGCAATGAGCCTCCCCCTCCGTGCACACCGAGAGGCCCCCTCTGGGGAAGGGAGTGCTATCTGGAAGCAGAGGAGCCCCCACCTGGGGCCGGGCGGACCCCAGCATGCGAGGAGCGCTTGCCTCCAACAGGCTGCGCAGAGCCAGCGCGGCCGGAAACCGCAGTCAGCTCACTGACGCTGGGAACGATCATCCCCACCTTTTGCGGCTCCCAGCACAGCCCCATTATCCAGGCTCTTCCCAGAGGGAGACAAAGGGACCCCGCATTCACGATGCTGGGGGATCGTTGCCACGAGGACGGCAGAATGGCAGAGATGCCGTCTCCCTTCTGGTTATACCCTGGCCACCTTTTCCAGAAGTTTCCTCTCATAGGACAGAGGTCGTGTCCAGCCAGTCCGGACCGTCTGGCTATCACACAACCTCCTCTGCGTCTCCTCACTTTCTACCCTCACGACCCATCCTGACTGTCCCCGCCTGTTCTAGAAGCACAGTCACGGGTCTACATAGTGTGAGTGGTCTGAGATGTTTCATAATTTGGAGAGGACAGGAGGTGAATAATAAACCAACAGAGGTTTATAATTCCACCTTCTCACCCTTTTCACACCTATATCCCCTCTCTCTGCCCAGAAAGTCCAGCGGAGAATTAGAAAATGTTCACAGAAACAGAGCCAGGTGAGATTATTGAACGCTAGTAAGCCATTGATCAGAAATGGATTGGTTTTTATACACTGTTTGATACTTAGCTCCTCCCGGGGGCCAGGCTGATAATCCTCCCTAGAGACCCACAGGGAGGGATTACAGCTCCCCCTGCTCCATTTGACAGAGGAGGAGACTGAGACTCGGAGGCTCTGCATAGCTCCTCCGAGGCAGCGAGGCAGGGAAACATACCCACGTCCCGCAGATCGGGGAGAGAGGCCGGTGGGACGTCCTCGAGCCGCAGTTTCCACGTGACATTCACCCCCAAACGCTCCTGGGTCAGACACTCCACCCGCACCGCCGAGTCGTCACAGACAGGAACGGAAACAGGGGTCCCGAGAGTCTTCACCTACGGAGACAGGCGCCTTCCGTTCAAGAACACAGAGCAGGGAGCCAGCTTTCTTTTTTTTTTTTTTTAATACATTTTAATTGATTTCAGAGAGGAAGGGAGAGGGAGAGGGATAGAGAGAGAGAAACATCAATGATGAGAGAGGACCATTCATTGGCTGCCTCCTGCACGCCCCCTACTGGGGACCGAGCCCGCAACCTGGGCATGCGCCCTGACCGGGAATCGAACCACGAAGCTCAACCACTGAGCTGTGCCGGCTGGGCGGGAGCCGGCTCGTGGAGCCCACAGCAGGCCCAGCCTGGCTTCTCCTCCCAACCTGAGCATCGGTGACTGCGGGGCAGGGTGGGTGGATGGATGGTGAGGGGCCTGTTTGGCCTAAGGACAGTGTCGGGCACGTCCGGGTTCAACACCAGCTCCCATCACACTCTTTCAAAGGGTAACAGCCCAAGAGCTTCCATATCCCCCAGGGGACGTTAGTCCATCAAAGCGCGGGTGCCCAGAGGTGACAGGAGCTCGGGCACCTGGGGGGCAGTTCTGTGGGGGCAGCCTGTGCCTCAGGACGCCGTCAACATGACCTGCCACGCCACAGACTGGCACCAAGCGTGCACCCTGGGCCACGTCCCTCCCTGTGCCAGGATGAAGGTGACAGTGGCTGTGGGTGTTCACGCAGGTGTCATTGGGTGCCGGTCGTTTATCCAGTGACGAGATGGGTTTGGATTCCGCCTCTGCCGCTGCCTAACTAGCCTTGGCCGATGTACTTTCTCAGTCTGAGCCTCGGTCTGCCCACTGGTGAAATCATCGAGTGTCAAACTTCAGGTTCACCGGAGGCTCTCTGACCCCAGGACCCCGAGCCCTGCCCCCGCCCCGCCTGCCGCGGGGAAGGCCGGCACGCACCGGGACCTGGCAGAAGCCGCGGGCTGTGAGCTCGTCCAGGATGAAGGCCTGGAAGGCCAGCAGCAGGCCCGCGTAGTCGGCGCTGCACATCTTGCCCGGCGGGAGCCGGAGCTGGAACTGGGCTCCGGTCTGCAGGGTCTGCCACAGCTGGGGCCCTGCAGGGACGGGTCGGGGTCAGCAGACGCAGCAGACAGACCTGTGGGATCCCTTCCTGGCCTTTGATTTTTTCCTCTGCAAATCTAACCCTCCTGCATGCACGCAAGCACTGCCGTCTGCACGGTCCTCCTCGGAGTCTGCATGCGTCTGTCCTGGCGTGACGGATCGCCTCCGAAGGCACTGAGCCCCTCCCCGCCAGCGGTCCTGCCCCAGCCTCTCCACCCGGCTGCCCCACGTCCTGGGCCTGGACAATCCTCCTGGCAAAGCCCCCGCGCTATCTTGCATTCGAACAGGGCAACTCCATTGGCTTTGCCGGTGGAGAGCAGACTCCGCAGATGAAACGCATGCTCTCAGGTGGCTCAGTGCCCACCCTGCACATCTGGACACAGCAGCCCTACGTTCCACGTCCGGAGTCCGAGACCCACCCCTGCCTTCTCCCACGTCCCTCGCTCCCGCCAGCCTGGTCTGGGTTTCAGCTGGGGCCCTTTTGTAGTCAGGTGGGCGATCCACTTGTGTATCAACATCACGTTTTGAACTTTTTCTGGAGAGCACTCTCTATCCCAAGGATGCTTTGCAACAAACACCATCCGTTGACACTCAGCCAGCCCCCCCAGAGCCTGTGACAGTCTGAGGTTTGGGGTCTCTATCCTAGACACCCTTTCCACAGCCCCAGTGGACCCCGTGCCAGGCCCCGGAGTCTGCCCCTGCCCTGCCTGGCTGGGTACCCACGCCAGCCTTTGTCAAGGCCGCTGTGGTCAGAGCCCGGTGCCGTCTCACAGACGGGTGCATGTGAAAGTGGGTCCAGCGGGCGGGCAGGACAGCAGCTGTGCCCATATTCAAAGAGGGCACAGGCCCACAGCTCTGCCAGGTGTAGAGGGATCCCGGGGGAGAGGCTGGTGCGGAAGGTCCTACTCGGGCCGGCAAGCAGCTGTGAGCCTGTCCCACCATAGCGACTGATACGGCCATGGAGCCCCCACCTGCTGGACACAGTCCTCCCCCCAACACATCCCCACAGAGCCTGAGATGAGGGCCATGCTCCCGGGAGCAGACAGCTCCAGAGAAGCCGCAAAGGGGTCCAGGAAGCACGTGGGCTCCTTCTAGAGACGCCCCACGGGCCCCTCTCCTGCTCCGGACCGGATGCCCCCGGCTCGCAGGGAAAGGCCGTGCAGGCAGGGGAAGTGTGAGGGGCGGGGTGCAGGGCAGACACCCCCGCGGTCACTCACGCTGGCAGGCCCGGGGCTGGGGCGGCTGCGACAGCCAGCGTCTCCTCTCCACGCTGCACTCCAGCGGCCCCGGCGGGAAGGCGCTCCGGTAGCCCCGGCGACACAGCAGCCGGCACCGCTGGACAGCGGCCCCGCCCGGGCCCGAGGCCGCCTCACACAGGACCACTCCCCCGGCCACGTCCGACGCGTTGAACGGCAGCGGGCACTGCGGGCCTGGGAGCAGGAGAGAGGCCGCTGGGGGCATCTGCCCAGCACTAGGGGCTGGCGCTCCTGCCTCCCCCCCCCTCTTCCCTGCCTGCGGGTGTGGGGCCCCTGGGACCTGGCCTGGGCCGGCCGCCGCCCTCCCCGCTCCTCTTGGATGAGCCCGTCTCTCAGTTGTACCCGATGCTGGAGCACAGAGGACT